>NC_086010.1:17693317-18050817 GCF_030014385.1 Trichomycterus rosablanca
CATTAAAAATAGCAAGACGTGACAGCAAAATAATACCAGATATAATATGTAACATTGTAGCTGGTAGTTCAAAGTTGTTGTAAACATGTTGGTGTGTTTTGAATGCGAACATAAACCAAATCTGTGCATGTAATCAGACTGAGAAATATAAACAGTGGGCTGTTGCATGGGAAGAGCTGCCACCAAGTGTAAAATTTATTAACAGGATAGATAGATAGATAGATAGATAGATAGATAGATAGATAGATAGATAGATAGATAGATAGATAGATAGATAGATTGATAGATAGATTGATAGATTGATTGATTGATTGATTGATTGATTGATAGATAGATAGATAGATAGATAGATAGATTGATTGATAGATAGATTGATAGATTGATTGGTACTTTATTGATCTCGAAGGAAATTAAAGCCCCAGTAGCATAATACAACAAATAATTAACAGTACAAAACAAAAGCAAACAGAAAAACTAGAACTGAGTATTTCTTGTATTTTGCATAAAATGGATAACTGGTAACTGTAATGACTATGCATGAGGTACAGTTTCAGTGTAAAGATTGAATAGTAATTAAATTATTAAATAGTAAAGTTACATGTTCTTTTTCGGCATTCAGCAATAATTTAGGATTAATAAATGATCAAGTTATCAAGGGTGATGCTAGGTGTAATTGTTGACCATCACTAGACAACTTCATTCACCTAGTAGAAATTCAACACTGACTGATTGCTGAGAATGCACTGATATAGAAATGTTCAGCTAGACAATGTGTACAGAAACTTACACTTGCTATTAATTTCATGCCTTCTTATTATTAATTACAGAGGTTTAGAATAGATTTAAAGTTTTGCAGAATGATACCTACCTAGACTGAATCATGTCTGTGATTTTTATGGCAAATTACTTAATGTTTTTGGCCGTGAATAGAAGTGAGTCTGAACTGTGGTGAATAAATGGTGATCTCACCTGATCACAGATCATCTGAACTTCATCAGTAGCATCTTTCATCTCTGAGGTTCCTCCACGTCTCTGCATCTCGCACTATCAGGTAAACTGTTTACCAAGAGAATAAAGCTTTAGTGTTGTGATGTTATGCTGGGAATCAGAGTTTAAAATGTGGTACTGGAGGGAGTGAGCAGTGAAATTCCAGTTCAGGACCAGTAGTACCGATGCTTTTGTTTTGTTCCCAGAAATGACGTAATCGCAGTGACGACTTGTTGGGCAATGCTTTGGTAATAGATTCAGTTCTGTACGATAGAATCACGGTGAAACAGCACCGTTTTTGTAAGGAAGCATTAACGAGATCAGGATTTAGACTTTTATGCAGTTTAAAATCACTTTTACTATTTATATCCGTTTGTACTGTGAACTCAGCAGCCTCCTCCTCCACAAGATTGTACTGATGCTGTGAATCGGTTGGTACAAACATCATCAAACATGCACTTTATCCACCGTCACGAATGTGTTACACTTATATTTATTACAAACTATTAGTGTATCTACTTTATATCAAATCATAGAGATAAGTAGTGGTTCTGCTGTTCTGCAGTGGATTGGTGCCAACTTTTCTTTCTACATGGTGTTTTTTTATTAATTATTATTATTATTTTAATATTATTTTGAATTTCAGTTGAGTCAAAAGCTATAAGCTATAATGGCTTTACTGAAACAATCATAACTATAAAACATTGTAGTTTTAACTACATTAAACCAGCAGCAGATTCATATTTAACACCAAAAACCATTTTGGAAAATTGAGCAGTTGATGTTTCTATATGTTGGGATTAAAAAGGGATTAAGGAAGAAATATGGATGTATGATGCCACAACAGATGCCAAAGGAAATAGAACTTTTTTCTAAACAATAACTGATAGATATAACTGGTTTGTTTTCCAATTTACTTTTTCTATAAGTCTTTATTAAAAGACAAGAACATATTCCTGCTATTTATTAACAGTAGGCAGCCAGTGCTTGTGTGGTTCTGTTCCAAACTACAAAGCCATAATAAATGACACTTGGAAACTATTCATGTTCTAGTCAGTTCTGATTTACTATTTACTACCCAGCTTTAGCAATTAAATTTAGCAATGTAGTACGATGACGAGCTAAAGAAAGTGCAATTTTACTACTCAGTTATATCATTACATTTTCAGCAACACATTCTGTAAGTATTCTGAAAGCCAGACACTATTAGCATACATGTTTGTGTATTAGTTAACAATATGCTAGATATAAAATCAAAATATAGCACAATAACTGTGATTTCATGTGAATGATGTTAGCACACAAAATACATTATCACCATAATAAATTTGCATGTGAGATGTGAAACCAGTTCAGGTACTTTCATCTTTATTATTATTACAGTAATTCTATTACATGGGCTGAATTTTCCATAAGAATAAAAAATGTTACATGTTCCATTTCCATTTTAGGCATGTGGCTGGCACTTTTATTCACCACTGTCCCTTCTTTATAGTCCCTTAAACATTAAGCTTCTCGAAAACAACATATATCACTGAGTTATATTAATAACAAATCATGTTAATTACTTTTCTATCCCTTTTTAAAACTAATACTGAAACAAAATAAAACAGACAAAATGTGAAAAAGGAGTTCAGAAGTATTCGATGGGGTCTTGATGAGCTTTGGAGGTCTGTATACTATGAAGCTCCAGTTGTTCTCCAGCATGAGGCAGAGATTTATGTACTCTGAGGTGAACGTGATCGTCACCACCCACATGGACCTGCAAAGTAAGTGACAACACAACTTTACCTCCATCAGTGTCAATCAAATATTATTTGAAAATGATTGTGTACTGTTTATTAGAAGTTTGTGTGATTTGTTGCACCTTAATGAAAAAGTTGGTCCCGGCTACCAGCTGTGACTTGTAGGATTTAGCAGTAAAAACATCAAATGTTCTACCGGCCTTCTGCTCCGCTTGAGGCTTTATCTGCAATCAAAAGTAATAATTTAGGATTAATAAATGATCAAGTTATTAAGGAGTGAGCTAGGTGTAATTGTTGACCATCACTAGCCAACTTCATTCACCTAGTAGAAATTCAACACTGACTGATTGCTGAGAATGCACTGATATAGAAATGTTCAGCTAGAGAATGTGTACAGAAATTTACACTTCCTATTATTAATTACAGAGGTTTGGAATTGATTTAAAGTTTTGCAGAATGATACATATATAGACTGAACCATGTCTGTGATTTTTATGGCAAATTACTTAATGTTTTCGGCCATGAATAGAAGTGAGTCTGAACTGTGGTAGGTGTTAAACTATTTTTATTACATCTGTAGGAAGTATTTCAAAAGGCTAAATGGAAATGAATAAGATTATCTAGTTATATAATAATAAAAAAACATTTTATTACATAAAAAAACTGAAAGGATTAAATCTACAGTACAATAAATCTACAACATAGGTAAGTGGTCACACTGCTGTGGAGCCACCAGTAACTCGAACCCTTTATCCCCAACCTTTCACCCACAATTAAATAAATAAATAAATACAATACAATAAATACATAAATAAAACAGTTTATGTTTCTGTCAGTTATTCTTTGTGTTTATATTTACGTGATCACAGATTTGCTGCACTTCATCCGTGGCATCTTTTTCCCCTGCGGTTCCTCCACACAATAACGGCATTTTAATACCGAAGAGCAAAATTAATTAATAAAAATATGAAGTTTAAACTGAGCAAAGCTGTGTAGAAACTTGGCTGTACAGAAACCAACACAACTGAACATCAGCTGACAAAACAATCACATGTGAAACGACTCACTTCCGTACTAACTAGTGCACCAGGGTAGTGCGCATTATGCGTCACATTTGAGTAAATCTCGTTGTTGTTTTAATTAATCGTACTATTTTTAATTCGATATGATCTTGTTTTGACCTACAGTGTATCTAAACTCATTAATTTGGATATATTCGTACGATAGTATGCTTATTTAACTACTACATACTTGATTCGGGTGGAGTTTAGTATGAATAGTGTGTCACGGTTGTCAGTCACGTGACTGTGGAAGCGCCCATCCATACACCAAAACAGTCTAAATTACTCTGAGGGTCTTAAAATATAATATGTATTTTCATTAAAACCTGTTTTATTAGACATTAGATTATATTTGACCATGCAGACAATGTTTTAAATATATTTTGGTATTTTCTTTCTGACTGTGCAAGACACACTACCATGTTGTCACTATATCATGTTATTGTCCTTGCAGTCCTGAATGGTCCACCACCCAAAAAATGATCAGTGGGGGTCCTTTTTGATTGATAAATGGGGTATAGGGGACGACAAGTGTACAGAACAAATGGGCTCCATTCAGCAGTGTTGCCACTCTCTTTATTTTAAGAATTCCCAAGATCTTGCCACAAAAATCCCAAGATTGTACTGAAAACCCCAACTAACTGAACACCGTTTTGTTACACTGTTTTTTACGTGTTTGGCAGACTGCATGTTCCACTAGCGCTGAGCTGTTAACACCAGTTTTGTAGAAGAAATGGTACATCTTGCCGCATACTTACCTTCTGGTTTAAGCCAAAGTCATGTTCTCATGTCCAAGAAAATGTAAGTAAAGTAAGTAAAGAAGTAAATGTAGAGTAAGCGTATAAATGGCCAGCGACAACCAAAGGTTATTATTTACTAATAGTACGCTTTGTCATTCCTTATTTATGACTGTAGACTATAAAATTGCAGATTGTAATTGCTTGAGTGCAAATTAAAAATCACAAGGTTACTTGGCAAAATCCTTAAATCCCAAGTCGATCCCCCAAATCCCAAGACCCTGGGAAAAATCCTCAAATCCCAACAATCATCATAAACAGTCGATTACTTAATTCAAAATGAAAGGTTAAAGGTCAGGTTATCACATAGATATCGAGTGGATTTTGTACCACGTGTGTATTACATATTTTGGTTGTTATGCAAAAATGCTTCAATTAAAAAAATTCTGGTTAAAAGAATAAAAATGATAAAATGAAATAGTGTAAACACATCATGAGGATGTAGATCTTTTTCCTTTAATGATTCTTTATTGTAAAAGAAATGTAATTGTTGAAGCAGTTAATGAATGGCTTGTGTAAGACCTGTTGCATAACACCCATACATAACATAACACGTGTGCAATAAAAGGCAGCACTGATAGCATCTACGCTGTGTTATATGAATGGAGGAAGGTTGTCGCGTTGCAGGTGTTGCCAGGTAATGCTTACACAACCTACGGTGCTATATAATGTTCAGTTCAGGATTATAACTCTATTCTGGTTTCTACATTTCACACGGAGGGTGTCTGCACTCTGAATATTATCTTCTGGAATATAACAGTTTAGGCAAGTAAAATATGATTATACACTATTGTGATTCTTTATTATGCACTAGATGTGTTAAGGTCTAATCTGAATGGTTAATACTGTATGTCTGGAATAAAAAACTAAACACACACTATTCCTTATTTTTTAGGGCTGTGCAATGGGAGGTCACAATATCGGCCGTGTTTTCGTCATAGTGCTTGCTGTTATAGTGTACATAGTTGGCATCATATTCAACGTTCTTGCTGCTCAAGGACTGTGTAAGTCATTGATCATTTATATTTTTATATTGTATCTAAAAACCTAAAAAACAGGCCTAACAGTATCAAATTACTTTAATGCTGCAAAACATGAAGGTGGCACAACAGGTTTTTTTCCTTTACTCTGGTTATTGTCTGCAATTTGGATTTTCTTTCTGTGTGTGGGTTTTCTCCCCTGCTTTTTAATAACATGCCAGTAGGTGGACTTATACTCAGAGTTAGAATTGAATGCCCTGTGCTGGGTGCAGTTCCAGTACTTTATAAACTCCAGACCCAGAGTAAAGTGGTAACTGAAAATAAAAAGAATGAATAAGATATAAACAAGATATTATTATGCATTTTTAATCATTTATATGTCCACATATGTACGGCACAATATACTTCTAAACCCGCACTAATACTTAGATGTTTTAGGGGAACCCACAGGGCATGGGGAGAACATGCTAAATGTCCCAATGACAGCTTATGGGTAAAGCTTGTAAAGCTTGTTTCACTGTCTGTAATCACATCTCACTTTGTCCTCAGTTTCATTTCGTTTTTTCCACTTTCCAAAACCATACAGAAGGTGGATTGGCTAATCCAAATTGCCTCTAAATGTATGTGATTAAATGAGTGGCTGTGTGTTTGCCTGTGAAAAATTGGGTGGCCAGTCTTTCCTGGTGGTCCTGGACTCATTGCAACCTTGACGAAGGTTGAATCAATTATTGAGTAAATAAACTATGGTAATAATATGGTATTACTGTACAGTACAGTCGTGCTTATTACATTTAGTTAAATTCTGCCTGACACATGAAGAATAATAATGTGTTCCTCTCCCTGCAGCTCCTTTCCTGACACTCACTGCAAACATCTCAGATAAATTTAATACTCAGATCACTCCGTCAGGATGGACCTTCTCCATCTGGGGTGTCATCTATTTCTGGTTAACTGCTCTGCTTACCTACATTCTGAGCACTTTATGCAGAAGGTACCGTCTACATATTTATCTGAGGATAAAAGAAACATATTCTTTGCTACAGGGAGGTGGTAAAATGTGTGTCTGATTTCATTTTACTCCAGGAATTCTTATGGCCCGATGTACTGTAGTCCTTCAGTCCTGCCGTACGGGTTCTTCGTCTGCTGGATTCTGAACATTTTATTTAACATCATTTGGCTTCTTTTGTGGGACAGAGAGTAAGTACAAGTGTTTAGACTTTGGAGACAGTGTTTTATGTAAAACAGTTAATTACATATCAGAGCAGTTTTGTGTTTTGATGTATCATTAAAAGGAAAAGACAAAAAAAAAGGCCGCTCAGGCAGGGGCGGAGCCAGGGGGTGGCCAGTGGTGGCCATGGCCACCATAAATGAATCTTCGGCCACCCCTCCGGCCCCCCCATCACCGCTTTGCCGGCAACTTTTTTTGCGGAAGCATTTCTGCACGCAGGTGTTCTCACATGGACGCAATTCAACAGCGCACCTCAAAGAAGTAGTTCTCCCCCAAAACCGTGCAGTAATACACGACATAAAGGTCAACCACCAACACAATTACAGAAGCAGTACTATAGTGCTACTAGTACTACTATTACTATTTAGTAGTATTTGTGGCGAGCTACGAATAAAGGCGCAACCGGGCTCTGCGCGTTCCGGTGTTGCCAGATTGGGCGGTTATCCGCCTAATTGGGCGGATTTTGTTTGAAAACAATTTAATAGCAGTTAAATAACACTTCTATTTAAAAGAATATATTCCGTTTTAAGAAGCTCCAGCATTGTAGAAGGCTGTTAAAAGTAAAGACTATTTTCAATGCTGATTTGGCTTAATAGTGTTGGTCAGTCTGTATCATATTGTTGAAAGAAAATTTAAATTTGTTTTCCATGCATTCACACTAGCATGTTCTGGGGTTCAAATGAGTCTCATCATTACACACAAGTTGGCAGCCAAATGATAATGTATTGCAAAGGAATAGCTTTGAAATTCTTCCTCATAATGTTAAGGTTATAGGCTATATTCTGGTTTTTCACTTGTCAGGGGAAATGAAGAGAGAAAAAAAGCTTATTATTCTTCGTGATGTAATTCTACATGGCACTTACTGCCTGTATAGGTAAATGAGTGAGTGACCACATCAAAAAAGGTATCAGTTTCTGTGCCACCCCTGTGTGAGCAATGGTCTCAGTCTGGCCACCCCTATGGAAATTGTCTGGTAAAAAGAAACGCGCTGCAACCAGGGCTGGATTCTGAGAAGCGTCGTATCGAATCCAGCCTTGCTTTACCGGTTCGAAGCTGAGTGGCTATATGAGCAACGATTGGCCGGTTGCTCATGTGGGGGGTGGGACAAAGAACCGGATGTGGGTCTCTCTCTGTCAGAATGCGATTGCGTTCTCTGCCGGCTGATTGGAGGCGCTTACACAGAGATGGGAGAGGGTGCCCTTAGGGTGTGTCTCTCCGCATGCAACGCTAGGTGGCGCCAAACTCGTCAATGTGTGGGTGGCAAAGATGCATCTGGCTGCTGCTCGTGTTTCGGAGGGGATACGGGTTAGCTTCAATCACCTCCGTCAGGGCAGGGTTCGGCATAGACAGAGAGGAAGCACGATGCTAATTGAACAATTGGATGCGCTAAAAGGGGAGAAAAAGGGGTAAAAATTTAGAAAAAAAAAAAAAAAAAGGAAAAGCAAAAAATACTCATTTATAGGTGTCTGTTCGGTTGAGTTATTAGCAGCTTGTTGTTCTGCCGAATGATGCTGAATATCTGGAAGCACATTGTGGAAAATTGGGAATAACTTATTGACACTGTAAAAATTGACTGATTAAATGAGGTAAAATGGAATAATCAGAAATCACTAATGAAGTTAAATGGTGCTATATGTTACACTGAAGTTTTTACAGGCCTCAAATGTTTCAAAACTGTTTTCTTTTGTTCTTTTCATTATTTAGGGTGATGATCGCAGCGTTCATCCTGCTATTTTTAGTTGCATTTACAAACTACCTGATGATATTCTTCAGCTGTCATGGACTGAAAGAATACGGTGCTTGGTTGAACAAGTATCACAGAATCGATCTTTGGTGCATCCGTATACTGGTGAGGAATTCTCAAATAGTGTGACTTAAGAATCTGTTTTATTTTATTTTTTCAAATGACACTTTGTGAGTGTTTTTTAAGCATTTGTTTGTGCTGGTGCAGGTTCAGAATGGTATAGCAGTATACACCACGTGGACGAGTATTGCTTCTCTGATTAACTTTACCATAACGTTGAGCTACGATGCTGGAATGAATAAAACAGATGCAGCGACTCTTGCACTTTCACTGCTGTTGGTGGCTGTTATTGCTTGGTGAGTTATGTATTAGAAGCAGGTCACCAGAATCCATGTTTCTGTGTGGCACACACACCACATGGTTTCTCATGTGCCTTTTTGAATTGTTAATTTTTTTAAATGTATTTTATGTCACCATTCCGATGGGGAAGTAGAAACATTTATATGAAGTATTTATAAAAATGTGTAATAGTTGAAATGTAAATGAAACATTAAAGATAAAAGTATGATGCCCAATTTTGTGTTCAGGTTTGTTCTAGAAAACACTTTGCTGGACAGACATGTACGTTACATCCTGACCATCTACCCCGTCATTATCGTCGCCCTGTCTGGCGGTATGACAAAGAACTTTGATGCTTCTGCTCCTGCACTCAATTCTGTCTTCACCGGTGAGTACAAACATAATAAAACAAAACAAGCTGGTCTTCTTTCTTGGTTTATTTATCCAGGTGATTATTAAGTATTTATGATGTTTACTGCTTTCCTCAGCTGTGCTGCTTGCAATTGCCTGTGTGCTGCTGGTAGTGAAGGTGTGTTTGGTCATCTGGAGGCATTTAAAACAGCCAATCTATGGAGATACGATCACACCGGGCATGATGTTACCCATGGAGATTGCTGAAAAACAGAAAAGGATCCTAATGTGAAGCTGGCTGTCTGTGTTTAATGGAATCAAGGTGGTAACTGCAGTGCAGTTGAGTAAGAACTGCAAAAATGTACACATTTTATAAACATTTTTTATAGTAAAAGTTTATTTACCAGCTGGACAAGAAAAGTGGCTTATACAGCTAATACAGAATTATTTTTTAAGAATGTTTTGCACTGTATTTCAATTAAAAAGTGCCTGTTTTTTAATAATTGACTAATAAGTCATAAGCATTTAAGCAATTCCATATTTTTTTCTGTATGCATATTTATTTGTATAATTATGATTTCAAATCAAGATTTATTATTATTATAATTGCATTGTCATATTGTACCTGATTGTAATAATGACTTTTAAACTATTATCACTATAATTGTATTGTATGATTGTAATTGCATTGTAATAGCTTTATGATACTTGTGCAATCAAGATTTTAAATTATTATTTCAATTGCATTGTATCATATTGTAATTGTAAAATTATTATTATAATTGTATTTTGTAATTGCAATTTATGGCACTTTATGATAATTGTGTGTGTGTGTGTGTGTGTGTGTGTGTGTGTGTGTGTGTGTGTGTTGTTTTTTGATCAGTTGAAGGGTTTTTAAATGTGTCAGTAATAAAACAGTATTTCTTTATAAATGAAATTGTTCATAAGTATACTCATCTAAAAAATAAGTGAATTAATTAAGTGAAATTGTGGATTTTCTATTTTTATACTTTTTGTACAATAATTTGTTCACTACACAGCATTTCGTATTTTATAATTAAATCAAATGAGACATTTAATGTGTAATGTGTTTTTTATACATATGATTGAATGAATGTTAACATATTTGACTGTTGTTGAAATAAATACATGAAACTGAGATTTACTACGGCTCGTTCGTGTTATAAAATTAAATCTGGAATTTTACTGTAGATCTGGGGTCTGTAGAAAAAGTTGGTTTTGAGAACAACCTTTTTATAGAATGCGTAAACTTATTTTTTACTTCTAAAACTTGCAAAACGTAGACTAGACGTGTTCAGGCATTTGCACTGTTACTAGGCAAGCTGTAGCCTAGTGGTTAATGTACTGGGCTGGTAATGGGCAGAAGGTCGCTGGGGTTTAAACCCCACCACTGCCAGGCTGCTGCTGTTGGACCCTTGAGCAAGGCCCTTAACCCTCAGTTGCTCAGACAGCATATTGTAACTCGAATGTAAGTCGCTAAATGCTGAAAATGTAAACACGACAGTAGAAATGAATGAGACTGTTATTGTCCTGGCGGCCGGTAGGTGGCGGCACTTAACATCACTCGCCTGATCTGAACCGAGTTCATAGTGCAGAACAAGTTGAACGCGGGAATTTGTGTTGATGTTTGGTTAGCCCGTTAGCTTTTAACAGTCCGTGTTTGGTTACTTTCATTTAAATAACTAATACAAAATAACACGTTTTTATAAATATGAACAGTTTTAATGTTAGGTTATTTTACATTTAAGCTACTGGTGTCGAATTTTGTATTTTGTTTGATGACGGACTTGTAGCCGGCTGCTAAAAACAAAGTAATGAATCGGTCAGAATAACGGAGCCGAAGCTAGCCAAGTTAGCTTAGCAGTTAGCATCACAGTGCGCGCGCTGAATTCAGTCTGCCATGGAGCGAAAAATGATGAACCTGGTTAGTAAAATTAAACTACATGTTATAATCACTTATAACGTCTGTAATAACATGTTAGTTAAGAACCTGAACTGTTACTGTTAGTGTGGGTCTAGCTAGCATGTGAGCTAATGCTAAATGTTAAACTGTTGTACCACAACAGTCAGTACAAAAGTGGTGCGTAGAGCTTTGCAGCTTATGTGGCTCATTTAAAATCACAACAATAATAGAATCCATGCAGTTTATTTTATGACAGAAACACAATCATGTTTACCAGGTGATATTAGTGCATTATCCTCACAAGAGGGAGCACAGCTGTAATGTACTGTTAGTGACTGTGTGTATATATATATATACAGTATTTTTAACATTTTAAAATTCAGTGTACATAAATGTTAACTCTTTTAAATTTAAGTGACCAGTCAAATAGAAATATTATTATAATAGCTATAACAGTAAGTTATTTTAGGGCAGGTTATGTAGGGCAGCTGTAGCCTAGTGGTTATGGTACTGGTTCAGTAATCAGAAGGTTACCAGTTCAAGCCCCACCACAGGTTGCCACTGTTGGGCCTCTGAGCAAGGCCCTTAATCCTCAATTGCTTAGACAGTACACTGTCACAACTGTAAATCGCTTTGGATAAAAGCGTCTGCTAAATGCTGAATATGTAAATTTCAAATATTGATTAGTGAACGTAAACAATAACCTGTTAGTTTTTGAGCTGTTATTAACTTTAGTGTTTTTTTATTTAGGGGAGAGCCAAAAAGAAACTCCGTTACTTCCAGACAGAAGAAAAGTGAGTATCATTGCAACACATTATTTCACAAAACACCATGTCCATGGTCTTCTCTTGACATGCATGCACCCAGTGTGCTCAGTATAGGCTCTGGGCCTTCTTTGAGCCTGATCAGAATAAAGTTCCTGATGAGTAATGAATAAAAAAAAAAAGATTGTGACTCATAAGGCCTGTCACGATTATAAAAATATTCCTAGTACATGAAATGAGTGTCTGTGCTTTCACGGAGTATGTAATTAAAAGACGTGAACATTTGTCCGGTTCTTTTTCCAGTTCTTCATGTCAGGTGAAGATAAAAGAGCTCCTCACCATGCAGGACCTTGATAATATTTTTGATGATTTAGGTAAGTTGTGTATTTAATTCTGATGACCGGTGATGTTAATACACTACATCAGTAATAACGTGAGTAAATTGTGCTTTAGATTCCTCGGGTCCTGGTACGCCTCTGCTTTCCCCGTTGCCCAAGACCCCTGGTTTGGATGAACAAGTGACCGGAAGCAACTCGGTACAGCTGAAGCCGCCCTTACTATTCACAGAGAATATCAGTCCCCTCAAGGTGTGTAAAGTCATGCTATTACTAGTCATGTAGGATTGAGTGAATAGATAATAGATTAGACTATATTGTGTTATTTTTTTGTCAGTATCAAGTTGGTCTTAAGGTTGGTTTCATTAATCGATGACAGGAGTGTATACTATTCTGTAGCAGTCTGCCCGCTTATTGTAAACTTTTGACATTTAGCACATCCCTGTTTGTCTCAATGACATTGATTAAAACTGATATATTGCTTTGATTCCCATTTTTAGGCCTCAGATGCTTTGGTGGCAGAAATTGACATTCACACTGAGCATTTAAATGGTAAAGGTAAATAACTTTCTCTTAGCAGAGCATGGTAGTGGACTTTATAACCCAAATTCAGGTGTGTCGGGATGTTTATTTCTAATTCCTTGCTATATCTTACTTGAATCAGAGAGCCTCCTCGATGTGATTGCACCCATCACCACATCCAGCCCTATTGAGCTGTTAACGGTCGAGGTGGTCACAGAGGAAACGGAGAGGCCTGATACCACCCCGTTGCTCTTCGTCGAGGATGAGGAGCCAATTGGTGGTGACTTAATCAAGCCGACATCCAATCATAGAGCAGAATCTCCAGAGGAGATCCTCCAGGGGTAAGAATTTCAGACGTGTCTGTTAGTAATACAAGGATTTTTAACCAAATGTCTTAGCATGTCACGTCGAAACATGTCACGTCGTATTTATTTATTGATGTTTACATTTGCTATATACATGGGAGTTTCCCATCACATTGGGCACACGTCACTAATTCTGTCCAATGTGTTACATTTATTTATTTTTACAGGGAGAGTGACTCTTTGGTGTCTCCACCAGCACGGTTAGAGTTTGTAAAGCACACAAAAAATGATGATCTTCCTGAGACAAGGTTCGTTTGGTCTGTGCTGCATGTTGCCTAATTTACTGACGTCTAAATGTGTTTAAAATGTTACAGTTGGACTGAACGTCAGTTGGATAATAGCGCACGGTAATAGTGGTGTAGGTTAATTTTACAATTATAACAGTAACATAAGTAATTTCTGTCTTTTGTTTTTTAAGGGAGAGTATCTCAGTGTGTCTGCAACCGCACCAAGAGTTTATTAAGCCCACAAAACAGGATAATGTTCCTGTAACTAGGTTAGTACTTTGATTTGTAGTGCAGATGTATTGATTTAGTGATATCCAGAAACATTAATAACCCCAGAATCCAGAATTTAAACGTGTCTGAATACCTTTTTTTTAAGGGACGGTGAAACTTTGTTGAGTCCGGCAGCACAGACAGAAATCGAGCCCATGAAAGAGGTGGATTTTGTTCCTCTAAGGTTAGTCAGTTGGCCTGTTTTGTAGGGCATTAATTGACAGCTGTCAAACATTGTTAAACTCCATAATTAAATAAAATATTTCAGTTGTTTTATGTATATATATTTTGTTTCCTTTATTTTCAAAGCGACAGTGAGTCTTTGGTGTCTCCACCAGCACGGATGGAGCTCAAAAAGCCCACAGATCCGGATTTAACAAGGTTGGTCTGTTATTTTGTCATTAGTTTGCTGCTGTTCAAAAATATTAAACCTCCTATATAAACAAACAAGTGTGTCGTACGTTCTGTTTACTTTTTTAAAAAGCAGTGAGTCTGAGGTGGCACCACCAGCACGGATGGAGCTTAAAAAGCCCACGAAACAGCATGTTGTTCCTGTAACAAGGTCAGTTCATGTCTTGTGTGGTTTTGATTCCCTGATTCACCGTAAAGCCCAGTACATACGTTATTTAGAACGGATTTATTGTGTTTCTCTTCAGCTCGACGCCTCTGAAGGTTTTGGATGCTGTCGTTCATCAGCCCCAGACGGTCAACGCGCCCAGATCGGAGGAGCCTGAAGAATTCCAAAAGTGAGGGAACTTCTATATAATTTCTATATATGTATAAAATATGGAATAATAAATGTTTTTATGGATATATAAAATGCTTGTCTGTTTAGGGAGGAGAGCCCAGGTGTATCGTCTTCGGTTTCGGTTCGGAACAGTCAGCCGGAATCTGTTCCAGAGGGGAATCTGAACAGCCAGGCACCAGAGCTGGGATTAGAGGTGGAGGGCAAAGAGCCGTCGTTCCAGCAGAAGCTTTTTAGTGCCTTACAGCTTAGAATGAAAAGGTGCGTTTGTAACTAAGATTTGTAGTATTACTGCTAATAATAATAATAATAATAATAATAATAATACACTTTCCTAATTTCTACTTCTACTTTCATAATAGTTTATTATATTACATATCACATATCTTTACTTAATGTACCTTGAGCTGCCTTAACGCTTCTCAGGTGCATATTGAAGCATTTAAATGCCTGAGAAGCATGTTTGGGCAGAACCATACACCAGGATGGAGAGGGTACTTGGCTTACTTAAGTGGCTCTGATTTTACAGTGTTGTTTGAGCAGAAATGGCTTATCTACTAATCTTGGTCATCCCTGTCACATCCTATTATGATAATAATTACATCCAAGTGGTTATTTATCACCCAGATAGAATTATGTGTTTACTGTGCACTGATTTTAATCCTTTAATCCTTGAGCTTAAAAACGAATTAAAGGCTCTTTAATTATTAGTTGCAGGAAATCTCAACCTGTTAAATGCAACGCTCCGTCACCACTCGTATCCGAGGATGATTTTATGATCCTGGACGATGACGCTCCCATTCGATTCGTCATTCCAAAGAAGACGGAGTCAGGTCAGAAAGGCAAACCTGCACCTGAGCACAGTGCTAAAAAGAAAGCATTAAACAGCAAATCAGCTTCTCCAAAGCGGACTGAGGAGGCCCAAAAGGGTAAAGGTATACCTGGTGCAGTGACACAGAATACAAAGACCAAGCGAGGAAAGAATCAGAACATCGGCACTAGGGAGGATGCGGCTCCAGCAGCCGCAGACCGACACGGGGAGACTTTAACGGAGGCCAGTGAAGAACTTGGAACTGCACAGAGCGCCTCCTGTCTGACTGAACAGAGCAAACAAAAAGTTCCTACAGCTGGTATGTACAGGTTATTTTTGTGCTGTATTATGGAAGGATCTTCTTTTCTTTTTTATAATGTAATAATAATATGTATTTTATTATTACAGGTAGACGGAAAACAAAAGGTAAAACGAATACCGAACAGCTCGGCACCGAACAAAGAAAAGCTGCCGGTGACGCCAGCAAAAAACCAGCAACTCCGATGAAGAAATCTGCCAAATTACCCATGAACAGACAGGACGAACCTGCAGAACATGTGAAGAAGAAACCCAACAAAGTCAAACCTACTAATAAAGAGAGTTCATCTGAGTCTGAATGTGTCGGCACGGCCAAACTAAAGAAGAATTCTAAAGACAGGACTGTAACGAGAATGAGGAAAAATCGGGAAACTGAAGCAGTGCAGGAGTGTGTGGATGAGATCCAGGGCCATACAGGACCACATTTAGAAGATAGTAATATACAACCAGAGGGCCAGAATACCACCACGGGTTTGTGCTTTCATCACTTTAATTCCTATGACGTGTGTAATTATTAAGAGAGGTTTTAAAAGCAGCTTTGACTCTTATTATTGACACACTATAACTATCCAGAATTTACAGTATATTAAAAAGGATAAGGGTATAAATGCTCATAAAATAAAAAATAATCCCCTTTATCATCCAATTTATTTATTTTCCTGATCAGTGACAGCTGTTTGAACACAAGCCCCTCTGATATGTTGAGCAGGAGGACCCCCTGTCCGACCTTACCTCCGTCATACTCGGCCAATTGTGTTTGTGTGGTCACTTGGCCTGGTCTGCAGCTCTTCTGAGATTCAGCCTCACAAGCTTAAGCACTCCATGGTGGTGTGTTAGCGCAGGGTTTATCCAAACCAAAAAAAGCCAATAAAGTAGTGGATTGCAGAGAAAAATAATTATAACTAAATAAACTTGTATGCAAACACCCCCTTGTGGAGGGTTTATGTTCTATCTTGTAAATCACAGTGGGACCAGGTTTATAGAGTCCAAACTGTTTGAATATCGCTGGTCTACACTGAACTTTTAATCTCTAACCTTTTCTCTTTGTGTGACAGTTGAAAAAATACCTAAACAGCCTTTAACCAAGCCACCCGCTTCAAAGAAGCCAGCAAGAGTGAAGAAAACAGAAAAGGCAAAAGAAGCATTAAAGATAAAGGAGCTCCCAGTGCCCGAGTCTGATGTTTCTGCAGAGGCTTCTCTGACCAGCAAGCGTAAGAGGAAACCGCCTGGAGACTGGTGGCTCTCGCAGCAGCAGCAGGAACACAGCCCTCAGGAGCACAGAGACACAGTTCAGCATTTAGAGCTCAAACCGAACAAGAAAACGGGCAGAAAAGCACCGGCGGTGGTAACAGACTCTACAGAGCAGCGGTCGCCCAGGCTTTCCCAGAAGAGCCAGAACAAAGAGCGCAAACCTGAGAGTGTCCGAGAAGCGCCGAAAAATCTAAAGAAGTCGCGACCTGATACAGAACGGAAAAATGCAAAGGCAGCCGGGGGCAGGCGGAAACCCAAGGCAGGAGCTCCAAGCCAGCATGAGATGAGTCCAGATACGAGGAGAGGAGAAGAAGCGGAAGATGATGCAGCTGCTGAGCAACCGAGTCCAGTGCATCATAGTTCTCCTAGGTGGCGCAGCTCAACGCCCGGTACAGCCACACAATTAAATCATGTCTCTGATAGGCTGTTATATATTTATTTATTTTGTTTATTAGGAGTTTAAAGTCACGGTTTACACACTTCGGTTACTTTTATGACAGCACAGGTAGATACTGGTTACACTGGTTACACAATTTCTTAATGTCAAACACAGTCACGGACAATTTAGCATCTCCAAATGCAGGGTTTTAAAATTTAATCCTTAAATAGGCTTGTTTTTGGCCCTGCCAATGTGGTTGTATTTTATTAATTAAGGGGGGGGGGGGGTGTAAATCAGCATTAAATAAGAAAGTAAATGCAGCTGTGATGATTAGTATTTCAAGAACGCTAACTACAGTCAGACTGCTTAGTGGGAGATATGATATAAACATGCTAGGCAATGGTTTTGTAAGGGTAATACTTGTTACCTGATATTAAAGCTGCATTAATTATTCTGCTTCCAGTTATTATGGGTATTATATGCTTTGTTGTTAAAAGGTCGTTCATACTAAGACGCGCATATTTGAATATTTTCTGACAGGAGATAAAAGGCTGTTCGCTAAGACCTACACTCGGGACAGCGTGTGTGAATCCGCTCAGAAACGTCCTCCAGCCGTGAACAAGGAACCTGAGATCATTCCAGAAAAACGCCAGAGACGAGCTCCCAGTAACTGGTGGGAGGTTCCCGAGGCTCAGGAACCTGTGGAGCGCCCTCCGCTATCACAGAACCGTCCCTCCGTCAAGTCCAGGCCACAGATGATCCCTCCTGACGATGTATTTCGGAGTGTGGCCAGCCCACAAAAGACAGCGGGTCCGGCTCAGAAACGAAATAAAATGAACGTGATTAAAACACCAAAGTCTTTCAAAAGGTCACTGGCCGCGTTCGATGCCTTATTGGCGTCTGGAAAGACCGGATCCTCGACTGTAAAAGGTTTGAAAGTGAAACAGAAAGGGCGCAGAAAGTTACTGCACTCGCTTGAGGATCAGTCGGAACAATCCAGTGAGAATATCCTGAATGATGAGCAGCAACAAGGGAGCAGCTATGCTACATTTGATGTCTGTGCGAGTGGCGTTACCACAGAGTCAGACAGAAAGAAAACAAACGCTCGCTTTTCAAGTGGATCCAACAGAGCGTATGAGTAGGTTGCTTTTATATCTCAATTTCTTGGTAATCGTTTGATGTGGAAATGTTTAAACGCTTGTTATGAATCGTTTATTTGAATTATTTATCTAGTGATACTGCTTTTAGAAGTGGTCCCTCATCGATGATTGAGCTGGAGAGGTTTGAGGAACATGACTTGGCTGGTACGTGAACATTTTTTAGATTCCGTCCTTCAGCTGATGCTTTGCAGTGTGTGTAGTGATTGCGACCTGTGTGAAGCTCATTGAGCTCTTCAGTACCACGCATTCAATGCAGTCAGTTTATTGTTTACAATGCATGATGCACGTTCGCTTAATTCTGTGCTCGATTACAGATTTACCATCGTCCAGGACAGTCACTCAGGCGCAGCCCAGACCACGTTTTCTGTCAGACTGTGGTATGTGCGGCTCTCCGCTGAAGCCCGTCACACTGGAAGTGGAGGACTGGGACAACATCTGTGTTTGGTTTAATCACATATGGCCCGCAGTGTCAAAGAGTATGTAAATCCCAGCCTGTGTGTTAATGAATCTCACTTTACACAATACACTGGGCACTAATATGTGACTTTTTTGCTAGCTGGTCGGGTCATTAGCATCGATGATTTCCACTGGCACTGCCATGCTGGAAGAGCTATGGGTCACATGATTGACCTTCAGGACGACAAGTTCTCAAGTGGCAAGATTCTCCTGGGCTCGTATATGAAGAAACCCGAGCAGGTGGATCATAATGCAGTAACGGTAAGTGGTGTGTTCTTACAATGAGGAGCAATAAGGAGCACATGACTCCCTCTCTCCCTCAGGCATAGCCACTTGTAATTGAAGCCTTTAATATCGTGTATTAAACATTATTTAGTATTTTATTGAGTTGTCTTTGTCTTATGAAATATTTTTTGAGCATTTGAATTGAAAATACAAGAAACTAACAAGTGGCAAAGACTTTTTAAAAAATATTATTAGGAATTATTGTAAAAGTATAATAAATGAAACGATAAGCTGGGTGTATGATTACATCTCTAATCCTTCCGTCTTTTTTATAATCAAGGTATTTAATGTAAATTCAAGTTGTGTACGTGTGGAAATCGACGGCGTCATGCAGGTTTACAACGCTGGATGTACGTTCATGACGCCTCGAGGTAAGAAACAGATTTATTTGTGTGACATTTGCTTTAATTAAAGTGCATTTTAATGTGGATGTAAATTTTGCACGTTTATTTTAACCAATAACCGACAAGCATTTCATCAAAATATAAAACACATCACTAAGCTTCATATTGATATTTATGAGGTCTTTATTGAATAATAAAGTATAATTTGAATAATATATAATTATAATTATAGCTATTTACATATATGGTATTATGTCTATGTGCATAGTACTATATACATAATAGTAATAGTAATAATAATAGGCCAGTGATAGCTCAGTGGGTAAGGTACTGGACTAGTAAACAGAAGGTTGCCGGTTCAAGCCCCGCCACCACCTAGTTGCCACTGTTGGGTCCCTGAGCAAGGCCCTTAACCCTCAATTGCTCATCGTGTTCCGCTCATTCTGTAAGTCGCTTTGGATAAAAGCGTCTGCTAAATGCTGAAAATGTAATAATAAGCATATTAATATGAATGGGATTACCTATGAATGTCTGTAAAGTTGTGTAAAATAAATAACTATACAACTGTAATTATAACTATATAAAGACACTGCTAAATAACTATACATATGTGGGTTAAATAATTGAGTAGATATGTTTATGTATGACAGTTGTGTAAAGTGCTAAATTAAGTCCAGTGTGTCGTCCACTGGTCCTAAAATGGACATAAACACTGCGAGCAGAGCCACTTCGATATTCAGAAAGTCCGAAGCAAATAGTTTGTTAAAAGCACCAACGAAACAAGCTCATCATAATGAATAAAAATGCAACATTAGTGTGACTATTATGACTTAAGCACAGTTTTATTTCATACTAGAGCACAATGCAAACACTTACATCATTTTTAAATGATAATAATGCATTAAAAAGTTCACCTGGTTGGATTCGAATCTCAGAATCTAAACTGATGCCCGCACACTGTGGGTGCTTCACGTCAGTAGTCTTACTCCGTCCAGATCTGTATCTCCACTCGGACGTCTATCGGTTAGCGTGTTAATCAGCGACTTCCTTAGCTGGTATATTATTGAATTATTTTGTTTCTGCTCATCAGGTAAATCGTACAGCATCCACAACGTGTGCCGTGAGCCTGCTGTTCTGTGGTACCACAGAATGTTATCAAACTGTACGTGAAACCCACCGAACGCGCAGGAGCACCGGCACCTGGCATGACCAACGGTACACGGCGTTTGTGAATATAGGAAAACGCTTAAAGATGTTGATGTGACAAAGGTGTAGATATACTGTTTTTGAAGTGGTGTGTGTGTGTGTGTGTATGTCTGAGAGAGATGTACATAGTATCGTAGCAGCTTTAAAACAGAAGTATGAATTTCATTGTATGTTGAAAAATGCAGTTCTAAAAGCTTGTTATTTAAAGTATTTTGCACTGTCTTGTTTTTTAATGTGATCTACACACGTTGCAGCCTAGTGCATCACATCAAACACACTTCGACTCAGTCTCTGTAGATCTATAGATGAACAGTCAGTCGAATAGGTGCTGGAGGTGGCAGCACGGTCACAGGTTCCATCTCTCTACTTAGTCAATGTGTGTCATTTATGAACTGACCAAATCATGTTAATAAAAAAGAGACTGTTGTCTGGAAACAGTGCCAGCAATATAAACGGGCATCCTAACCATTTTGTGGTTCTGGTAAGATTATTGTTAAACAAATACTGTATTGAAATGCGCTCAAATGAAGCGTTGGCTCGACAGTGACCCCGATTTGAATGAATGGTGTGTAAAGATGGTGTATTTTTAATTGTGAGGATGTTTTTTTCCCCCCTCATTTATTACAGTAAAGTCAAACTTTGCTCTCACTCACTGGTTCTCATGTTAATCCAGATGTGGTTCATTTCGGTGCCACAATCCTTAGTGACAATCTAGTAGGTGTGTATTGTGTGCTGTGCTCTTAGGCTGTAGAACACTTGTTCTGCAGGAACTTTGTAGAGTGTGTGTAGTAAATAGTGAGTTCAAACATGCAGATTAATGTGAATAAGGTAAATAAGTACAAATGAAATAAGCATAAGTGCTTAACGATATTTTTGTATGTTTTTATACATTGAATAGTTGGTCTTTGCATTTATATTTATTTGTGGCCAATGACTGAATACATTTCCAGCATTTAAAGGCCTTGCTTAGGAGCCCGACAGTGGGCAGCTTGGCGGTGGTGGGATTTGAATCAGCAGCCTTCTGATTACTTGTGGAGTTACCACTCCCCCACAGGTGGTCTGTAGTTGGTCTTTGGCAGCTGTTGGTGGTTTGAGCTGGTTGCTTCTTATTGTTAATGCTGCTGAGGCTAAATGGAATCGGACCCTGTCAAATACAGTCATGCTGCAAATTAGCTCAAACTGGAGCTTCATCGTTACTAGGAAACTGTAAAAATCACAGAAGAGAAAGCAACTTAAATACCTTATTTGGGCTTTGTAATGAGTGTATATGTCCAAGACAACACAAGAACCTTGACCTTAAGTCTTAACCTACCTTGCAGCCATAAAAATAAAATCGAAAATATAAAACCGCCCAGATTATAAAGACCTAATACATTTCTTGCCATAAAAAAAGACACGTGTTAAACTTGGCATTAATGTCCAGTGTTTCTGGTCAGTAGGGGGCATCATCTGGCAATGTTCTCATGTGCAGGCACTTCTGTACAGTGAGGCATCTGATTATCCAACACTGTCATTCACTATGGTAAGTGTGGCCTGTTATCAGGTCTAAAGCAAATTGCCTGTTAATATTCACCTTTAATAATGCACTCATGATTCTGAGGTGGACATTTATCACTGAATAGTGGTCTTAATCTTTTAGAATGGAGTCTGCCCTGCTTTTAAAGAATAATTTAGCTGTTTTGATGAAGACTGAGCAATTGAGGCAGGATCAGTGTCATAACATTGATCCTGTAATGACAGTGGTACCTGGGATATATTACTCAACCCTTCATGACAGCAGTATTCCCAAATCACATGGCCTGTGTAAATGGGGCAAAAATTCTCCTCTGGACCTGGATTTAATCCTCTTTCAGTCACTGTCTGGAGTTTAGCATGTTCTCACTTTGTCCATGTGTGTTCCCTCTCAGATTCATAACATGCAGAAGGTAAAATGTCTTCTTAGTTGTATGAGTGTAAAATGCATGGCTCCATGTTAAGGGTGAATTATTATATAATAATAATAATTGCTTTTTGCCAAGTGATTCATGGTGGTGATGGATCCACTGCAACCCTGACCAGCATACCTAACCATGTAGTTAGTTAAATAAATGATTTAGTTTTCTCCCACCTTTCAGTAAACATGCAGAAGATGCACTGCCTGCTTGAATTCTCTCTCCAGGTATGTAAGCGTGTCGCTCTGTGATGTGTGTTTTTGGGTGGTGCTACATTCACCTCAACCCTGACCAGGAAGCATTTAGTGAGGGAGCAGAAACCCGTAGCTCTGTGTGAGCTGGTCTTTATCTTGAAGCCTTTCTAGCTCTTACGTACACACGAGCCTAGAAAAGAAACCAGAGCAGAAGTACGAGCTGAGATAACCTCTCTCTAAACGCAGTGCCAACCGGCAGCCTGCAGTATTCCGTCCATTAACCCGAGGTCTGCGTTTCTAAATACGGCACTCTGACTCCTAGCTGTTGGTCCTTTCTCAGTCTCAGTCTGCTTAGAGATGGTGAAAGTGGGTCGATCCTGTCCTCTGTGACCCTACAAGCAGAGAAACGGAAATGTTAAGGGTCTAAACGCTTCTCTATAGGATGACCTTTCTGCTCGGCTGCTCATTTTTCATCCTGGAACTCCTGCCATTTACAGTCAGCTGGTGTGGAAATGCCCAGTATGGATGTACAGGGAACTAAAGCACAGAATTCTGGCTGTATTTACGTTTACAGTGTCAGCAATTAGCAGACGCCTTTATCCAAAGTGACTTACAGTACAGTGACAGTATACAGTCTGAGAAATTGAAGGTTAAGGGCCTTGCTCAAGGGCCCAAAAGCAGGTGGTGGGGCTTAAACTGGTGACATTCTGATTACTAGTGTAATTCCGTAACAACTATGTACTGTGTGTTCCAGCTATGTTTTCCATGCACGTATAACCGTACTCAGAACTCAGACTCAGCCAGCTGTTTGTTAAGTACCTGGCCATAACGGTAGCACCACTGAGACTGAAACTCAGAAGCTCGAACTCTTAAGTTCCAGGCTCCAGCGAGCACTGATAAGCTTCTTCTCACATTTTCTACTGAATTTTTCTTAGTGCAGAATTTTTGGGACTGCTAAATTTCTCTGTGCACTCTGGTAACCTGCTGCACGACACCCACGCTGGCTTTGTCGGGCTACAGGTCAGGAGCCGCCTTCTCAGACACGTGTGCCGCCAACCACAATTGTTTTCGTTTGGGCGTCATCACAGATTTGGCATTTTCACAGCAGCAGCAGCAGCAGCGCTCTGACACGCCGAAGCGTAAATATTATCGTTTGGATCTGACCCCAGCTGAAACGTAGTTCACGACCATTGTTTACATTCGCTCCGAACCCAGTTGGCAGCAGCTTCATCTGGCAGACTGATTAGAAGCCATTAAAAGCACATTAGCTGCGCAGGAGCTTTATTTTTATAAGGTCTTAACTCGTATATCAGATGCAAACAGCGCGGCTCAGAACAAACAGAGGAAATGGCAGAAACCCGACGGAGCTCTTTCGTTCAGACGGGAAATTCTTCTTTTACATGCAAGACATGCAAGGGGCAACAGAGCTGAATCTGTGGGCTCGATACTCCCAAAATCATGTTTGTTCTGAAGTTTTTACTCATCCATCAGTGACGTCTTTACAAAATACAGAATTCTAAGTGAGCACAGATTGGTTTCCCCTTTTAAAACAGCAGGTCAGATTCAACCAGCACAGTTTTATTTTACATTTAGGTTCATCTCTGGAGAACATTGACACTTAAATTCACGCTTTGTTGATTTATTAAGGGTGCTGGAACTGCAGTGCCGTATATCAAAAATGAAAAGCTCAAACTTTAAAAGTCTGCACTCGTAAAGGACGTGTTTTTGATAAATACGTCAGCCTTTGAGTTCTGCCTATTGATTCTTGCAGAAATCTTTTTCTACCTCTCCGTCTTTGTCCAAAATACTGTCATGAATTTGAGTTTGTAACTGAACGTAGTGGCTTCTGAATATTTGCTTGGTTAAATTATGAGGCTTCTTCAAAGAGTTTCCACACTATTTATTATTTCAAAAACAAATAACATTACTTTTCTACATCGTCACCTTCCGATGCATTTTTCCCAGAGTCCTACCAACTTTTTAGTCACTGATGCACCTTTGCTTTCACATCATCATCACATGAAAATCTTCTTCCCCTGAATCTTCTCTGAGTGTCCAAAAAAGTGGAAATCAGATGGAGTTAAATCCGGACTATAAGCGTCTCTCAGACACGAGCGATTACTCCTCCTTCCACCCTCCCAGCTTATAACCAATATATACAAGTGAGGAACCTATCTATCTGTCTGTCTGTCTGTCTGTCTATCTGATTATCTGATTAAGCAGAGTTGCTGATGGATTTTGTGCTCATATAAATAGGGCTAGTTTGACAACATCTTACTCCTCAGTCTTTTTATGCTGATAGTCAGATGATATCCAAGAACCACCAAATGTGACTGTGCCAAAAATTAAAAGCCAAGCAAGCTTACATCGTCACGGCTTACGTTGGCACTTCGCTTTACTTCAGCTGTAACGAAGACTGGCGCTAACCACACCAACAAAGAATAGTGGGACCTTCCTGTGTCCATGTAGAAGGTGGAGTGAGAGGACTAGCTTGGGTGTTCCTGTTTTGTGAAATTAATACTGATGGTAAAATCATTGTTTGCCTCCAGCCCAGTGTTTTTAGGTGGCACTGGATGGCAAAGGATGAAGCAGTTAGTGTAAATAAATGATTTCATGTCTCTTTCTGCACCAGCTGTACTGGAACTATTCAATTTAATGATTAGATTTTGACTGAATAAATTCTGATATAGGAAACTAATGGATACTTGCAGATCTAGGATGTGGTCTTTGCTTCCTAACATTTTAAAGTTGGCCTAGAAAAGCTCACGCTGGCCACTTAAATCTGTTTCATTAAAGCCGATTTATTAGCCTGTTAGTGTGTGACTGTGTAGTTTAGTTTTGCATTTGCAGAAATGAGCCCTGAGTTCTATGAAATGCTTTTTTTGCTGCTCTGTAATGAGGAATTATGATAATGGAGTTTTAAGGAGGGGCGCAAAATGCCTCGTGTATCCTGAGGCGCTGGCCGGTGCAATTGGAGATGCAAACAGAAGTTAAGCTGTGTGAAAACAGCCTCAGTTTAGGCTGAATGATTTGCGTTAGCACTTCTGTGGGATTTTCAGGGAAAGCTAAAGAGCAATTTGCACATTTGCGAGCTCCTAAAGCTTAATCCTCTTTCTGCGGATTGAGATGAGTGGCGTGATGCTGATGGTTGTTCATGGTGAACCAGGTTTAATCCTTATTATTGGTCAACGTCTTGGAGTTTTCTTCCCTACGTGTCTGTGTGGGATTCCGCTGGGAATGCAGGCAGTAGGTAAACGGGTAAACTGTCGGCTCTGAATTGCCCCGAGGTGCGAGTATGTGGGCGAGCGTGTGCTGCCTCGCAGTTGCTCGCCCATGGTGTGCTTCTGCGACTCATCACAACTCGGGCATTTATGTTTTAATTACATCGTTTGTGTCTGGCGTTTCCAGGTGGCGCTGGACACACAGTGACCCTGAGCAGAACGAAGCGTTTAGTGGAAATCCTATTTTTCTTTACTATGTTGGTTTGCGTAGGCGTTTTTGTGCACTCTGGTTTCCTCACACTGTTGAAAGTGCATGCAGAAGGTGAAGCGGCGGCTCTTAACTACCCCATTGTGAGACGTTTAAGTAAAACAAATGAACGTGTTGAGATCCATTCTGGTGAGTCCCTGTAAGTAAGATAAATGAATCGTATATGAGCCGTTCCACCATGTGGGTGTCATTTGCGTGTAGTAACTGGATGAAATGAAACTTGATTCTTTATCTGAAACTACTCAGAATGTGTTTCGGTCAAATCTCAGGCACCTTTGTTTCATTTTTACAAGGTTTCTAAGTAAAAGATGGTTGTATATAAGTAACAGGACTGACATTTAAACCTAGAATTAGTAAATTCTATCCGCCGATCAGGGTCCTTACACAGCGTTTGAAGACCCCGCCTACATAGTCCGGTCATCCCGCCCTAGCAGAACTGTGTCCGCTGCAGGCACTGCCAGCTATGCCCGCTAGATGGCGCCCAGCCGACCGGTGGCAACCAAGGAGTTCAGAATCCCGGCACTGGTGTGCTAGCGGAATATGCTGCGGCGCCACATGGGCACCATTATACATTTCTTATGAAACATAAATATTAAAAACAGATGTGATGTGGAGTTGCCAAACAATGCAGGAAAAATGATTTCTGAAAGATTTCACTCCTTGTATTTCATTCTAAAGTGTCGTGTTAGAGGGGGGACATGAACAAATACCTACTTTTTCAGTGTTATGGGAGGTTTTATTAATGTTTTAAATTATAAATCCTAAATTTGCAATTTGCTCAATGGAAAAAAAAAACGCATTTTAAAGTTAATTTTCATTACATGTATACATTAGGATGGAAAAGGCACCGATTTGGTGGAATGGCTTTTATGAATTTGTATATTTTTGGTAGTAATTTATCTCTCATCTGGACTAAGATCTGACGATTATCCTCACACGCTCCTCACTGTACGTTATTGATGCTGCACTGGAGGTGACACTCCTCAAAAGAAGAGACTTTCCGTGCTGATCCCTTTACCCCCCCAGACTCCGGAGACAATCGATTTCCTATAGCTGTCGGCTAAAAGCTGCTGCTCAGAACCAGCGCGAAGGCGTCGCCTCCTCATGAATAGAGAACATCATGTGTTTTAGAATCCGGTCAGAATCTGTGAGCCATTTAGTTTCTGTCGTCCGTGTAAATGAGTTCTGGTGTTGTGCTCAGGTTGTATATGTTTAATAACGGCCGATCATTTGAACCGTGTGCTGATGGCTAACGGGATTTCATTTGTTCGCCCGGGTGCCGACGAGGCGTCTGACTCGAGCTGTCACTTTAGTCAGCGTGCACGCCGGCTGCATTCGAAGAATTTGTCCGACGGATGTTCCCGCTCCAGTGGCTCCTCCGAATGAGCCGTCCACGGTGATGCATGTCTCGCCCAGGGGGCAGCTGGGAAATGAGCGTGTTGATGGCGCATCTTCAGGTGGGAAGGAGGCAGGGCTGGGATTGTATTCGGTGATGAGACTACCCCCCCCCAGATCTGTTGTTTTTGTATATATTAAAGTATCTGGACACCCCGTCTGATTATAATTAAGACTGAATGTTTCTGCCATACTCAGTGCTAACAGGTGCATGACATCAATTACTAAAAAAATCACATACTTTCAGCACTAGTGATTATGGTACAGGACTAGTACGGTTGCCACTGTTGGGCCCTTAAGCAAGGCCCTTAACCCTCAATCGCAAAGACACTATACTATCACAGTAATGTCAGTTGCTTCGGATAAAAAAAGCATCTTTTAAATGCAGAAAATATAAAGGTACTGAACTAGTAATCCAAAGGTTTATGGTTCTAGCCTCAACACTGCCAGGTTGCTGCTGTTGGGCCCTTGAGGAAGGCCCTTAACCCTCAATTGCTCAGACTGTATACTGTCACAGTACTCCACTGTAAGTCTCTTTGGATACTCTCGTACCCCCAAAGCCCCGACCCGAACCCTACTGAACCCCACAGTAGCACTTTTGCCTCACAGCAAGAAGGTCCTGGGTTTGGATCCCAGGTGGAGCTGCCTGGGTCCTTTCTTTCTGGAGTTTGCATGTTCTCCCAGTGTCTCAGTGGGTTTCCTCCAGGAGCTCTGGTTTGCTCCTACAGTCCAAAAAGGTGCAAATGAGGTGCACTAAAGATGCAAAATTGTTCATGACCATGAATGAATCTTGTGTAAGCAGTAACTACCTGTCCCGTCATGAATGTAACTCAGGTCTGAGGAAATTTAAGAACTCTGAGAGGTTCAGTTGTTTGAAGGTCAGACCACATGCCGTGATGTGACGTGAGAGTGATGAATGTCAATAGCAACACAATAATGAATATTAATGATTTTTACTCACAGTTTACAGAAACACTGGCGTAAACAATCTTCTAACACACAGTATGAACATTAATGAATATTCAGATGCTTTTTGAAGCATACGGCTCAGAAATGTACACACAGACTTCCCACAGGCAGACAAAATGTTTTATCCTGGTAAGGATCATTGTAGTTCAGGCACCAGTGTGACCCACCAGCCAATCAGCTCCCATTTGAGAAAATTTGCTTATCTTATATACACTGATCAGCCATAACATTAAAATCACCTCCTTGTTTCTACACTCACTGTCCATTTTATCAGCTCTGTTCTTCAATGGTCAGGACCACCACAGAGCAGGTATTATTTAGGTGGTGGATCATTTTCAGCACTGCACTGACACTGACACCACATGGTGGTGGTGTGTTAGTGTGTGTTGTGCTGGTATGTGTGGATCAGACACAGCAGCATTGCTGGAGTTTTTAAATACCGTGACCACTCACCGTCCACTCTATTAGACACTCCTACCTAGTCGGTCCACCTTGTAGATGTAAAGTCAGAGACGATCGCTCATCTATCGCTGCTGTTTGAGTCGGTCATCTTTGAGATCTTCATCAGTGGTCACAGGACGCTGCCCACGGGGTGCTGTTGGCTGGATATTTTTGGTTGGTGGACTATTCTCAGTCCAGCAGTGAAAGTGAGGTGTTTAAAAACTCCAGCAGTGCTGCTGTGTCTGATCCACTCATACCAGCACAACACACACTAACACACCACCACCATGTCAGTGTCACTGCAGTGCTGAGAATCATCCACCACCTAAATAATACCTGCTCTTTGGTGGTCCTGTGGTGGTCCTGACCATTGAAGAACAAGGTGAAAGGGGGTAACAAAGCATGCAGAGAAATTACAAAGTGCTTCTATATGGTAAGTGGAGCTGATAAAATGGACAGTGAGTGTAGAAACAAGGAGGTGGTTTTAATGTTATGGCTGATTGGTGTAGATTGGACTTTGTTACCAAGATATCATTTCTTTCACTAAGCAGGAGACTCTCTCGAGTGAATTCAGGAGCTGTGAGGGTGTCAGGATCTGGTTCAGTCGGTAATCAGAGCTCTAACATTGCCGCTCTGTCTGTAGCTAATTAATTAATGTTCATTTGAATCTCCTGTCACTGATGATCATGTAACAACAGGGTAATTAACACACCGCTGGTCGTAAGTCAAGCAGTTTTGTATTGAAGCTGCGATCAGTGGGCAACACTCTTCTCATCTCTGCCCCCAATCTGCGCTGATATAAATGCCGGAAAGTCATGAAAGCTCATCAGATGAGTCGGGAAGTTGAAAGTCAAAAGGTTGATGTTCATCATAAAGGCTTTGAGAGCTGTCGTATTGAGAAATTCGCCCTGACACGATCTGATCTCCAACACTTCATTTGTCAAACGTCTCATTAAATTCAGCCCATTAGTTCAACCTAGGTTTCCAGTTTAATTAGATTCAAATAAACTAATTGAAACTAGATAGATAGAAAATAAAGGGGCGTACTAATTATGTTCAAGCCCATTTTTCTCCCACACAGATTAAGATACGTCCTGCTAGTCGATAACATTTTAGACTGGAGTAAGAAATGTGAAGTTTTGTACTTTAAGCTTGAATAAAGTCATAGCCTTACATTCTTGTATTGTACCGCAGTACCTGACCGTCACAAAGGATGCATCTGCTGTATTATTACACCTCTCTTAAATCCTACTTAAGCATAAGCAAGCAGTCGATTTTTATCGGCAAAGTTGCTAAATTGAGCGCGCTGGCTGGTCGCCGTGCTCCTAATGCGCTCAATAGTCCATCCGGGAGCCTTTCAGACCTCCAACTGCAGGTCCAATATCCCGTAGCTCTTTGTAATCAAGCATCCAATTAAAGTAAAAGCTTCAGAGAACTTCTCGTCGCAGCGATCGTGACATTTTGCACCGCTATATGGAACGCAGCCCATTATGGTCCATAACAAGAGCCGTGGGGCTTTTAAATCTGGGGTGACCGAGTAGATAAAAGTCTGGATGTTGGCTGGGCTTCAGTTGGCATGGCTGCTGGGTTTAGATGTAGGTAATCCAACACACACACACACACACACACACACACACACACACACACACACACACACACACACACACACTGTCAAAGTCTGATCATATAAATTCCTTTTCTCTACAAAGCATAACATCATAACATTAAAAAAATCATCCATCAAGATAAACTCTATCAGCTGCCGTCTCTCCCTGACAGTCTTACAAAGTTCCTGGTTTAATAATCTCCCTCAATACAGGTCTGAGGAAAGTTTATCAGATAAGAAAGTAGAAATTTGAGAGGTTCAGTTGTTTGAAGGTCAGACTGCCTGCTGCGATGTGATGTGAAAGTGATGAATGTCAATAACAACACAATAATGTTAGAAATTTACTCACAGGCATCAGAAATACTCGCATAAACAGTCTTCTAACACACAGTATGAACATTAATGAACATTACATAAACATTCAGGAAACTAGACATGAACACTGAAGCTTTTTGAAGCCTGTATTTGTGGTTTATAATAATAACACTCACAGATTTAATCAGGGTGGCACTGAGGTCCTGGGTTCAATTCTTGCCTCCTGTTACAATCCTGGCTCCTCAAAAGTAATGTTTGTTGGCCTGTAATAGTTATAGCTTTATTCTGGGTCATTCCTGCCTTGTGCCCAGTGATTCTAGGTTGATCTGACCAGTATAAAGCGGTCAGGTCAATTTATGACACATTTTGCAGCCCTACCTTAAATATGCTGAACCTGAGAACTCAAAACTCTCTTCATGCTCAATTTCATTACAAATTCTTTCCTGAGTTACTAAAGTTTGGTGATTTATCTGCTGGCTCAGTTCCCAGTTTCCAAAAATAAAACTACCTGATCCACTCCACCTTTCTATAAAGCAAAACATTCACAGCTGGGAATCCAACCAGCTAATGGATTCAGCCAACCAGTTTCGACAGAACTAATAAAACACAGCCTGACCCGCCAGCAGCTCGACATAATTCTCCGTGTCCCGGTGAAGCCGGTGTTTGCTCATGAACTGAAAACACTGGATGATGAATCACTTCACTTGTTCATCATCCATAATTCATGCAATCGGGGTTGAGCTATTCGCCCCATCAGTAACCATGAAAGAGAAAATCTGGAAGCTGCTGAAGAGGAGAAAAGCTATAAATGTGATAAATGAGCTGCATCGTTTAGGAGTGGCGACTAAATTTAGCTCCGGCAGCGTCAGCACGATGTATATCCTGTTATTCAGCATAATTCTGCAAAGGTGATCTTAAAATTCTCAAAATTCAGGAGGGAGTGAAAAGTAAGTTGTGGGATGAACCGTCCACCCAAGCAGACGCTTCACTGCTTCAGTGAGCTCAGGTTTGAAGCCGCCTCTGACTTTTGGTATAAATGAGTTTCGGTATAAATGAGTCCCGCCAGGATCCTGCAGTCGTTATTCTGATCAAGTTTGCAGTAAATTTGCTTCACTTTGTATTAGTCAGGGCATTGCCAGAGATAAATACACACATATAGATTTAAACTAAGAACAGAATTCACCCAGAATTCACCCAGAGATCATGAGCTTGAGTCTTGACTGTGCTGTTGTGGTTCTGCTTTCAGGGTGGAAGGGATGGCATTTATGTCTCTATTATCAATTGTTTGGCTCCAGCCAATCCTGAGCGTTTGTGAGCCTCATTCTTTAAGATGATGACAGTCAACGCCTCAAGTAAAATAATAATAGATAATTGGGGCATTTTTCTTTTATGCCTTGTGATGGAATTTGATCTTGAGACCACACTGGTCTGTGGTGGTCCTGATCATTGAAGAACAGCATGAATGGGGGCTAAAAAAAGCATGTAGAGAAACAGATAGACTACAGTCAGTAATTGTAGAACTACAAAGTGCTTCTATATGGTAAGTGGAGCTGATAAAATAGACAGTGAGTGTAGAAACAAGTAGGTGGTTTTAATGTTATGGCTGACCAAAGCAGATCCTGCCTTATGGTCGCTGCCCTTTTAAAGCCTCTTTTTATTATTATTGACCTAAATAGAATGGTAAATTAGACTTATCTATTCATTTCTGGTCCAGACATCTCTTATAGTGATGCCTGGAGTCTGAATCTAAATGGTCAAAGTCAGGACTGGACCCTACGATACCAACGTCATCAAAATCACTGGATTAACAGGCAGTAGAATAATGTTTAATGAAGAAATTATTCTTCATTCGTCATTCTGATTGATATTTACTGTTCTGGTGATTGTGTTATTTGTTCTGTTTCAGTATTTAGGCGTCGCCACAATGGATCTAGTCCTCACACCGGACTTGGTACAGTTTTGACATTCTACTTGCTACATTTCCTAAAGCTATTAAATCTGCTCACTTCTGCATCAGCAGTGCTCAGTGGACTATCGGGTGTGATTTTGCATTCAGAAATACCTAAAAGAATTCCTACAGCATTGTCTGTCATAAACACACCTGAATACTGGAGTTAATGCAACACTGGAGCGAGTAATCACAGATCTATTTCTTTTTTAACACATGTAACAATAACACAGAATACACCCGACACACTAAGCGGCATCATTTCAATCACTGTTTTGTTAAACACGGCACACTTTTTATTTTTAATTCAATTTTCTCCAAATTTAATCACTGCCAATTCTATTCCATTATCTTAAAACTGAATGGAGCAGCTACCCAGCAGGCACAAGAACAATTGCTTTTAAATACACCGTCTACACATCAGCTGCTCATTTCAGAAACATTTATTCTATTCTTTAGTAAACCCGTCTGGTTTTATGTTGGTTGGTACAGTAATATATTATTTTTTATTTAGAGTATTTAGAATCTTTCTCAGGTACATGAGAAAGTAGCCACATCTAAAACTCATTCGAATTAATGTTCACGTCAATGTCTGTGTAAAGCATCCAGACCAGAGATCTTCTGAAGAGTAACTCAGATCAGGGAGGAAATAATCACGGTGTGAATTGACCTGAAGGACATCGTGGTTCTTCTGACTTGTTTTCTTACACTTGATGACACTTTGATTGGCTTTGTGATTTTATTCCACACCAGGGAGAGAATGCATTTTAAACGGAGCAGAGGTGCCTCATAAAAAGGTGTTTAATAATCTGCAAGACTGAAGATCCAGAGTCATTACAGTCTGTCAGACCTTCTGGTATTCAAATTTCCCATTAGACACCAATCGAAGTTTCGTTCTTTCTATTAGATATCTATTACATGCTGATGTAGCTGTGGGAGTGGGTGTCGCACATGGTTGTAGCCTGCTGTTACAGAAGTGATTGTTGACACTGTTGCCTTTTAATTTCACATAATTGTTTAGTATTTCTGACTTGCATCATGTCTAGATCTGCATCAGTCCATTAGTTGTCCAAACAGCTGCTGTATTGTTATGTGTTATTGCTGGGTGGCATCTTCTGACCTGTGGGTTCAGACATGGCGAAATCATCTATAAGAGCTGCATCACTTCCTGTGGCTTAGCTTATTTACACAAACCTCAGTTATATACATTCTCCAGCATGAGAGCTCCAGACCTCCCACCGTGCCGAACATCTACGTAACGTTTCTGTAATTCAGTTTAAACACAGCACATGGATCATCTCATTCAAATGATAATAAACGTAATGATATACCAGCGGCTATGTAGTTTAGAGGTGTGAAGATGAACCATCCTAATGAGTAAATGATCCTAATCAATGTCACATACTGAAATTACATTATGAGGTATTGAATGGATCATTGTTTATCAGTATACCTGCACTCCAGAAGCTTCCCCAAAGCTTTACTGGCTTTTAATCATACATACAAAGACATACAGATTTTGATCCTGGCATTCTGTGTTTCCTGCAGAAGCTCCTCATTCCTATTCATCTCATTAACATGCCGTTAAGTAATTGGCTGCTCAAAAATGTTCCCAGGTTTAAATTAGGGAGGGTAAATGACTGTCATGCACTGCAAGGACCTGGCCCTGGTGTGTCCTGTATGGTATATGACCAGGATAAGACAGTTACTGAAGAAGTGTTGTATATTTCTATATAATCTTTCTTTATTTGGCACATATCGGGACACAGTGGGAAAAGTGGAAATGAACAGGCAGATAAATTAGCCAGAAAGATAATAATGCAAAATACAACAAACAAACACACACACACACACACACACACACACACACACACACACAAAGTACATTAATGAAAAATGCCAAACTTAGTTGGAAACCTAGACAACATGAGATAAATCCAAATATTAACCATAAGCCAAGAAAGCATCAAGGAAGACAAGCAGACCAAGTTACACACACAAGATGTAGAAAAGGTCACACAAAAATCACTCACCAGTGCTTAATAAAAGGAGACGACCCCCTCCAACATGTGAAAGATGCCAAACACGGCTTACAATAATGCGTATTCTAATTGAATCCCCCAAATACACCACAGAGAGACAACAGCTACACAAACCTGAAAACACAAGAGCAAGCCTAAATTTCAGGACAGGAGTTTGAGGTGTTGACTTGGCCTCCAAATCCCCAGATCTCAATCCAATCGAGCTGGACAAACAAGTCCGATCCATGGAGGCACAACTTACAGGAGTTAAAGGATCTGCTGCTGAGATCTTGGTGCCAGATACCACAGCACACCTTCAGGGGTCTGGTGGAGTCCATGCCTAGACGGGTCAGGGCTGTTTTGGCAGCAAAAAGGGGACCGACATGATGTTAGGAATGTGGTCATAATGTTATGCCTGATCGATGTATGCAGATTAGTTACTAGTTAAGTTAAATTGTTTAGTGTATAGAACTGTCCTGTATTTATTCTATACATCGATCCTTCTGTTCCACTTTTTACATAACACAAATGGACTTTGTTTTCAGTATGTATGTTAATTCCTCATTTAAAAACATATAAACATAATAAATTATAATATAAATTAGAAATATAAATTACTTTCCACTGCATGGAGCTTTTTTTTCACCGGCAGCTTGAGTGAAGAGGAAATCATACATCAGGAAAAGCATTCTGTATGACGTTACCTTATTAAATGTAATGTGTTTCCTCTCTTAGCTGACAGTTCTTTATAAGCTGGTGAATTATTATAATGACGGAACTCATTCATGGAGCACCTCGAGTATGTATGCGACGCGGCTTAATGGACTTTTCAGAGTCGAAGAAACAATAAATGAAAAGCAATATGAGGGCAAACAAAAAACAAGTCTGTAAGGTAATAAGAAGATTTTTACTATAGTGTAAACCTGCTGTGTTAAGATGGCTAAAAGTGTAAACCTGTACAGTGGGAAAACGATAAAGTGGTTGTAATTTAATGTTGTGATTGTGTATGATTTGAAGTTTACATTTTTCCCACCTGTAGGATCGTACAAGATAAGATCTGTTTCAATACCGTAGCAAATAATTTAAGTTTTAATGATGACGTAATAGTTTCTATTATTATTTATGCACAAACTAATGTATTTTACGTCATTAACTTTAATTTAAATCTTTATCACATTAGTGAAATGACAGTTTGCTACCAGTCAATTTTACATTCTCTGTTTTGCAGATGGGTGGCACGGTGGCTCGTGGGTAGCACCGTCACCTTACAGCAAGAAGGTCCTGGGTTCGATTCCCAGGTGGAACGGTGCGGGTCCTTTCTGTGTGGAGTTTGCATGTTCTCCCCGTGTCTGCTTGGGTTTCCTCCGGGTGCTCCGGTTTCCTCCCACAGTCCAAAGACATGCAGTCAGGTTAATTGGGGACACTGAATTGCCCTATAGGTGAATGGGTGTGTATATGTGTGTGTGTGTGTGTGCCCTGCAATGGACTGGCGCCCCGTTCAGGGTGTTACTGTGTGCCTTGCGCCCATTGAAAAGCTGTGATAGGCTCCAGCACCCCTCCCCTGATTGGATAAGCGGTTACAAAGTGAGTGTGTGAGTGTTTTGCAGATCACAAACCTGTTTAAATGTCTCCCAACCTTAGAAACCTCTGCCATGATCTCTATCCCAACATCTCACTGTTCTGTTGTATCAGATGAGTCACTGACAGATGAGTTACCAAAAACAGCTTTTCTACCTCCGAGAGCTTTTTAGTCCAGGAAAACAATATTCAGTGATGCTCTGAGTGTTCTTATGATCGACTATTTTTTTCAGTCTGTACTTTAGATGCTTTTACGTAAAACAGCTCATTGTCTGAAGGAGCTGTGATAGAAATGGTTAGAGGCATGAAAAAAGCTTTTAGTCATGAATGAGATGAATCATATTTCTTAATGGGAAATATGTCTTAGATCCTCTCTGTTCAAATCCAATTCAGAGCAAACCTTGATCAAGCGGTGTGATAGTAGAGTCCTCAACTCTATCTCCAAACTGTCAGTGTGTTTCAGATCTGTATATATGATCCAAACATTGTGAACTCTTTGTAATGACCTGGATGTCTGAATTAAATAATACATTTAAGGTGGGTCAGTTTGAGTCTAAAGTACATTTAACAAAACATGACGCTGTAATAAATGTACGTCTATGAACCTTTGTGTCTTAAAACAGACACAAAGCAATAAGGGAGGCACGGTGGCTTGGTGGGTAGCACTGGCGCCTCACAGCAAGAAGGTCCTGGATTCGATTCCCAGGTGGAACGGTGCGGGTCCTTTCTGTGTGAAGTTTGCATGTTCTCCCCGTGTCTGCATGGGTTTCATCCGGGAGCTCCGGTTTCCTCCCACAGTCCAAAGACAATTAATGTTTCTGTCATGAATGTAACCAAAGTGTGTAAAACATGACATTAAAATCCTAATAAATAAATAAATAAATAACAAAGCAATAAGGTTTTATGAACTCTGAGAGTTGAATCCAGGTATCTGCATGGGTAGGATAAATTAGACTGCTGTGCAACCCAAATGTACAGTTTGTATTTTCTAAAGCTACCAGACCTGCTGCTTCTCTAACCAGGTTGATGCGGGTGTTAAAATTAATGAACAAAGGTTCTCATACTGCAGCAAATCAGACCCAAACCATCATGTTTTTCCACCATGCTTCACAGCTTGGAGGAGTTTGGTTGGTGTGCAGCTCCAATTTCCTCCCTTTCTTTTGACAAGAAACTTCTGTCTTTTGATCACTTCAGTCTAGACAATCAGGTAAGTCCAAACTGTACATGCTTCATCGTGGGATGTTCAAGAACTCATGTCTTCTCTTGCAGTGACCTAGGATGAGCTTGAAGATTGAGGTGTCATTTGGCGATTTCCTAGAAAAACTCCTTACAAAAGCTATTGAGTTCTGAAGTGTGCTTATAGAGCGCTCAGCAGGAAAGCCATTTCCAGACAGTGTAGAAGCGCCAGCCAAAAAATGACACAGTGCCACACAGTTCTTTCTTGAACATGCTTTTTTAAGTTTATAATATAAACACAAAGGCTTTTATTTAATGTATTAATATTAAGGGCTGTTTACATTGCTGCAGAGGTTTGGTGGTGGACATACTTTGTTGGGAAGATCTACTATGATATAGCTGGAGTTGTTTAGCTTTTAATTGAGACTGGACAAGATAGAGGTGGACTGTATTTTGGCACAAAATCTATGAAACTGGAAAGATTCCTTACAAGAGGAATGGCTGAGAAAACAAATGGATAGGTGTCAATCTTTTAGCTCGACTAGCACAGATATAACATTACCTTCTCATTTTCTTCTCCTCTGATGATTGCACTTCTCTTTTCTACAGCAGACTGTGAGGTTTTCACTGACCTTGAAACATTATAGTCTTATTTCAACACGAGGATGATAAACCTCAGAAAAATCCATTAAAACCGCTTGCAGCTTATTCTTCTCTGGGACGCTCTGGCTGGGCCGCAGTAATTGTTAAAAACAACACTTTATCCTCAGCCCTAAATCCCCACAATCGTATTACCTATAACATGTCAGTGAAACTGAACCTATAAACTGGCCCTAATGAGGTGCTGTGGCGTGAAAAAAATGTCAGCTTAAGGTGAATCTCAGCGCCAGGTGGTCCGTTATTAATGTGAGAGATTTCGGCGTGGCTTCTTTAACCTTTATCATATTAGTTATGCAGACAAAAGAGACAAGCGGAACTGTAAAATGGCCTTGCTTGTAGGGCTTCAGGGCTTAATTAAGAGCTATAAAAATAGCTTGTTTTACTTGCGCAGTCTGTTACGACACCCCCGCTGTCTCACAAATCTCTCTAAGCTTTAGCGTAAGAGCTTGGCTGGCCCTGGGCGTTGCAGGCATGGCCATATGCAGCTTGCAGCAAGCCTGGGGCAGGATTCAGCTCAGATCTGCTTAATCTGCAGTTTTATGGTTAAAAAGGATGAATGCTCGTATTTAGTCTAAAGCAGTGCAGAAATATTAGATGCTTTTGCTTAGAATCCAAGGCTGACTTAATATTAAATAAGCAGAGAGACGGGCTTTGCCCATTTATGTAATGGTGATATTTTTAAATGGCTTGCATTGATCTGTCAGTGATGTTTGGACATCAGTAGTACTAGAGCGTTTCAAGCTGGGGATACTGTAAATCAGGAGCAGGGCTCCAAATAAACGCTTTCCTGCACTAGATTGTGGTGAATTGTCTGGCGGATTTGTTTGGGTTCATGTAGAATTATAGAACGCCTTTATTTGTCATACACCAATCAGCCATAACATTAAAACCACCTCCTTGTTTCTACACGTACGCATTGTATCAGCTCCACTTACCATATAGAAGCACTTTGTAGTTCTACAATTACTGACCGTAGTCCATCTGTTTCTCTGCATGCTTTGTTAGCCCCCATCTATATGGTAAGTGGAGCTGATAAAATGGACAGTGAGTGCAGAAACAAGGAGGTGGTTTTAATGTTATGGCTGATCGGTGTATATACATATGCTATTTTTCGCATTTCCCAGCTTGTTTTGGAAGCTGGGGTCAGAACGCAGGGTCAGCCATCGTATGCCAGAGTATTAAGGGCCTTGCTCAAGGGCCCAGCATGCAGTGGCTGCATGGCAGAGTTTGAATTGAATTTGAATTTGAATTGATAGCCCAAAGCTCCGCTCACTAGGATACCACGGTCCTATTTCTGTACACAGCTAATAAGCTCTACAAAAAAAGAGTCCAGATCTGGAAAGCTTATTTATGACGAAGTATTTATAATATAATTTGGCATTATTGAGGCCGTGTTTTCATCTGGTTTAATTATGGGGTGTTTGGCACAATGTGATAAGCTCATAACTGGGTGCAAAAGCCTATGAGGTGTGGACCTATTTAAAATGATTTTTTTATTTCTTAGGAAATTGAACAAATAAATAAGGTAATGAAATTTCTTCTTTTCACTCTCCTTTGTGTGCAGCTTGGAATGTGTTCACCTAAAAGTGTACTGCTGTAATAAAACACTGCAGCAAATAAATAATAACTGCCCTACAGACACCCATGAAGGACTTGTGATGTTGAAGTCATCAGAATTTTTATCCTTAGCACCGAGAGACCAGCACCGTTTTTGTTTGTTTGAATCACCTATTGTGTGTGACCAAGGTCTGTGACTAACATGCTCATGTGTGAACGTAATTGATTGTATTGAAATGTCACCACCACACAGTATGTAACAGTATGGAAAACACAACCCCCAGCGGACGCTTTCATTAAGAGTTTATAAATAGTTTGGGAAGCTTTTCTTGACTGTCAGTCTCAAACAAAGAGTGTGCTGCAGGACCTAAACACAACCGACCTCTATAAGAAACAAACCATAAACCACGAAGCCTTCAGTCGTAATGTGACCCGTCAATCCCACGTCAGGAACGAAGGCATTTTTCTGTTACCATGGACATCATAACAAGTGCCAACCAAATATTTATCTCAGGCTGACGTCAAACAAGATTCAGATAGCCTGACCGTGTTTAGGTCTTCGGAGTGTTATGATACTTATCATGGTAATGACAGAAAACAGACAGTAAATAAAGCCAGTGAAGGAATTTACAAACATGCTACCATTCTTCACAGTCGGTTAGGTTTGGTTTATTGAAGAGCTCTGCAGTTTGAGCTTTGAGTTTACAATTAGGAACATTCATAGCTGAAGCAAGGGCTGCCAACTGTGAAAGACTTTGTGGGAGTCAAGAAAAAACCACCAGAATTGATTTATTTATTATTTATTTATTTATTAGGATTTTAACGTCATGTTTTACAATTTGGTTACATTCATGACAGAAACGGTAGTTATTCGTTACACGAGATTCATCAGTTGACAAGTTCAATGTTAAACACAGTTGTGGACAATTTTGTGTCTCCAGTTCACCTCACTTAACGTCTTTGGTCTGTGGGAGGAAACTGCAGCTCCCGGAGGAAACCCACACAGACACGGGGAGAACATGCAAACTCCACACAGAAAGGACCCGGACCAGTGCTACCCACTGAGCCACCGTGCCGCCCCCACCAGAATTTAAAATCAGCAGAATTTGGATCTTTATATTTAAGGAAAGTTGATTTACAGTTGGGATATTATAATAAATTCTAAATTCAATCTATGATAACAATAGGAAACTGGATAGAAGGCAGAAGGCCGGAATACCCCTTGAGTACTTGGTTGTCCATCACGGTGTATAACACGTTTAGCCACACTACCCTGATTTGTAGCATTACCCAGTCCACTGACCGGCATGTTATTGGGAAGTGGGAAGAAACTAAGCTATCGGTAGGCAGACACATCATTCCAAGACACGGCAGCGGTGAGAAATCTGTACACGCAATGTCAAAATATGTTAGGATCCAAGATACAAATTCTATCTTCTTTCCGAGCTTCTTCTTTACTGATCATGCGTAATAATTATTTGTTGTTAAATAATGAATTTATTTACTTGTATTTTATAATGTTTCAGAAAATGATGATAATAAAGGTCAAGGAATCTTTAGACTAATTAAATATGCAAGTATTTATGTATATTCATAAATATGCAGATTACAAATGCCTACATGCCCAAGTTTAACTACGTTTAGTATTTTTTGGTGCACCAACGTAATAAGGAACCAGAGCTGTAGATTTACGATGTACTTTTAGATAATATAGCTTTATTAGCATTTGTAACTACTTTGTCAGCTTCATAACTGCATCCAAGTGATTTATATAACAGTAGCTAAATAGTTTATAAAATACCATAATTAACATAACTCCATGTTGATGATACGAACAGACGAACAGGCTGGCGGCCAATGGTTAATTAGCCTAACAAATTAAGTGTGCATTTTCACCATTACATTCCCAGTTTGCACCTTCTACACACCTTCTGGCATGTTTAAAACTTCCTGTACGTCAGCAATATCACACCAAATAGAGCAGAACTGAACTAGAGGAGAACTAATAGACAATAAAAGAGCCAGCGCTAATATTTTGCGAGAGGTTATTCGCTTTTATTGTGATTATATAGAATGCAAGGTCCAAAAAGTAATGAGACCATTTTTTACCATGCTGGCTTTGGCTGGCCTCTCTTATAGCTGCTCTGATTTATTTTAAGTGCTTATTGTCTGTGAATAATTTAATAAAAGGATGCTTGCCTTGCCTTGCCTTGCCAAAAATATGATAGTTAATATGAAAGGCTTTACTTTTACAAGAACTGCAAGGACGGTTGAGAGTCGCGGTCCAGTACTGCTGAGCTGCACTATAAAGGTCAGTACATCCAGAGACTGAATCTATATGGACGGCTCTGAAAGGGTTTCCTTCCCACCATTAAAAGCAAAGTAAAATCACCTGGTACACAGAGAACTGTAAGATGCATCTAAAACGTATAAAGGCTCACAGAAGACACAGCAAGTGAACTGTAGCACGGGTGATGGACACATGCTAAACGGTCACTGAAATCCAAGCACACATCCAAGCATTTTTACTATAATTGCGGTAATTGCGATAATTTGTCAAGCGTGTTCTTATTATCCTCTTTGTTCACTCTCTACAGGGTTCCCGTCACCCAAGAACAAGCCAGTCTTAGGTGAAATTAGTCGAAATCGTGATTACAGCAATTTTGATCATTTTACATGAATGGCAATGTAGGTGACGAGAAAATTGATCACAGCTGTATAACCGGAACCGTTTTGTCTAATTAGCTGGTAGAAATAATTCCAAATCTGGAAACATGAGAATATGTTGAATATGCTTCTGAATTTGCTGTGGAAAGCTTTCATTTTGCATAATTTGTATTCTGATGATGATGATGATGATGATGATGATGGTGGTGTTGTACATGAACACTTTGGCTCACTTTCCCTAGTGGGATAGGTTCTGGCAACTTTTTTTTCCTATAACTAAAGTAAATGTTCATTATTATATTTTTCTACCAGATTTTAATGTTGGTGAATGCTGGAGATCTGCCTCCTTTCTCTGTTGTCTAGTTTCTCTTTCCTCTCCCACATATTAGCCTTGCAGTTGTCGTCTAAAGAGATGAAACCTTGAGTTATGAAAGCCCACCATTAAATTCTTCAGCCTACTTTTGTATTAGTCATTGACGGCATTATGCCAGCCGATAACTGTGAAACTCTTACCCAACCAAGGCTAACCGAATAAAGAAGCTCTGAGTAACTTTTGCAAAAGGAAAAAAATCAAGTGATGCCATTTTGGCACAGAAAAAAAAACACAGCTCTGCATGAAGCCTTGAAACTGCGTCTCATTATTCTGACATTGCAGTTTATGTATGTGTTTTTGTACTGATTTAGACTATAAGTTTGTATACAGGGCAGTGGTAGCTCAGTGCAGTATTTGCCAGGTTGCCACTGTTGGGCCCCTGAGCAAGGCTTTGGATAAAAGCGTCTGCTAAATGCCACAAATGTACATGTATACACCTTAATGTTCCAGTTCATCCCAGTAGTGATTAGTGAAGTTGTTATTTATTTATTTATTTATTTAATAACGTTGTTTTACACACTTTAGTTCACTTTAGCTTCAGAATCGGTAGTTACTGCGTACACAAGATTAATCAGTTCACAAGCTTAATGTCAAACACAGTCATGGACAGTTTTCTCCAATCTCACCTCACTTGCATGTCTTTGGAGTGTGGGAGGAAACCCGGAGACATGGGGAGAACATGCAAACTCCACACAGAAATGAACCGAACCGCCCCACCTGGGGATCGAACCCAGGACCTTCTTGTTGCGAGGCAAGAGTGCCAAACTTAGTGACGTTGAGGACAGATTTTTGTGCAGGTCGGGGGAGTTTTTCCACAGAACATATTTGGAAGCATATAATCTATTTTATATCATTTATTTAATCTACCTGTAAGCACAGGTGTGGCTAAAACGCCGCTCTTAATAATATGAAGTCATGTCCACATACTTTTGACGTTTTATTCTTTTTACTGTCTGTGTAATCTTGCAACTAGCAGGAAGTTAATTCGCTTAATTAATACTCCTTAAACTGAATGTGTTAGTGATGCCCTGTCAGAGTTTCACCGCGACCCTGACCTGCAGTAGAACTGAATGAATGAACGGTGGACCTGTATACTGTACTGCGTTGCTCGAGCACACGCGACACTCACACTGCCCTCCGCTAATTGGTCGGTGACATGCCAGCTCGCGCTGCAGGCAGCCAATGAGCACGCGGCACTGTGAGGATTGGCGCGTGGACTCGGTGGGAAAAGATGCTGCGCTCGCGACCTGAACTTCAGTTATATGTGCTGGTCTCGCGCGGTGGGTTTGAATAAGTGACCGTTAACGGAATTTAACGGAATTTAACGGAAAACAGTAAACCGAGGACTTTTATACGGAGATAAAGAAAATACTGAGAAACTTTCGGTGTTTTTGGGTTTATTTTGCGGATTTGGAGATTTTTTTAATCAGAACTACACGCCGGTTATGGACGGTTTAAGATTTGTGATGTTCATTTCAACTCTCACCGCCTTCCTCTCAGCTGTAAGTTCACTGTTTACATATTAAAAATAAACTTGTGATTGTCTGTATAAATGTATACAACGTATATTGTTTTTATTTATTATTATATTATTATTTATTATTTTTATTTACATTTTATCCTTAAGTTTGTATTGATTAAAACGGTGACATTATTTTATGTATGTTTTAGGTGTGTATATTTACATACATTTATATACACCGATCAGCCATAACATTAAAACCACCTCCTTGTTTCTACACTGACTGTCCATTTTATCAGCTCCACTTACCATATAGAAGCACTTTGTAGTTCTACAATTACTGACTGTAGTCCATCTGTTTATCTGCATGCTTTGTTACCTCCTTTCATGCTGTTCTTCCCAGGTTTGTGTCTGATCCACTCACACCAGCACAACACACACTAACACACCACCACCATGTCAGTGAGTGTAGAAACAAGGAGGTGGTTTTAATGTTATGGCTGATCAGTATACACACACACACACAAACACACACACACACACACATATATATATATGTAATTTAAATATCACTACAATTGGTTTGTTTCAGTTATTTATTATTTTACAAAACTAAACACACTTTTATGCATGGATAATTACACATGATACACCGACTAGGCATAACATTATGACCACTGACAGGTGAAGTGAATAACACTGATTATCTCTTCATCACGGCACATGTTAGTGGGGGGATATATTAGGCAGCAAGTGAACATTTTATCCTCAAAGTTGATGTTAGAAGCAGGAAAAATGGGCGAGCGTGAGGATCTGAGCCAGTTTGACAAGGGCCAAAATCAAAAGTGGTCCAAGGAAGGAACAGTGGTAAACCGGCGGCCAAGGCTCATTGATGCACGTGGGGAGCGAAGGCTGGCCTGTGTGGTCCGATCCAACAGATGAGCTACTGTAGCTTAAATTGCTGAAGAAGTTCATGCTGGTTCTGATAGAAAGGTGTCAGACTCCATGCCTCGACGGGTCAGGGCTGTTTTGGCAGCAAAAGGGGGACCAGCACAATATTAGGAAGGTGGTCATAATGTTATGCCTGATCGCTGTGTTATGCCACAGAAGTAACTAAATAAATATTTTGTAATGATCTTATATAGTGTGAAATGCATTGATTTTATAAGCAGAACAAAGAGGAACAGAATGCATTGTGGTGCTGCCAAAGCGCTCCAGGAACTGGGGGGTACTGGGTTTGATCCTCGTCTTTATTTACAGTTTATGTGAAGTCGGGCATGTTCACCATGTGCCTGTGTGGGTTTCCTTTTCTGGATTATCTGTTTTTTCTTCTTTTATCATCAACATGGCAGTTGGTGGATTGGCTACTCCTGGTTGCCTGTAGGTAACAGTGAGTGAGTCATTGGCTGAGTATGTGATGCCATGGGATGGACTGGCATCCAGTCAAGTGTTTTTCTCCCCGTGTGTTTAGTGTTTCCTGGAAAACTTCCATCCAGTGCAACCTTGTTCTGGATAAAGCATTTACTAAAGATGGTACTGAATAAAGTACAGGGGTATTCTGTAGAATTTCTAATCTGCACAGTAGTGGTAATAACATGTGGTAATAAGGTGGTAATAATAATAGGACATCATTTCAGTCTTCTGCAGTATTTACAGGGTTTGGTTCAGAGCGGTTCAGAAGTTCAGTGATTAATAACCACAGAGCAGCATGAGAGCTCAGGTGCTTGTTTGCCCTCGAACAAGGTGCATGTTTTTCTTGACAAATCATATTGTTAGAAATGCTAAAGGAAAAACCGTCCTGCAGTTGCCGACCTGAAACCTGTTTATATCCTTCTGACAGTCTGGGTTAAGATCTAACGTTACAAATTAGTCCTTCAGCCAAACATCCTGCTTTGTAGAGGTCAGATTCTGAATGATCTCTGACACTGCTGGCATTTAAATTAGCGGCGGGTTGCAGAATATTCGGATGTTGCTTGTTATCTTGGACAGACGTTTCTTTGCGAAGGTCAGACCCTTTTGACAGGGCTGGTTTTCAAACTGATATGATCTTGACATTCAAATGAATGTTTCCTCTGAACGAGGCGCTCTGAATTCTGATGATTAAGCAAGCGTTTTAAAAAATAATCTTTTTTATAGCGTTTATTAAAGCCATTGATGTCTGCAGGAGTGTAGCTCGAAAATCTGCGCTACCTAAAAGATTATTACTAGGTCTTTTCCCCTGTTTAAGTTTATTTTTAGAGTTACAGACAATAAACTATAGTGCAGTAGAGGATTTAAGCATAGACCAAAATGGAAAAGAGAAGATGATAATTTATCAGAAATTTCAAACTTAATGAATATTTCATGATTTGTGGGTTTGTGCATTTGAATGCATTTGTATATATTTAATTCATTTGATGTCCTAAGGGAATTTCTGTGCACCCCTTCCTACTTTTCAAGCAGTGAGCTATTTAAATCTTCAGTAAATTTTACTATAGCTATGATAACTATAGACTTCTTGTCTTTTTTGTATTTAATTTTTACTGGATATAATTGCCATTTCATCCCTTATATAATTATATATATGATTGTATAATAAACGAATGATGCAAAAATGTTTGATTGTGATAACCTTTATTTATTGCTTACTGAGAGAAAATGTAAGTACCGGCTTCTTAAAGCTGTTGTTGCTTGTAAGTATAGAATCCACTTCTAAATGCTCCTCTCAGCAGCTCTGAACCAGGTTATTATTATCTATTTTTCTTATTTCACCAGATGTGAGTATTAATGCAGCTTAGCTTGATTTTATTCTGCTATGTGGGCAGGTTGTATGGCCTTGAGTTTGGACTGTTTTTAAAATGGCGTCTGACCTTTTTATGGTAGCGCCAATTAGCGGAAACATGCTCACGACCAAAGTCAATGAGGCATGACGGACACCACAACAGGAGCGCAGATTTAAAAGTTAATGATTGTTCTCTTTGGTTAATGTCCTTTCTAAGTTTTGTGAAAAACTGCAGACATGTTTCTGCATCAAGCAGTGTCCAGATGTGCTCATTCAACCCTTTTTACATTAACAGCTGTCTTAACAGCTGGCAAAAGTTTGATGCCTCTTCTATTTAGGTTATGTTTGTGTAGGGAATTGTGCAGAACCTCTTTTTAGCCCTTTGCTGTGATGGAGGGGATTTGCTTTTCATTTCTGGTCAACATACAAGCATGTTTCTGATCTTTCAGATCTAGCCTTGACTTTTCCCATCATTTTCATTTTCTAATGACATTTCAGACAATAAATATTGCAAGCTGGAAGAGCTTTGATATATTTTTTTTATATCACTCTTTAAATTAAACAAGATCTAGCTTAAATTTTTGTTTTTTTTGTCTGCTGCACACCACGCAATCAGTCAGGAAAAACGGCAAAGTGCTAGAGACAAGTGGAAACCAGCAATGGAACTGTACACTGGAAGCAACTCTGTCAGCTACCCAGTCCACCAGTGAGCTTCAAATCAAAGGCTTGCTAAAGAAGCAAGAAGGGAAAACTCAGCAATCAGGCAGCAGCTAGGCTGCACCATCCACAGGAAACTTAAACCAGACTTGACAGCTACAAAACCCAGAAATAAGCTGGGCAGGTCTAACCTTATCTCTGAACTCAGCACAGCTATAAAGACTGCGGTTCCTTTAAATAACCCATTTGTGCACCACTTTAATTACTCTGAACCTTGTAACCCTTTGGCCTATAACCCTGTGAAGTGATTAATTAAGAACATTTTTTAAAATCTGTCCTAATAGTGACCTCGCTGTACTGTCTAATATCATCCGATACCATGTCTCAGTCACAGATGGGTGCATGCCTAAATGGGTGTTTTGTGGCAGTTCTGGAGAAATCCTAAGGAATGTTGGTTTAAAAAAGGAATGAAAATAATTGTCTGAAACCTGCTGTGGTATTTATAGGCAGAACTGTCCATAATTGAGCTGTTAATCCATGTTCCCAGTGACTCAGTCTTCTGCCGTTCAAAGGCCAGCGTGTTAATTTGTTCCCAGTAGACTTTTCATTATCAGTCTGTTTGCCCATTCCATTCATTCACCATTTATTCATTAACTGTCTGTTTTAGCACCACTTTGTCCTGGTCAGGGTCGCCGTGGGTCCGATGTAATGAGATGACATATTTTACACAAACAAAACCTATTGTACGTATACATTTTTATATTTTTCACTTAATATGTTTAACTCAGCAAATATAGAGTAGACATTCTGCACTAGAATTAGCAAAAATACCTGTAATAAGTGCTGCATCAGGTGGCATATGATCCTTCCTGAGGTGAAATTGTTTGTGCTATAGGTTTTGCACAAACTTCAGCAGTAATCTCCAACAAATCCCCAGTATACTTATGTAAAATATAAAACAAATGAAATGAAAAGTATAATAACACATATTCCACTCAATAGCTTTGCATAATGTTAGGATCTGTCAGTGTTCCCATCAGTGGTTGATAAGAATGTTTTAGAACAGCAGGAACCCCAGGGTGTACATTTGCCCCCCCCATGTTCATTTCATGGTTATGATTTTGCTCCCGACTCTGTCAAACTGACCTCACTGAACAAGTCCGAGTACCCGTGCAGTAGCTTTATGAAGCCCCTGGCGATGCAGTGACCCGAAAGCAAGTCTCTCACACCTTGTCCTGCACTCACTCGCTTTAATTGGGTTGAGACTGACAGGTCTGATCTTTGCTTCGGGAATGTCAGTCTCATCAGGATTATCATTTATCCACACAGAACACTGTCCCCAATCTAAAAGTTTCAAGATTAAGGTCACAAAAGCATCGACACGTTTACAGATTTTACAAATTGGAAAATGAACTGTGTAGTAAATTCACTGTGAGGAACTGAACCATAAATAGTAATTAAAAATAATTGAAGGATAATATGAAGTCATTAAAAAGTATTATTAGGGAAATTAAGACCTATTGGCACTAACAAGTGCACAAAATAATAATAATTTATAATCATTTACATTTACATTAATATTAAATAGTAATAAACGTAGTAATTGCAAGTGATACAGAATGATGTCAGACATGAACATAATGATCTGGATGGTGATAAAACCCCGAATGAAACCCAAAACAAACATGGATTTGAAGAGATAATTTAAACGCAGAGGCATTGGTGTGAGGATAAGGCAGATTAGAAATTTGAACGAAGGTTTATTGGTCTAGTACTGGTGAATCGGTTAACCATTAAAATCCCTAAAACGATGGCAGTACTGAAATGTAGAGAAGATGCTTGATGTATTTCCTCCCTGAAATACAGATGTGGTATTAGATTACGTGGGTAAACAGGCCATCCAATAACATTAAGTGCTCATAAACTTTTATTAAAATTCTGAGTCATTTCTCACCTCCTTGTATGTGGACATTTATCCAGTTTTAAAGTGACTTAATGCTTAATTTGAGAGGCTGGAGTGTTTTATTCATAGCCCGTGTTTGTGAGCTGTGTTATGCATTAATTAATTAGTGCCTTCAAGACCCGAGGCAGATCCTCTGAGAGCAGAACTTCAGAATGAATGATGTCGCATGATTCTTCTGACTGCTGCATATTAATTGACCCGCTGAGTGATGAGCATCTAACTCGGCTTGCAAAGCTGTACGTCTGGAGAGACGAGAGAAAAGCTCCTGCTCCTATTATGAAGCTTGTTCATTTAAAAGCGAAGGAAGTAACGGTAATGAGCTTTGCTAAATACAACAAACTTCCATATATGGAGTGCAATAACCATCCAGATCCTAAACTCACTCAGCAGGTTAAGAGGAGGATTGTGGGATGCGAGTTTGGGAACGAGCTGGTCCGTGAGGAGAGCATTTAAAACAGGGTTTTTCAGACTTTTTTTTCAAGCCACCCACATTTTGTCCGTGATTTTTTACCATGACCCAGGCTACACAAACGACACATCAGGACAAAACAGAAAAAGAAATCTACTTCATTAATAAAAAATAGTGGAAATCTGGTCCCACTGTGGTTTACAAGCTGTAACGTAAAGCCTCCACAAGCAGGCGTTCATGTACAAGTTCATTTCGTTTTTATGTACCTTTAAAATGAGTTCATTTCTTTTTATTTTTTTTGCGACCCATTTTTTGGTGGTATTTAAAAGACTTGGGGTTGATTAACTGTACACATGTATTTTCTGTTTATATTACTAAACCCTCACGAATAGGAGGTGGAGCGTGCAGGCTTTATCAGGTGGATCATGTCGTCGTCGTCGCTCTACAGGGTTCCCTGAGCCTGACACAAGCACCACTGCAGGAGAAAGAAATGCTTTAGCTATTAAGTGGCAGCCACGAGGGAAAGCTCTGTGTACAATATGATGCCTGGTTTATTAATAAGCAGACAACAAACAGTGTGTTATTTACATATCATCTTTCATCAAGGGTTGAATTTTTAATGCATTTAATAACACAATATTTAATGGTAGTATTTTAATCAGATTTTAGCTGGATAGGTAAAAAGCACTAAAACACAAATCAATCATCACTTTAAGTAGATTTGCTCGACGTGAGCCAAATGCTGGATGGAAAAATTAAGAAGAAGTTGCAAACAAAGGTCTGGCTTAAAATGAAGCTTGTTTAGTTATTAAGTGGCAGATTCATGAGAACGGGCGTCAGAAACTTCAGGTCACGATACTCTGGTTTAACATCAGACCAAAGATTTATCACTAATATGTGTGGGAAAGTAAACACAGTTAAAGATCAATACTGCACATCTGGCTGGGATTGACTTCAAACGTGAATCTTATCTTCATTTCACTGATCTAGAAGAGTTAAAGCCGCTGGAAACACCAACACCCCCCCCTGGGTTCAAACGTGTTGTTTAGTGACTTCTGTTGTTTTATTGTGTCCCACACAGACCAGCGCGGTTCACATGTGTGACGTTGTAAACGAAATCGAGCTGGAGAGGGAGCGATGTGAAAGCAAAATCGAGGAAAATATCACATCAGGTAATTTTCTAGAAACTCGACTATTTTTCCTAACTGTAAGCACCAGCGTGTTAGTCAAGGTTGTGCACATTTCTGAGGATTTTATTTGTAAGGATTTGACAATGCAGGTAGGCTGATTTTTTTTAAAGGGCTCCTGAATGTCCGTACAAAAGCTTGTTTGGAAACTGCTTTGAGCTACGAATTGACTTTTCCTTCGATGAGTCAGCCTTAAGACCCACAGCCCGGTGTAAAAGACTGTGTGAAGTGTGTGTTACTTTGTTGAAAGATAACAGGAAGAATAAAGAGGCAGGATGCCCACACTCATCCTACACACTGGTTTGAAGAAGGTACCTATCTGGTGCATTATTTATTGATTATTTTATAAGCTGCTGTGCAGATGAACTTTGTTGGTATACAGTTAATGACTGGTGGCCAATGTGTTTCTCTGTACACTGGTTTTATGAGAGTCTGATAACAAAGTCTACAGAGTAACGGATTGGCTACAGTCAGTAATTGTGTACACACAAAGTGTGTCTGTATCGTAGATGTGGCTGATTATAAAATAATCACTGAGTGTACGCACCTAATGAGTGTGTGTATCATGAGGCCTGATTTATGGCCATCAAAATTTAAAATTTACAGTTTGTGTTGGTTACTGCACTATGAGGCAGAACTAGCAATCCTACGGCAATTCAGTTAGCAATCACGTAGTCAAAACGTCCAAGATGTCAGAGTGTAAAGCAGCTAAAAACACGACACGGGAAACTGAGTTTGGAAAACCAACAACCAATTTTGTGGACGCAGAGGGGGGTCAAAACACGGACGAGTATTTTTGTATTCGATGTTTGCTGGATGTTCTAGGTTTATATTACATTTTTATGGTAGCTGTGCTATGCATTGTAGCTTCTATTTATTCTCTCAGTGTTATTTAATGACTGCTGTGAAATGTGGCCCGTTAATGTAGTACGACCCTTGATATGAATGAGTGTGTGTGTCACGAGTGTTATGAATGAGTGTGTGGTCTCTCTGTTTCTATTCCTACTGTATAAGAAACAACAGCAGTTAGCAGCACAGAGAAAATGCAGCTGTGTCACGATGACCGAATATTTAATCTAACCCTCTGTCACAGGCTGCAAAGGAATGTGGGACATTATTGCTTGCTGGCCATCAGCCAGTCTGGGAGAGCAAGTGGTCATCTCTTGTCCAAACTACTTCAGCTACTTCAGCGACCACCAAAGTGAAGGTGAGCAAGCACAAAGCCGTTATTTTACTAAATGTCATTCGGAACGGAGATCTGTGTCGAGCCTCAGCTTTTCATTTCTTTGTTTTTTTTTTTCCATTAGCCCTTGTGGCTTTGTACAGGAGATGGTGTATTATTTACTGTACCAGTAGTTTTAGAAAATTCCCAAGTAACAACGTGTCGGAGAATAACAGTGAGAATAAATTCTGTATTTTTAAGGCGGTTTGTTGCAGGATTGAGATGTTGGTTGTTGATTGTTGGTCGCCGTCTCATGAGATATTACTGGAGGAAAAACATACACATTCGGACAATATGTCAGAACTAGGCAGTTGTAGCCTAGTGGTTAAGGTACTGGACTAGTAAGGTACTAGGAAAGGTTGCTGGTTCAAGCCCCACTACTGCCAGGTTATCACTGTTGGGCCCTTGAGCAAGGCCCTTAACCCTCAATTGCTTAGACAATGTATACACTTTGGATAAAAGCATCCGTTAAATGCTGAAAATATAATATTCTTATTTTTGCTTCGTCTGTAATTTTTGTAACAGAAAAAGGGACAGAAAACAACATTACTAATAAATTAAAACAAAATAAAACACTCACACGCTGATGTAAAAATAAAGACCTAAATTATTGCAGCTCAGGCGGCGCTGCGGTAAAATACACTAGCACACCAGAGCTGGGATTTCGAATATATCATATCTAATCTCAGCCATCTGGCTAGACTGGGTGGCTACACGAACAACGTTCGGCTGTTGTTCCTCCAGGGAGGGAGCCGGATAGGGACCTCATAACTGATGCAATTACGACCTCTGCTGGCTGATTAATGGTGTCTGCACAGAGAGAGGAATAATGCTGATCAGGGTGTGGCTCTCAGTGCACAAGGCTGATCCGCATATGAACTCACCTCATGCAGGTGAAAAGATGCAGTCGGGTACTGCTCACGTGTCGGAGGGTGTGTGTGTGTCGGTTCGCTCTCCTCAATCAGGGCAGGGGTCAGCATCGGTAGAGAGGAAGCGTAACGCAATTGGGTAAAATTTGGACGTGCTAAAAGTCGGGAGAAAAAAATGGAGAAATTGCATAAAACAAAGACGTGAATTATTACCTAAGCTGGCAGATATTATTGCTGCTCGGTTGTTAATTTTGCTTTTATATCTTGAGTCAAAACGAATGTACTGTCGCTTACAAGCAGCTTATTCATCACATTCTGTCTCGTGTTCTGATGTTCAGTTTATCTGCGCGTGTGAAACTTTCATTATCTTTCATAACGGGTGTCCCAAAATTCACGCAAGATTTGAATTTGGCGCCATTTGTGCGGTACAGTGTTGCCAACAAAAAAAAAAGACAGCGTGACAGCTCACAGTTCAGGGTTATTAACAATGGAGCGCTACACGAAAGAACAACGCGTTTTCATTGTTGAGCAATATTTTAAAAATAATGAAGGTTTGGCAGCTACAGTTCGCAATTTTCTTACAAAATATAGTCGGAATAGTGATTTAACTTCATCAACTGTGAAGAGATTAATTAAAAAATTCAGGGAGACTGGATCAATTAGTGATCTTAGACACTCTGGCCGTCCTTCAACAAGTCGTTCAACACAAAACATCGAAGCAGTTCGTGAGAGTGTTGCTGAGAGTCCAGGAACATCAATTCGGCACCGTGGTCAAGAATTGAACATTTCCAGAAGCTCTCTACAGCGTATTCTCACGAAAGATTTGAATCTTCATGCTTACAAAGTTCAATTGAGTCAAGAACTGAAGCCTACTGACCACGCACAGCGAAGAGAGTTTGTTGAATGGATTTTGGAACAACAACAAGTGGATGCCGATTTTTCGAACAAAGTCATCTTCAGCGATGAGGCTCATTTTCATCTTGATGGCTTCATTAATTGTCAAAATTGTCGCATTTGGGGTTCAGAAAATCCACGAGTGATTGTTGAGAAACAAATGCATCCACAACGTGTCACTGTTTGGTGCGGATTTTGGGCTGGAGGCATCATCGGACCATTCTTCTTCGAAAATGCGTCTGGTCAGGCAATAACAGTTAATGGTGCTCGCTATCGCGACATGATAATCCAGCTTTTTGTGCCTAAATTGCAAGATATGGATGTGGACGACATGTGCTTTCAACAAGACGGTGCCACATGCCATACAGCCCGAGAAACAATTCAATTACTGCATGAGTCATTTCCTGGTCGTGTAATTTCCCGTTTTGGTGATCAGAATTGGCCGCCCAGATCATGCGATTTAACGCCGTTGGACTTTTTTCTTTGGGGTTTTTTGAAGTCTAAGGTTTATGCCATCAAGCCCACGACCACCCACGCCTTGAAGGAGGAAATTGAGCGCTGTATCAACGAAATTCAGCCACATTTATGCAAAGCGGTCATGGAAAATTTCGACAAAAGAGTGCGTATGTGCCAGCAAAGCCGTGGAGGCCATTTACCCGATATGCTATTCCATACATAACCCTATACTGTATACTTTATGAATCAATTAAAAATGTACAATTTTTAATTAAAAACCTGTGTTCTCTATCAAAATTAATTCTTGCGTGAATTTTGGGACACCCCATATAATCCTCACGGCGCTTCGGTGTCAGCGACGTTACCTCTGAATCTCATTACCTGTCACGGATTTTGAAAGAGCGTCGCATTAATGACAGATTGAATTGCTTTTATATTCCACAGTCTTTACTGATTCTGTTGGTGTTTTGACTGCTGCGGTTCCGTCGTGCTCGTTACGTCTATGATACTTGTTATTTCTGGGCTGTGAATTTGTGCCACGACGCTCCTCTCATCGCTCTTGCTTACAAACAAATCCATCTACGTTTACATCCAGGAACGCCCCAGTGTGGGGGGCTATATCGCAGCATGACTCACAGGACGAGCCGCTCGGTCGTGATTAAACCGGGCCCGGACGTTTAGGAGAAGCCTGAGTGATTCATCGTCGGTTTCACTGAGGCTGCAGCACTTCTGAACGAGCGGGAATGTGACAGCAATGCAGAATGGAGCAGAAACACTCAATTAAGCAAACCAGTACTAGCATATGCCACTCATTTACTGTCTGTTTTACCACAATTTTATCCTGGTCAGGGTCACGGTGGGTCTGATTCATTGGGCAAAAGGTAGGAAACACCTCAGACAGGTTGCCAGTCCTTTACAGGCAGAAATACACATTTACCCACGGTAATGAAGGGCAATTTTTAGTAACTTCAGGATTTACTGTTTTGCCCCTAGGTGTGTGTGAGTGAGTGAGTGTGTAAGTGTAAAGATTTAGGACATGTAATTCATTTACTGTCTCTTTCATCACCACTTCATCCTGGTCAGGGTCACAGTGAGTCTGATTCATTGGGCAAAAGGTAGGAAACACCTCAGACAGGTTGCCAGTCCTTTACAGGCAGAAATACACATTTACCCACGGTAATGAAGGGCAATTTTTAGTAACTTCAGGATTGACTGTTTTGCCCCTAGGTGTGAGTGAGTGAGTGTGTAAGTGTAAAGATCTATGATATGTAATTCATTTACTGCCTGTTTTACCACAACTTTATCCTGGTCAGGGTCACAGTGAGTCTGATTCATTGGGCAAAAGGTAGGAAACACCTCAGACAGGTTGCCAGTCCATCACAGGGCAGACACAAACACAATTTACCCACAGTAATGAAGGGCAGTTTTTAGTAGCTCCAGAATTGGCTGTTTTGCCCCTAGGTGTGAGTGAGTGAGTGAGTGTGTAAGTGTGAGTGTTGCCTGTTAATTGATTGTCACTCTGTCCAGAAAATATTTCCGCCATGCTTTTAGTGTTTTTTGGTCCGCACTGGACCTACCATGACCCTGACCAAGATAAAACAGTTAGTGCAAGTAAATGAGTGAATATGTAAAACCTTAGTACTTTATTATGAGAGATAAAAAGCATAAAATAAATTGGTGCAAAATGGTTCATGACATGATGATAATGTACTTGGAACTTTGTTACTGTCCATTTGCATTTTTGCATTTTTTTTTTTTTACAATTGTGACCAAATACAGTCCAAGCTATTGAACGTCAGTGGAAACATGTCAATGGTGGGGCTTGATCCAATGACCTTTGGATCACTAGTCCAGAAGCTAGTAAGCAACCCTAGTAGGTCTGCACATAGCAGGCGGGTGAAGCTAACTGTGCTGAGCAGACATGAGAAATAAATCTTCTCTGTAAACATTTTGTTGGACCCAAAATCTCTTCAGCCCAACCTAAAGTTATCAAGAGAAGAAAATCAACAAACCACAAAATACCTCCAGTTTTCTCAGCGTGTCCATGTACCGCGACTTGTTCATCGTTCATTAGATGACAAAAACGACCCGCTTCTGGCGGCGTGTTTAGTCTGCGTATCTGACAGCTGGAGCCCCAGCTGTGTTGTTTATGATATCCACACCATATTCAGCAGGGGGGGGTTTAAAGGGCATTCTGGGCAGCTGTGCCACTGTTCCAGACTGTAAGACCACACAGAAAGCACCGCTTTACTGTTAAAGCGACTGGAACGGAATACATTGTTCTTCTAAATTACCGTATGTACACTCATTTATGCATATGTGCACTTTAGTTCAGTCATGTGTACATATGCACCAGTTCTGGAGGCGCAGTAGTATCGTTCATTGTATACTTCTACATGGATGGATGACTGGGCTTGGTTAGGAATCACCAAGCAAGTAATTGGCTTCTCTCAGTAAATACAAGAGACGCTGGACTTGTTTGTTTGTTTCTTGTCACTGTGTGTATTTGTCACACTCACAAAGACTACTCACTCGCGCAGAAGCACGTCCACGTAGCACAAGTGACTTTCAGTCTGTGTAGGTTAATTCACACCGGGTGTGTTTTCCCATGCTTCCACGTCCTAGTGGAGCTGCTTCTTTGTTGTGAAGCAGACCGAGGAGTAAAAGACAGAAGGTTGTAAAACTCAGACCGAGGCCCATATATTATTTACTGAGATCGATTTCCAGTTAAATGTGGTCAGGTTAAGTAAGTCAAGTAAAAATCTCTTTAAAACATCCTCCGACTGTCCGTCACTCTATAAAAGATCAGTGATCTAAAGCGGGAGTTGGAGTATAAATGATTGATCCAAGGCACTCACCGGTAGAATGATCTTTCTGCGGTGACTTTGGATGATTTGATGGGGTTTTATAACGGAGATAAAAGAGTGTGAGGTGCACGGTGAGACCTCAGATATTAATTAACTCTACCAAACACTGAATTGACAGGGAATCGACCTGATATTTGGTTATTTGTCCCTGAGCATCCTTGGATCCTTGACCACTACTGCTACTACTACTAATAATAATGATACATTTTTCTGTATGGATAATTTTAACCCAGCATGTCTTTGGCTTACGAAAGAACTAAATCTTCCAATCATTCAGTCAGAAGAGGACGTGTGAGGTCAGAGAATCCCTGGTCCATAACTGACGGTCATGCACGCCATTTATTTCATAGAATTGATTTTATATGCCAGTGAAATTTGGTCGAAACACCTAAACTTAGTTATTAGTTAAGTGTCCACATACTTTTGGCAGTAAAATGTATTTTTTTTAGCTTCCTGGTAATTGCTCAGGTTTATGAATGTGGATAGATAATGAGAGAGGTTTCATCTTGGCCCGGTATTATTAAAAAGATTTAAAAATAGGAATTAGCCATTATGTGTGGTGTTAATAATAATAGAATTTAATCTGTAACTTTATTTGTGTCTTTTGTCCTAACTGTCCGGACTGTTCCGTCCTCGTTCTTCACCTCAATTAAAAACTCTGATTAATGAGGTGCGCCGAGTCATTACAGCACTAATGCAGCGGCTGGAAAGTTCTTACCAGATAAGTAAGACTCAGGCGTGATCTGAAATCTGGCTGTTATTTACACCCATACAATACAGATGTTACACCCATACAATACAGATGTTACACTGCTGCAATACAGATGTTACACTGCTACAACACAGATGTTACACTGATACAATACAGATGTTACACTGCTGCAATACAGATGTTACACTGATACAATACAGATGTTACACTGCTGCAATACAGATGTTACACTGCTACAACACAGATGTTACACTGATACAATACAGATGTTACACTGCTGCAATACAGATGTTACACTGCTGCAATACAGATGTTACACTGATACAACACAGATGTTACACTAATACAATACAGATGTTACACTGCTGCAATACAGATGTTACACTGCTACAACACAGATGTTACACTGATACAATACAGATGTTACACTGCTGCAACACAGATGTTACACTGCTGCAATACAGATGTTACACTGATACAACACAGATGTTACACTAATACAATACAGATGTTACACTGCTGCAATACAGATGTTACACTGCTACAACACAGATGTTACACTGATACAATACAGATGTTACACTGATACAATACAGATGTTACACTGCTACAATACAGATGTTACACTGATACAATACAGATGTTACACTGCTGCAACACAGATGTTACACTGATACAATACAGATGTTACACTGCTACAATACAGATGTTACACTGATACAATACAGATGTTACACTGCTGCAACACAGATGTTACACTGATACAATACAGATGTTACACTGCTACAATACAGATGTTACACTAATACAATACAGATGTTACACTGCTGCAATACAGATGTTACACTAATACAATACAGATGTTACACTGATACAACACAGATGTTACACTAATACAATACAGATGTTACACTGCTGCAATACAGATGTTACACTAATACAATACAGATGTTACACTGATACAACACAGATGTTACACTAATACAATACAGATGTTACACTGCTGCAATACAGATGTTACACTGCTACAACACAGATGTTACACTGATACAATACAGATGTTACACTGATACAATACAGATGTTACACTGCTACAATACAGATGTTACACTGATACAATACAGATGTTACACTGCTGCAACACAGATGTTACACTGATACAATACAGATGTTACACTGCTACAATACAGATGTTACACTGATACAATACAGATGTTACACTGATACAATACAGATGTTACACTAATACAATACAGATGTTACACTGCTGCAATACAGATGTTACACTGCTACAACACAGATGTTACACTGATACAATACAGATGTTACACTGATACAATACAGATGTTACACTGCTACAATACAGATGTTACACTGATACAATACAGATGTTACACTGATACAATACAGATGTTACACTGCTGCAACACAGATGTTACACTGATACAATACAGATGTTACACTGCTACAATACAGATGTTACACTGATACAATACAGATGTTACACTGATACAATACAGATGTTACACTGATACAATACAGATGTTACACTGTTACACTGATACAATACAGATGTTACACTGCTAAAATACAGATGTTTCTGCTGAACATTGTCTGTGCATTAACGGGTCACTTGTCATGTGCAGGGGATCAGTATCTGTTGTTGTTTTGCAGAAGCTGAAAAGTCAAGTTTTTGACCCACACTATAGTAATCAAAGGGTTTGAATCAGGGTTGCCAGATTGCTTTAATGGTTTTTAAAACACTAAAACGCATTAAAGCAGCTTCAGAAACGTTAGCACATTTTGTAAAAATTATATCAAAACAAACATCTGTGATTTGTTAACTGACGGGACAGAGGCATGTTTTCCACCGAGTTTCATTATTTTTTTAACCAAACATCTTTAAAATACATTTACTTTAAACTAAAATATTTTTAAAATGTGCTTTTGCACAAATGGTCACAAAAATACTAAAACCTGACACAGTAACATCACAGAAAGATGCCCTGAGTGTTAAGAATGGACTGGTATATTAGCACTGACAGGGTGAAATATCAGAACATAGGAGTGCACATTGTACTCATAAACCAGAAGATCTGAACACTGTATCACTGATGCCAACCTGCATTTAAAATCACAATTATTGACTTACTGCCACCTTCGAGGTTTCTTCATACGTTTCTACACTCTGTTAGTTATGAAGTTTGATACTGAAAGTGTTTTCAGGTTTTCGCTTTTGCACGTCGTTGCACGACTTGATATGGGTGTTCAGTCATGCTGATACATGTCAGATCTCAATGGATTTGTGTGTGTGTGTGTATAAGTGGGTGTGCTTGCCATTGGACAGTGCAGTCGAACTGGAATAAAGATGCAGCAATCTAAAGATTTGCATTGCACATACATCATTGTCAGTGAAATATTCGATATTCATTACATTCCAGTCACTCTTCCTTGCAGTAGCGGTATGTCTGATATTTTCCACTGGAAGACGCTTTTATGAAGTTGTCTTCACATTAACGGCAGGTTGTTTTGTCAGGTATTTCCTTCCCTGTAATTTGCTGTGGAATATTTTAGAGCTCCTTACATGTCAGTCTCAGACAGCAGTGTTCAGCGCTGACCGGTGCGCTCACAATGAGAAGATAATACAGACATCGTGCATGACGGCGCTCAGAATTGAGACTTACGTCTCGACTTAGCCGGTCACAAAGAAACATGCCAGGCTATAATTTATCCAGCAGATTGTACAGAGATGATGTGATCTGCTTTATCGGTGGGAATCTTTTTACATTTATTTAGCGCTTAAAGGAAAACCGCCTTCGTATGATTCGTAAGACGGTGAGAGTGGATCTCAGTCGAGGCTCAGTGAGGGGGTTTAGGTGTCTGTAGGCTTGCTGAGAGAACACGCTGTACCTTCATTATCTGAAAGCTCTGCTGCACTGCTGCTCCCTCAGCTCAGCTCAGCTCAGCCCAGGTCCTCTCACCTAACAACACCAGCTTCAGCTACAGAGCTGATTCTGATCGTATGTACAGTGCTCTGCTCTTTATGACCTCCACTCTGTCTCTGTCATCCAGGTAATCTCTCCAAAACGTGCACCGAGGACGGCTGGACTGAAGTGCACCCCATAACCATTGCTCTGAACTGTGGGTATAATCTCAATGGCACAGTGGACGATGTAAGTCTGAATGTACATCACAGCAACTCAGGTGGAATTCTTTTTCTATGAATTAATAGGGCCACATCAAAGCACGCTTTGTTAGCGGTCTTAATTATTAATAGACACATACAGATATGTGTATTCAGATACAGGTAGTTTTTTACTAATGTTTAAAAAGGCATGTCATGCTTACAAACACTGCACGTTAGGTACCGTCTCTCTTTTGAAAATATAGAAGACTATCCTACTAAAGAAATCTCATCTTAGGGTTAAAAATCTGACCTCAGAGTTGAGAAAGCTTGAATTATTTAATTTAGATTTTCATCACACCTTTGTATCGTCCGCCTCTGAATCCGAGTTTTAATTTCCTTTCTGACTCCCTGGATCATCTGCTGCTCCTCTGACAGGCGAGTGTGACCCAAATAACATAGCTGTAAATGGCACTTGACATCCAAGCGTTTTTAATATAATCTTCAAAATGACCAGCTGTGAAATAGTAAAAGCTACAAGGGACCATTTAAAACCAAAACCGTTTATATCTTCTCCATAAAGTGTCATACCTAGTAAAGCTCATCATAAACCCTTGTCTGAACCCTTTTACTTGGAATGATTTTAAATCAGGGTTTACCAATATGCATGTTAATGATGGCCACATTATTCTAACACGGTTTACTGATAATTATTCATTTAATCTGTTCAGGTTTTCATTCCCTACATAGTTACAGGGACAACAATAGCAATGCATTAGCATTGCTGATTCACTGATCATTCTGTTTCACACATTGTTGTGTAGATTCGAAAGCACACAAAGAAACAATTTTCACTGATCAGCCTGATAGTATTTTGTAAATTCGGATGCATTTTGATTTGATTCCTGCAACACACACAGATAAATTATTCAAGCTACACTATTCCTTGATAAGCAGGTGAATTAGTAAAAAGTGAGGGCTTCATGATTGGTTTTAAAATGAGGATCCACCAAGGGGCTCGGTCTTTTCAGGGCTCTGTGCCACTTGGTGCCACTTGGTGCCAAACTTTGCAAAATAATTATCATTCAGTTCAAAAAGAGCATCTCTCACTACGAGATTGCACGAGATAATTTAGCTCTTTCACCATCTATCATACATAAGAAATCTCAGTCTGTGCAGAGCAAAGCCGTAAACCATCTCTACATCGTGTGGGATCTTCAAGCCCTCGGATGGAATTGCACGAGCGACCGCCATGCTGCTGTGATAAATAATAGTCGCATGGCTTTGGGAGTAGTTCGGAAAACCGCGACCTGAAACTCTATTCTGCAAAGAGAAAGTCGTACATCAATTCCAGACAGTAGAAATGTATGCTGGGACTTTAATGAGTCCATGTTTTTGCTTGTTTTTGGAAAAAAGGGAACACAGAGTTCTTGCTTGTTAGCAGAGAACGGAGCAAAAGCCGAAACCTTTTATGGTATGAGGGTGCATCAGTGTCCATGCCATGGGTGACTTGCATATTTGTGCAGATACCACTGACAGAGACGTCTTTTCTCGGGAAGTTCATGGTTACTTCAGCAAAACAATACCAGACCCAATTCTGTACACAAGCTTTATACAGTGATCATAATCCTGTAGTAGTAACTCTGGCACGCACAGAGAACGACGAATGTTTTCTTATATGAGTTCGTCCCAGCTTTCGGAATTTGAACTCTGATCTTAGAACCGAAAAGCCAATTAGCGCACCGGGTCGCCGTGCCCTCTGGAATAAAGGATAAAAGCGTGGAGCAGACCGTGTGCTCCTTAAGTGTCTGACCACTCAATGTTCTCCCTCTGGCTTCTCTAACTCTGCATCAGAAACTACAGCGGGGGTCATTCGAAAACAATTATGGAAAACCTGACCACAGAAGAAAAGAAGCACCAGTGAATCATACAGCTCTGGTGCACACAGGAAAGACAGTTATAGATAGATTTCTGAGATACAACAGAAGAAAAAAAGGGACCTTGGAGTGAAAATGCTGGTTCAATTAGGGATGTGGCAGGAAGGTGGATAAATGAATATGATTCAGCTGCTTGGGGCTGCAGCAAGAAAACAGACGTGTATGCACGTGTATGTGCGTGTATGTGATTGTATGTGATTGTATGTGCGTGTATGTGATTGTATGTGCGTGTATGTGATTGTATGTGCGTGTATGTGATTGTATGTGCGTGTATGTGATTGTATGTGCGTGTATGTACGTGTATGTGATTGTATGTACGTGTATGTGATTGTATGTGCGTGTATGTGATTGTATGTGCGTGTATGTGCGTGTATGTGATTGTATGTACGTGTATGTGATTGTATGTACGTGTATGTGATTGTATGTGCGTGTATGTGATTGTATGTGCGTGTATGTGCGTGTATGTGATTGTATGTGCGTGTATGTGATTGTATGTGCGTGTATGTGATTGTATGTGCGTGTATGTGATTGTATGTGCGTGTATGTGATTGTATGTGCGTGTATGTGATTGTATGTGCGTGTATGTGATTGTATGTGCGTGTATGTGATTGTATGTGCGTGTATGTGATTGTATGTGCGTGTATGTACGTGTATGTGATTGTATGTGCGTGTATGTACGTGTATGTGCGTGTATGTGATTGTATGTGCGTGTATGTGATTGTATGTGCGTGTATGTGATTGTATGTGCGTGTATGTATGTGCGTGTATGTGATTGTATGTGCGTGTATGTGATTGTATGTGCGTGTATGTGATTGTATGTGATTGTATGTGCGTGTATGTATGTGCGTGTATGTGATTGTATGTGCGTGTATGTGATTGTATGTGCGTGTATGTGATTGTATGTGCGTGTATGTACGTGTATGTGATTGTATGTGCGTGTATGTGATTGTATGTGCGTGTATGTGATTGTATGTGCGTGTATGTACGTGTATGTGATTGTATGTGCGTGTATGTGATTGTATGTGCATGTATGTACGTGTATGTGCGTGTATGTGATTGTATGTGCGTGTATGTGATTGTATGTGCGTGTATGTGATTGTATGTGCGTGTATGTGATTGTATGTGATTGTATGTGCGTGTATGTGATTGTATGTGCGTGTATGTGATTGTATGTGATTGTATGTGATTGTATGTGCGTGTATGTGATTGTATGTGATTGTATGTGATTGTATGTGCGTGTATGTGATTGTATGTGATTGTATGTGTGTGTATGTGCGTGTATGTGCGTGTATGTGATTGTATGTGCGTGTATGTACGTGTATGTACGTGTATGTGATTGTATGTGCGTGTATGTGATTGTATGTGATTGTATGTGCGTGTATGTGCGTGTATGTACGTGTATGTGCGTGTATGTGATTGTATGTACGTGTATGTGATTGTATGTGCGTGTATGTGATTGTATGTGATTGTATGTGCGTGTATGTGCGTGTATGTGATTGTATGTGCGTGTATGTGATTGTATGTGATTGTATGTGCGTGTATGTGATTGTATGTGATTGTATGTGCGTGTATGTGATTGTATGTGCGTGTATGTGATTGTATGTGCGTGTATGTGATTGTATGTGATTGTATGTGCGTGTATGTACGTGTATGTACGTGTATGTGCGTGTATGTGATTGTATGTGCGTGTATGTACGTGTATGTGCGTGTATGTGATTGTATGTACGTGTATGTGATTGTATGTGCGTGTATGTGATTGTATGTGATTGTATGTGCGTGTATGTGCGTGTATGTACGTGTATGTGCGTGTATGTGATTGTATGTGCGTGTATGTGATTGTATGTGCGTGTATGTGATTGTATGTGCGTGTATGTACGTGTATGTGCGTGTATGTGATTGTATGTACGTGTATGTGATTGTATGTGCGTGTATGTGATTGTATGTGCGTGTATGTGATTGTATGTGCGTGTATGTACGTGTATGTGCGTGTATGTGATTGTATGTGCGTGTATGTGATTGTATGTGCGTGTATGTGATTGTATGTGCGTGTATGTGATTGTATGTGCGTATATGTACGTTGATTACAGATGAATTTCTTCCATCATTGGAACTCAGTGTGGCAGTATGAATGAAAAACGCATTCCTCGCTCAGACGTGAGGCTTTGTACACTGGTCTTTTTATCAGTTATGTATGTGAATGACGTCTGTCAAGGCCTTCACCAGCAACTCGACATAACTTGTTTCAAATAAAATATTACTCACTTTAATGTGAACAGAATAAAGTGCATAACTTTAATTAGTTAAACCTATTAGTTTACATATTTATTTTATCCAGTTAAAACAGTGAGAAGCTGATTAAGCTGATGAAAGTGTTAGTGATAATCTAACTAAATCAATGCACTTTGAAATCTGTAATCATTTCCATGCCAAATGCACCACTGAGATTCGAACCCTGGACCCCTAACGTACCTAACCCGGTACCTAACGTGCAGAACTACCATCAGTCCAACATTTAATCGATTCCTTTAATAGGTGGCTCTAGTGTTTCTGATCAGCTGATCAGTTTATACGTTAATAATAGGTTTTCGTCCAGTTTGTGCCAGTAAGCAGATTGGCTGCTCTAAATTGCCTCTTGCGCTGGATAAGTGTGTGTTACGCCATGTGATGGACCGGTGCTCTGTCCACCTCATGCCCAGTGGACTGAATGAATAAATGAATGAATTATGGATGGTAATAAGCAGCAGACATGAAATTGGATTTGTGTTCACGTTGTCATTCATATAGAAAATATTTTCCTCATGTTGTTTTTATGAAACAAATGATGACGTGGATTAATTACCAGGCCAATGTTCTGTCAGCGATGTAGCCTCGGAGTGATTTCATTAACAAGATAAAGCTACAGCGCTGCACAGCGGGACTGTTAATGCATCATTTATTTTACTTTGTTCTGACGTCCGTATCTCAATGTGCAGACATTTTTACTGCACCGTTCATTTATTATTATTGCAACATTTAACAACATGAAAATATAAAACATAAAACGACTGCTTATTTTGACTTGTATTTAAACATTGTTCATGTAAAATGTCATGTAACGTCTGACTGTATGAAAAGTCCAGAGACCCGAGGCATGAAATTATTGCTTCAATTATTTATTGTAAAATGAATCTCTATCCTTATTACAGAACCTCTAAACTAATTCAGTTCTGTGCTAAAACATAAAGAGTTTTTATACAGTTGTTATTCAGACAATAGCGAGTATTAATAAATCTTCTGTCGATATGTAAACATGGTTGCTTCCTGATACAGAATCCTAAGAATCAGTTCATTTGATATCACGATATGTTGACTCTAGGCAAAACATTAAAACATAAAACATGTACGTAACTCTTTTTATAATCATTTTAACCTCTGATATTTGACTACAAAATATTTGAATTCTTAATGATAACCTTTGAAATGGCACCTCAGACATCTATATGTGTTCTTTAGTCTCCTAAATGTGCAGTTGGTGAGGATGGCAGTAGATTCACGTCCTGTTCAGGGTGTTCCTGCTTTGCGCCCAGTGTTTCCCGGTGGATACCGGACCTGCTGCGACCCTGACCAGGATAAAGTGGTTGATGAAAATGAAATGAAAATAAAAACGAACCATCTGAATTTGAGCTTATTTCTAAATGAATGCATGCTATAACTATAATGGACAGCGCTGTTAAGGCTTGTGGTGAGGCTTTAATGTCCAAACCAAAAATGCACTTCAAGTTCCTTAGGAAATATCTTAATTTCTCATGAAAGGATATTATAATGTTCGTAAATGTTTAGTAATTGATTAAGAATACAAATCCAGTACAAACATGATTTGATTAGTTGTAGTATTTGCATGATATTCAGATTTTTATCATATATACTGTAAGTTTGTTTTAAGGTCTAAGTTGAATGATCACAGTGTGTTTTGTTTTCAGGATAATTTCTTCCGGTCGATTAAGATCGGCTACACGGTTGGACACAGCGTTTCTCTCATCTCTCTGACTACGGCTATAATAATACTGTGTGTCTTCAGGTAAGAGAAAATCAATATCAGTTTTATTATGCAGTTTCATAGACACTGAGATACTCTACTGATACTGTTTATTGCTTTTAAAGTTTCTTTTCTGAAGAATGAATCATCCAGTACGAGAACTAAAGTGATTTTTTAGATAACAACAACAACACACACCTGATTGTGTAGGTCAAACTCCTGGCTCTATAAAAAAAAGTGTGATGGTGCATATTTGCTGAATGTACTGTCAATAGGGAAGTCAATGGACATAAATAAGACAGCAACAATACACACCTGATTGTGTAGCAATTCAGCAAAGAATGAGGGTTTCGGTTTTCCAGACCCTGACAGAGAGAGAACGGTTCCATTTATTAAATATTCATGTGTGTACAGAAAGAGAAAACTCCCACAGAGGAGGAATTAGGAGACCATTCCACAAGATTTAAATACTCCATAGAACGTTCTACACCAGTAATTTCATTATCAAGTTACTGTGTAGTAATAATAATACATTTCTAAAATTTTCACTTGGCAAAGAAGTGTGTTTTAATTATTTATTAACAGAAAAAACACTTGTGGACTCGTAAAAGTTCCAGGATTGGCATTAAATCCATCCTTTCAAATGTATGTAAACTTCTGTTTTCCAGTCCAGTTGTAGTGCATGTATGACAGTATGAATGTTGTGTGTGTGTTGTTACACCTCTGCTGGAATAGCCCCAGTCTCCGCTTGATCAGGGTTGTACTGGTTTTTCAGCGACATGTACAGTACTGTAAATCCTGAGCACATTACAGATCAAAATATTTACACTGTCAGCTGTAGTGACGTGTTACCAAATAAAACAAAACGTCATTGGTTTCTGGTACCTTCTGAAGGTGTCGGCGCTTCTAGTCGATTTTCTAAAGTCACGAAACTCGTGATGTCAGTTACGCCTACAGTGTTTATCAGAAGTTGTTAGTTAAGCTTCATATCAGAGTTCACAGTGCAGCTCAGCTCAATCAATCTAATCCCATAATCACCTCCAGCGCTGAGGTGGCGGGCTAATGCAGCTTAAACACATCACTGCTCAGCTCAGCGGGGTTCTCCAGGCCCGTTAGGGAGATTTAAAGGATAAGATCAGTGTTTGTAAAACAAATCAGTGTTTATTATATCTGCCAGCTCATCACCTAGCTTACTCTCGGTAATCCCACACTCTCATTTCGGTCATTAAGTTTGTGTTGTGTAGTTTACCACGGCACAGCTCATCCCGGGGAGCACTGGAGAAGATTACACCCACCAACAAAGCATTAAAAGTAATGAAGTGTGGTATTGCTTACACATAAAATGCTTTGTTGTTGTTGTTGATGGTTCACAGCAGCTTATCCGCTTCGATTTGTCGACAGGGAAATACTTTAGGAACACACCCCGGGGTCTTCAGTAGTTCGAGGGTTCAGCTATACAAACTCCTGGCTCTATAGCAGGGGTTTTCAACCTTTTTGGACATGCGCCCCCCTTCGTGTGCCAACCGCGACTTGCGCCACACACGCCTCCCCTTGGTGAACCACCACTCAGAAATCATAGAGAAATTCTATCGGCACATTATATAAATTCGTGGTTCACTTTGGTCAATCATAAGCAGTTCTTGCTTTTTCATGTCAAGCACACGCAGAAGTTCATCAATTACTAAGTTGGTTAGTTCAGGATCATCTGCTCTGACTGAGAGAAAACGTTTAGCTCCACAGACAGAACGACTCTGAGTCGGTGACCGATCTGTGGTAATAACCAGTTTAATTAAGCCTGAGCTTTTTAAGGTAAGCGAGTCACAGTTCTGTAGTAGTTGGTGTTTATTTGAGAAAAGAAACTTACGCTGCGCTTAAAATGAATCGACTCATGAATCACTTGTATATCGATACAGTGAACAGAGCGACACAAACACGTCCTATAACAGCGGTCGTTGCTTTTGACACCGGTTATCTTCACTGTGAGCTCTATTTTGAAGTTTTTTTTTAACTAAACTGAATAACATTAAACGTGCTTGTGTGCGTGGTCAGTGAGACTAATCAAATATGTCCCCCTTGGGTGAAAAATGAATTGCTTTAGTTTTAGAAGTAAAAAAAATCTCATAATGCCACGCCCCCCGGTCAGGCACACGCGCCCCCCCCCCAGACAAGTACTGGCGCCCCCCAGGTTGAAAACCCCTGCTCTATAGAACAGTATGATGGTGCATATTTGCTGAAGGTGCTTAATATTTTGATATGAATGATCTGTGCTGTAAATGGGGAATTCTGTGGACACGTTTAAGCTTAAGGGAAGAATAGGCTGCAAAATGTTTAGGAACCCCTAGTCTAGCTCAGGGTTTTGTCAAACTTTTTTTCAAGCAACTGCACATTTTGTTCATGATGTTTACCGCGGCTCAGGCAACAAAAACGATGCATCAAAATGAAACACAAAACAAAATATAGTTAATTAATAAAAATAGTGGCAATCTGGTCCCAAGATGTAACATAAAGCCTTCACATGGGGGCATACATGGACATTTCGTGTTTCTGTGCTTGTTAAAATTAGTTTATTTAATTACTATTATTATTATTATTCTCTGTGACCCAGGTCTGGGTGATAATCCTGCCTGTACAGTGATGTGGCAGGTTCAGAAAACAGAACCTCAGGAGTTCTGTATGTCCGTTATGCGCTGTAGTTCTGGCTACACCTAAACATGCACAGACTCTGAAAAACTCACCTTTACATGCAAATATAGTCACCATGTGCATGCACACCAGATTAAAGTTTAAAAGAAGCCCTTGAGGGCGCCCAGGTGGCACAGCGGGATAATCGACTAGCACACCAGTGCCAAGATTTTGATCTCCCGGGTTCAAATCTCGGCTCTGCTACCAGTCGGCTATGCACCTTCTAGCAGGCACAATTGGCCCGGGGGGGTTATCAATGCCCTGCAAGGACCTTGGTTGCCTGTACAGAAAGTGAAGGAGCGCGGAGATCAGGGCGTGGCTGTCTGTACTCGAAGCCGACCTCATGCACAAATCCACCGAATTATGGGAGAGTAAGAAGGGATTGGTGGACTGGGCACATGTCACAGGGAGTGTGTGTCAGGCAAATATACCTCCTTGGGTGCCACCAGGGTTCCTAGCAGCGGATTGGCTATGATAAATCGGGAGAAAAAGGGGTATGCTCATCACCTTGGTGCTCCCAGACTCATTTCAGTCATTAAGTTTCTGTTGTGTAGTTTACCACAGCACAGCTCATCCCGGGGAGCACTGGAGAGTATAAAAATAAAGAAAAATAAAGACCTTATACCCATCCAGCCCCTAGTCAGACATGTCTTGAGTCACCACTTAGGGTTCAATGAAGACAGACATCAAGGCACTAGTGCCTGTATGGTGGAATTGTCTGTTTAAGTCAGCGTAATTCATCATTCACTGTCTGTTTTATCACCACTTTATCCTATTCAGTGTCGTACTTGGTCTGATTTACAGATCAAAAGAAACACCAAGGACAGTTCTTTTTTAGTGAGCACTTTTAATTAAAACAAAGCAAAAGATCTTTACTTTTGTAAATGTTTCAGCATTTTCTAACAGGGTTTGATCAGATCTGGGACTGTTAGACTGTTATCTGTTTGTACTGCAGTAAAGAAATGAGTGGGAAAGCACAAAGCACAAAGCGATCTCCTCTAATGCCGTGGATGTAAACGATCCCAAAGGCCAGAAAATTCACAACAGTGTACAACAAAGAACCAAAACTCAGTTAATTACTGACTGGAACTAGACTGGAAAACTAATTAAAGGCTCAGATTTGCAGCGAAAACACTCATAACTTCACAAAGAATGCTGACAGAGATTGTTCCAAACACACGGGTTTACACTAGAGATGCAGGCAAGCGTTTATTTTCTGTGCGGACGTGGAATCACGTAGCTGTGATCTCACGTGTAATGACGTAAAAGCAAGGACCATTTCACAACATATTAAAAAGATAAAAAAAACTTCATCATCATGCTTTATTTTATATTAAGCTTTTAAAGTGCATTATAAGAGCATGTGGACACCAGACCATGAGAGTTTAATAGATGAATGGATTGATAGGTGGATGTTTAAATAGATGAATGGATTGATAGGTGGATGTTTAAATAGATGAATGGATTGATAGGTGGATGTTTAAATAGATGAATGGATTGATAGGTGGATGTTTAAATAGATGAATGGATTGATAGGTGGATGTTTAAATAGATGAATGGATGAATGCATGAGGAGAACGTATTTGTAAATAGATAAATGAGTCTGTAAAGATGGATGAATAAAAAGCTAAATGGACCCACATTCCGTTAAATAGATTAACAAGTGAATAGATGGATCAGTGGAATGAAAGAAGGCTGGTGGTTAGATACATTTCTCTCCTTTATTTATTCTTTTACTTATATTTCTTTTATATTCATTTTTTTAATTCATTTATTTATTTATTAGGATTTTCCCATCATGTTTTACACACTTTACATTCATGACAGTCACGGACAATGAGGAGGAGGAAACCGGAGCTCCCGGAGGAAACCCACACAGTCACGGGGAGAACATGCAAACTCCACACAGAAAGGACCCGGACCGCTCCACCTAGGAATCGAACCCGGGACCTTCTTGCTGTGAGGCGACAGTGCTACCCACAGAGCCACCGTGCCGCCCTGGTGTATTTGTAGTGCTCATGTATTCTGTGTTTAGTTCTCATTGTCTTTTCTCATTAGAAATAAAACGAGAGCTCAGTGGTGTACTCTAGTATTGTAAAGTTTGTACTCTGTGTATTTATACATAATTATTATATATTGAAGTAATAATAAGGGCGTGGTCAGGGTGGTGTTAATGCTGGAGGAAATCAGAAAAACAAAACCATTAAAAGCTAGAAATTAGCGCAGAATAAACAAAAATGAAATGATTATAATTGTGTAGCCGCTGTAGATCTGAGCAAAACAAACACGTTTTCACGCCGCCTCTTTGTGCTCCCGGCTTTGTCGGCTGCAGCTTTGATTACTTATGGGACTCTGACTCTAAAATGCATTAGTCTGGTTTTGTGGGTTTTTTGGATGAGACGTGGATGCGAATAAAGTCGGCAGGTAAAAGCTGCTCTGGAAAATGGAGACTGATTCAGCTGTAATGTCATTCATTTGTGAGCCGAGCTCATATCTCTACATCATTATTGTTATTCTAAGCAAGAAACTAGTGTTTAATTCGTAATGTATGTTTTTAAGTCACTTATCCTGCTTGCATAACACGAACAGATGTTTGTCTTTGCAGCAGTTCGATTAGATTTGAATGTATTTTTTAAAAATAAATTAAACATTAGGCACAAGAGAAAAAAGACAAGCCAAAGCATGTCAAGTGTGTAAACATTGCATCTCCATGAAAAGATCTTAAGTGGTCTCTTTTCTAACTACCATTAACAACCCTCGTTAGCACAGTCAGTGTCAGTGTTTGGCAGTCTGACAGCTCTTAAGTGAAAGCCTGCCATGTTGTATCACCATCCAGCCCGAGCAGAGAGCAGATGATGCTAAAAGACCAGATTTAAATAGCAGATACGAAAAGATGATATGAATAGTTTAATGGCACCAATGACGCATTTGATTTATTTATTGATTGTAGCGCGTCAACATGCGACTACCACCTCCACTAACTTTTTTTAAACATAAGTAACAACGCTAAACGAGTCGAGTGCTAGATTGAACCATGTGTGACACATCAGCTACTCCAGGGTTTTTGACACTTTTTTAAGCGACCCACATTTTGACCCAGATAACACAAGCAACGCATCCTACTCTCTCTGTACAATCTGGTCTCACTGTAGTTTACAAGATGTAACATAAAACCTCCACAAGGAGGCGTTCACGTACACATTTTTAAATATTATTAATATTTTTCTCTGCGACCCATTTTTCAGCTTGTGACCCACCTAAGGGTCGTGACCCAGGAATTGAAAAACGCTGAGCTACTCGATCCTCCAATGTGCCGTGACACGATCACAGACCAATTATTCTCCCTCTGCCCTAACTATTTAGGAAATGCGGATCATAGATCTGTTTTACAGTGTAAATAATTAATACTTAGAATAAAAAAGAAGGGATTTGAGTGGAAAAAGGCGAACGCTTAAGTCGAGCACAAAGCAAAGCCTCAGCACCGCGCTGAGCTGAAAGCTAGGCTTTATAGTGGTGAGCTTAGCTGCGGCATCTTAACACTAATGGGCTCATTTAGTTTATTTTGAACCACTACGTGTCGACCTGTGCGTCCTTCTGTTGGTGGAAGTGGTAGAAGCAGACTGACCTGTTATGGATAGAGACATTTTTCACTTCTGATGGTAAATACTGTCATAATCAGTGTCAGATCACTGTTGATATAAGATTTTGCTTGTGTGTTATCTGAATTTTGAACAGTTTATTATCTACTTATATCACTGAATTCACACAGTTTAGTAATGTTCGTCCTGGACTATTAATACTGAAAATACCTTTAAATAAAATAAACGTATCCTGTACGTATTTTTGCTGGTTATTAAATAATATCAGGACCACGCAGGGAATTTTGCGAATGTTAAGCCTAATTTTGGGAGATTCGATTTTAATCGCTTTTAATATCCAAATGATGCTCTGTGTTAATTATCCGGCCTGAACGCTTTCATTAAGACTCAATTATGTTTTAATCAGCCATCATTGTACCACTAATGTTTCTAAGGACACATAAAGATTAGTGGAACAGGGTTTATTACTGGGAAGTATTAAATAAAATACATGTGCACACTGTTTGCTTTGTGTTTGCACAGGAAGCTTCACTGTACGAGGAATTACATCCACATGCACCTTTTTGTTGCCTTCATCCTTAAAGCCATCGCGGTGTTCACCAAAGACGTCGTCCTCTACGATGTTGTACAGGAGTCGGACAACTGCTCCACCGGTTCTGTAAGTTCTGTTTATTTGAAGTAACAGTACAGAGTGTAGCAATATATTCATCATTCATGTATTAAAGTTAAACTTAATATCACTGTTAGCTCTGTAAGATTGGGATCACGGTTGGTCTTTGGTGTTGCCATTGACGTTTAACATCACTATTAATGACTTCTTTACACTGACGCACCTGCAATTTGGACACCCGCTGTTCCGCCCTTTATCCTCCTCATGTTTATTTATAATTTAATATATCAAAGTTCTTTTATATCTCAAACATGCTGTGAAAGGACGTTCAGACTAACAGACTCAGCTGTGCAGCAGCGACTGGAGATGTTATCGTCACTTAAACGTCAATCATTGTTCTCACGTACTGTTATTTTGTCCACTCTGTACCATCAAACACTATAAATGTAATCGTTTTTTAGTAGGAGTTTGTTTTTCATTCTGCGTCTTATTATGGGATCAAGAGTAAGTTTTTCTTTGGAGCTCACTCAGCTGAACACTCACTGTGGATCTAAGCTTATTTTATAATTGGGAGACCATGCTGACTGTTGTTTTATATACTGAAATACAGGGTTATTATCGTGTGGGTGCTTTAACTGGGACTGACAGGTAGGTATATAAAACATCTGTGAGCTTTTCTGGTTTGGTAAATTTAGGTTTGTTTACTGATGTATCTGAGATGAAGATACATTGGTTTGTTCTCCAGACTGACTTTTCACGTGTATTTACTAGTTACTGCCACCACACTGATGCCTAATGCAACATTTTTTGCTTCAAGCTCTCGAATTTACACCTCATTTAACCAAAGCGACTTATAGTTATGACTCAATACAATTCAAGCAAGTGAGGGTTGCAACCAGCAACCTTCTGATTACTGGTCCAGTACCTACCACTGGCAGCTCTTATTTTCCTGATTGCTGCATTTACTAATTTAATAAGTGGGGAGCACTGTCGCCTCACAGCCAGAAGGTCCCAGGTTTGATTCCCAGGTGGAGTGGTCTGGATCCTTTCTGTGTGGAGTCTGCATGTTCTCCCGTGTCTGCATGGGTTTTCCTCCGAGAGCTCCGGTTTCCCTCCACAGTACAAACACATGCACGTGAGGTGAACAGGAGGTACAAAATTGTCCATGACTGTGTTTGATAATAAACTTGTGATCTGATGAATCTTGTGTATCGTGTAACTACTGTACTGTCATGAATGGAACCAAAGTGTGAAAACATGTCGTTAAAATCCTAATAAACAAATAATGAATTTGTAAATAGTACTTAATAAACACATCCTCATACAGAGCTACGAAAACAGTGTGATGCAATAATATGTACAGTGAACAGATCATTCATGTTTCCTGCTCACAGGACGATTATAAGGAGAGAAAGATTAGAGAAATCGTCTCAAATAAGCTCGACAAATCAGGTCAAACTCCTGAAATGAATACATGAACCTTCTTATTGTTGGACGTGGGATAAATCTGTTATTGTACTTAACACTGGACCCAAATTCATAATGGAGATAAGAGGACAGGCTGCCCGAATACATTTCACTAAACCGTTTCATTAGTAATGTAATTTTAGTTTCACTGCACATAATATATCATTAAGAGAATTAAACATCAGGAAATTGCAGGCATTTTTTTTTTTGTGTTGAACTATCACTCACCTCACTGGAGCCTGGAGCTCAGGGGGCAATGACAGATCATTACAAAAATTCATTATGAAACGATCTGCAGCGGTTCCGTATTAAGCACGTGGTGAGACCTCAGAGAGGCCGATGCATCACGAGTCCGCCCTGTCTCTGGCCTCGCCCCCAGCCGCAGCTTTTAATCCATTTCGTGTAGCAGGAGGCTACGTTTTGGCCAGGCTCTTGGACCAATTTTAGATAATGCGCGTGCATTAGATGAAGTATGTTCAGCCAGCACTGACCCTCTTCATTTTCTACATGCTAAAAGCATAAATTTGTTTCCATATGCAAAACCCTTGAACTTAAGCCTTTCTGGTTGTGCTGTTTAAGAGGCTTGTTATTGCATTACTGAGCTGTGGGGGAGTGTGTTTAGGTGTTAATATCATCTTAATAGCTTTGTACAGTTGTGTGTTTAGTTTATAAAGTCTTGTATTGTGTAAGTTTGCCGTGTTGTATGGGTTATAGACATTTTCATAGATGTTTCCTCTTACATGGTAGCGCACCAGCACTGGGACTCTGAACTGTCCGAGTTAGAATCTCAGCTCTGCTACCGGTCAGCTGGGTGCCGCCTAGCAGGCGCAAGTGGCAGTGCCTGCAGCAAACAAAGGCTAAAAAAAGAGGGTGAGGTCTTCAACGCTGTTTAAGGACCCTGGTTAGTAGCCCGAGGCGCCTGTATAGAAGTGGAGGAACGTAGTGATGAGTGTGTGACACATTAATGCACCAAAGTGCGGCGAATGAGAAGGAATCGGTGGACTGTGCGTGCTTTGCATCCTATCGGGGTCTCCAGCAGCAGAAGACTAATTTGATACACTAAATTGGGAGAAAAAGGGAGAAAATGCAAAAATAAAATAGAAAAAATCTTTTTTTCTTTTACTAATTCATCCTCGTTTAGACTGAAATGAAATAAACTGTTATCTGCTCTGTGCTGAACTACCAGACACTATTGCTGAAAGTCTTATTATGTATATATTTATTTATTTTTATAATCATGCCTTTCTCACTTGCCTTTGTTCCCTCTCTGTAACACACTGGTTATTTGCTGTAGTCGTGTCTTTGTGCAGTAATTAGTCGGAGTGCAGAGGAAGCCTGATTGATTTGTAAATTCGTTATTTTAAATTAGCAGCTTCTGTGCTTGATTGCGTGATGTTTTTGGGGGACGTGGACGTGAACTATAATTCCAATAATAAAGCAGAAGAGTAGTGAGTGCTCACTTAGAAGAGGAATTGTCAGAATGAATGAATTTACTATACAACTCAGTCATAAATGTATGTGCTGGATGTGTTTCCAGGTCGGCTGTAAAGCTGTGATGATCTTCTTCCAGTACTGCATCATGGCAAGTTTCTTCTGGCTTCTGGTTGAAGGTCTTTACCTCCACGCCTTACTGGCTGTCTCCTTCTTCTCAGAGAGGAAGTACTTTTGGTGGTACATCCTGATCGGCTGGGGTCAGTAGCAATCGAATTGAAGGCGTTATGAAGCTGTCACACACACACACACACACACAATGATGAGCCAAAATGTTCATGGCTTATGCAGTGCTTATTTTGTAACAGTTGTGCGTGTGAGGGACAGGGATATGTGGCCTGATGACTGGGTTAGAGTATCTCCAAAACAGCAGTTCTTTGAGGAAGGACAAGCTCCAAACCGCTGACAGGTTGTTGGGCAGCCAAGACTTATTGATTCCAGGGGAAATGAAGGTTATGGCATCTGGTACTGACCGACAGAAGAGCTGCTTTGACTCAAAATGAAATTGCAGATCATTTTAATCCTGGTAATAGGGGATTGTGTCGCAACACATCGTACATCGAACCCTTCTGTGTACCGGCTGCTCACAATATTTACAAAATAGAATAAAGATGGTCACTGACAACTTTCAAAATATTTTCTTCAAGGTTTACATTTTTTTACACTTTACATGTTTTCTGGGTTTATACTTCCCGCAGTGTGGACTGTGAATTGTTAAATAATGACATAAATTGTACAGGAGTTTGTGTGTTATTAGTTTAATCAGAATGTATCTGTGATTGTTAGTAATTAATGGTAATTAAAGCAGAAATCCGGGTCATTCTAACATCCTTTTTCTGCTTGTAGGAGGGCCGCTGGTCTTCATCACAGCCTGGAGTTTCGCCAAAGCCTATTTTAATGACGTTGGGTGAGTTAGTCACAATAAACGCTTAATAAAGTCATTTATCAGTGAAATAAACTCCAACAGGCTTAAACTTACTAAACAATATATCGTAGAAGCACTGATGTTGTATACGTATGTTTCTGCACACGTATTAGCTGTATTCATTTCACTTGTTAAGTTTTACCACCAGTCAGTTTTACCACTTAAGCATCAGCACAGACGGTGTCATTTCTTCAAAAATCTTAATTTAAATTATTAACAGAAACACCCTCCTCTGTTGTTATTTTCTGTCAGGTGCTGGGATATCATCGAGAACTCAGACCTGTTCTGGTGGATTATCAAAACACCAATATTAGCTTCCATCCTGGTAAGCTCTCAATCTCCTGCTCCCCTGAGTGGAATAAAAATCCACTTATTCTGCACGATAAAAGGTTATAAAGTGACCTCGATTATATTAATTTAACCTGAAGGTGCATTGTAAATAAATTACCTGTCACTCACTGGTTTATATGGGCTCATTTCTGTGCCTTTATCTTGTGTATTAGATGCAGGTGGAGATCATTTTAGCTGTGTTGTTTTCTGAGGACAGAAATGTGAGACTTTTATTGATGACAGTGCAGTAGTCATGGTTACCGTGATAGACAAGGACGAGCAGGTTTTCTCCGCTGCACTTTAAGGACTTTTTTATAGTTTTTATATAGTTAGCTGCTCATTTTTGCATATCGGAGGGTGTTTAGTTTGGGGTGTGTTCGAGACAGCTCTGCTCACTTTGACAGACGAGGCTCTCTCATGGGATCATGGGAAAGTCACACACCAAATGTCAGTAAAGACCAAAGTGTGAAGAACGCTCTCACACACAGGATGGAAGAGGCTGGAACAGACAAGCAGCGCTAAGTGAAAACGGGGCAAACCTGACTGACCCAGTTTACTCCCAGCCTCTGAAGGTTTTAAGTCTCATTGATTTATGCTCTTGTTAGCAATGGATTTTTCTCTGAAATTGTGAACCCACAAACTTTTGACTTGTTAGTTTATAAAGAAAAGTTGTAAAAGTTCTAAAAGCAGGTCGTTTATTTAAAGCCGTGTGATCACTTACATACATATAACCACGACCACATTGTTTCAACACAAATATTAATCATAATGAGCTCAATGAATTAAGTCCTTAAATATTAAGGTCTAAAATGTTTAAAAAGAAAAAGTATATAAAAAATATTAAGAAGTGTAGCAGTATTGCACATGTACAAATAACAGTATTATTGCACGATTACAATGATATTGAGGTGGGAGGGGTAAGAGGGCAGTATTTATTAAACACAACAATGGCCCTTGGGAAAAAAAACTGTTTTTCAGTCTGGAGGTGTGTGTCCTTAGGACCCTATAACGTCTTCTAGATAGAAGTAGAGAAAAGGGATTGTGTTTTAGAATGGCTCTGGCTCTGCGTAGACAGTTCTGAAGACGTCCTCCAGTGTAGCCAGGGACTGAGCAATAAGACAACCCTCTGGAGGGCTTTCCTGTCTGCTTTACCATGCATTAATACAGTACGTCAGTATGCTCTCCACAGAGCAGTGGTAGAACGTCACCAAAAGCTCCATAGCCAGGTTGTTTTAGCTTTTTGACAGAGCGGCGGTGTTTGTGGTCCAGGTGAGTTCCTCTGTGTTGTGGGTCCACAGAAACCTAAATCTGGAGACTCGTTCCACTTCTTCTCCTTTGATGTTTAAAACATCCTGGTTAATTATTGTTACAGCCACTGAAATCGATAGTTATCGAACGGAAATATTGAGCATGTGCTCAGTTTCCATTGCCTGTGGAGCTGACCTTTATAACGGTCAAAAAACCACTACACAGAACGTGTCCTCAAATTATCAGAGAAATAAGAGCAGAGCTGAGCTTCCTGAGAGCGAGGAAAAATAACTCCATTAGGACCCATTCTGTAAGAACAGTGACCAGCTTAAATGCTGAGAATTTGTAGATGTAAGTGTTGTTATTTGTAGTCCATAATTGATTTTGGCAGTCATGCTTGGTATAATCCACACCACCGAGAGCTGTAACTACCTCCATCGTCCTCTGCAGGAAGGGGGGCGGAAACGAGCGAACGAGGGCCAGAGTCGGAAAAATCCGTTTCCCTAGTTAAATGTTTATGTAAATTTGATGAAGTCTGGGATTTGCGCTCTCCATCAAGCGTGTGATTTGTGTCTGAGGCATCTAGGGATAGAGCAGACACCTCTCACCTCCACCCACTCGCTCACTCACCGAGTGCAGGAGAGGGAAGCTGTTACATGCACATCACACATTTGATGTTTCCGCAAACGTTATTGAAGAAGAGGCCATTAGCCCTGTTTTCTCTGTGGTGCGTCCTGCTGTTTCGGGGCCCAGCGTGCGCCCCGTTCCTCTGCTCACAGAGGTCAGCTTTATAGTTTGTGACTGACCAGACAAAGCAATACTTTCTGTGTCGAGTCGTCCATTAGAATCACCGTGAGTCGGACATTAGGGATCACGACACTGAACGCGTGAATACACAAATAATGATGCTGTTCTTTTCTGATAACAGATGAACTTCATCCTGTTTATTTGTATCATACGGATCCTGCGGCAGAAGATCAACTGCCCCGACATCGGGAGGAATGAATCGAACCAATATTCGTGAGTTTATTTGGTGGTTTAAATTGTTTATTTAAAACGTGTTGATTGGTGTCTGGGGTGAACGTGTTCCCACGGTGCTTAAACGGTGCAGTACAGAACTTTTATCATGTCTAATGAACCCTGTCCGAGTAATCGAGTCAGGACAGGAAATAAATCAGGACTTCTTAGGTATTTAAGCTAAATTTATTGGGTAGTGTTGAGTGCTGAGTGGAGGAAGTTTATCATGTTGAGTTTAATTCACACTTAATACCCAGGTTGGCTAATGTGAATACCCATTACAATACACATTGATGTCTTCTGAGCTTTAATAAAATGTGAAATCTTTATTAAATAAATGAGAAATCTCTCCAATATTGGCTCAATTCGGAAGCAGCAGTCCAGCAGGGTGATGGGGTGAAGACGTGGTGCCACTTCCAATTTTCCTATCGTTTATATTAATGAATCCTGGCGCTCTTTATAAGCGTAAAGCTGATATTGATATAAAAAAGGATAATCATCAGTTATGCGTCTGTGTATTTTCAATGATTCCGTGTTTTGCTCATGGCCGAAGGGCAGGTTTTTTAATATTGTGTTTTTTTTAACCTTTGTCTAATGCACTCAGCGATCCACCGAAGACCGAGCGTGCACTGATTTTTAACAAAGAACGCATTTTAGCTCATGTCATTTTAATTTATGACACAGAAGAAAGGCATCTGGGCTGTTTGGCAGTGCCCAGGGGCGAAGTGAAGCTCACTGCATTAGACTCATCTCCGTAAATGTCAGTGGCTCATGCCGGCCCTCTCCAGATGACTTAATGTCCTTTGTCCTTAAGTAGCTTTTTACGATGCAGCATGCATGAGACCGTCCCGATACTTGAAGCTCCCGCAATTCCATCCCATCAGTACGATTATGTGGTTATTACAACACTCGGTTTCCTCTGCTCTCCTAGTAAACTCCGGTTTCTTATGCTTCAGATTACAGATGAATAAATCTTTAACCCGAAGCTATGTTTTCCTCTGGCTCTGCAGGAGGCTGGCCAAATCCACGCTGCTGTTGATTCCGCTCTTCGGGATAAACTTCATCATATTCGCTTTCATCCCAGAGCACATCAAAACGGAGCTGAGGCTGGTGTTCGACCTCATCCTGGGTTCGTTTCAGGTACGAGTGCGGTTATCGGATTTTCCAGCATGAGCACCGCTTGCAGGTTCCCGCTCCGTGTCGTGTCGATTCAAACAGGCAGGCAGGGGGGGGTGTTAAAAATAATCCCACTCGTATCAACGACGGTGGCTCGGTGGGTAGCACTGTCGCCTCACAGCAAGAAGGTCCTGGGTTAGATTCACGGATGGAGCAATCCGGGTCCTTTCTGTGCGGAGTTTGCATGTTCTCCCCGTGTCAGATACGTGCAAATTGTCCATGACTGTGTTTGACATAAAAAACTTGAACCGATGAATCTTGTGTAACTACCTGTTCTGTCATGAATGAATTAAAAAGCATATTTAGCATTTACAGCATAATGTGTGTAGACAGCAACATGACTGACTGTTGCTGTGCATTCTGGGTGATGTGCCCCATCTTTTAACTTAACATATTTTCCTTTGCACTAGTTATAGAGGAACAGCCTCCCACATCCTAATAACACTGTGTCAGTCATATCACATGAATACATAAATGCACTACTGGCAGACATCCCTGCTCATTCAGCGGTGTGTAATTAATGTGCTTAGTTCTCAAGAGGCTGTGATGAATGACTGAGCGTGCACAAATCCCGTCTGATACGTGTGTAAATAAGACACCTGTACTCTGATTACAGGGCTTCGTGGTGGCGGTTCTCTACTGCTTCCTAAATGGAGAGGTAAGCGACAGATCTACTGATTTTTATTTGTATTTATTGCTAATTAGATAACTTTTGGTTGAATATTTATTTATTAGATTTATTATTTAGGTTTATGGCCATGCCAGATACTCAGGAATATTTTTTAGAATGTAGATGGGTTTTGCATACATTTTTAAAGAAACTGCACAGCTATAATCCAGCGCTTTGACTCTTTTTACCGCTTTCCCCTCAGGTGCAAGCCGAGATCAAGAGGAAATGGAGACGGTGGCACCTGGAAAGGTTTCTTGGCTCCGGTACCAAGTACCAGCACCCGTCTATGAGCAGCAACGGCGCCAACTCCGCCACCCAGATCTCTCTGCTGACTCAGCGCGCCTCCGCCTGCCACGACGACTCCTCTATAGCTGTGTAGCACAGCTGGGGAGCTCCGGTTAGCCGACACAGGACAATCGTCTTCTGTAGATCCACTCATGCTGTGTGTCTTGTGCATCTGGGTACGTGATGCAGAGTTCTGTCCGGGTCCTTTAAATTCAGATGGTGTGATGGTACCACCGCGCGCCATTTCGTATTCTGTTGAGGTGATTGGGCACAAAGTTTCACAGACACACTCCGAAGTGGGGAGGGCAATTGATTTGGAAGAAGCTCTGAGCTAAGCTGTCATCCGGCTTAATTTTAATGACAGAAAAAACAACAAAATAAATCAATTTCCAAATTTAATCAATTAAATTATATTTAATCAGACTTGCTCATCACTGTTTCCCAGAAAAGACGAGAATTCTTGATTAATGGACAAAGTGGTAAAATTAAAGCACTCCATTAACAAGCTGCCTGCAGAAACAACTTAATAATAATAAAAAGAAGATGTGTGTACTCAGACAAAACTAGATATGTCCAGCAACCTGTCTTGTGTATTCTTGCCTAATGTTATGCTTTAAGTGTTTTTTTGGTGGAACTGGACCCAATGTGCCAGTGACCAGGGAAAAATTACGTAATAATAATAATATCACTACTAATGAAAATAATAATAAATATCAGTTATAATAATAGGGAGTGTGGGTACCACTGTGACTTTAAATATGATAAACACAGTAATAATACATAACATTATTATTATTAATATTTCACATTATTTATGAATGTATAGTTGATTAATATTCTAATAATCATTTACACATCATGACATTCACACATCATAATGTCACAAGTAATAAAATGGATTAAAACTCATAAACCTTTGTTGACAGGCTCGTACTGGACAGTTCAGAATCAGAGTGAGCTGAGGAGAGGAAGGTAAGAGTGAGGAAGAGGAAGGACAACAAGCTAAAGTAAGGGAGCTAGAGATAGAGAGAGAGGTGAGAGTTTATTAAATCAATAGGATATTATACAATAGGTTTCCAGAAAAGTTGGACATTTCATAAAATGCATTAAACACATGTTTACAAATCATTTTCTTCTACATCGTCACAGATGATATAATAGTAAACTTTATATTAGGTCACGTTCACATCTGATTATCCAACAATCTCAGTAAAAACAGCGTCCACAAAATAAACTGAACACTGGTGTAGGAAGCACTGGCAGGTTTTAATCAAATTCTAAAAATGTAATTGGTTCATATTTGTTATTGTTATTTTTTCCATTGTATTTACTCCCCTCTCTCAAAGCATTTACTTTATTCAGTAACGTGTTCTATGTTTGTTACCCTATAAAAACACGTTAATAAGCTAACAGTGTCAGTACAGTAGAACAAAAGGACAGGACCGGGATATTCGTACAGAGGATAAACACCTCTGAATTTAATGGACTCGACAGATGAAACAGGGCTAATAGTAAAAGCAGAGGAGACGCAGAGAGCTTTTATTTCTCTGCTCTTTTTTTTCTTTTCTTTTTATGTGAACAAATAACCAAAAGTGGATTGTTGACTATCCAAATTTAAATGGAGATACACTGTAGAGAGAAAATGTGACATTTCTCCCAGACACATGTGGATCATTTTTAAAACCATACTGCATGTGTGTGTGTGTGCGTGTGTGTGCGTGTGAGAGAGAGAGAGATGATGGGTTTGGAAGTCGGATGCCCTTCTCTGCACTATCGGTTATCATTCCCATAAGACATCATTCCCCGTCATCTGATCAGTGTCCAGGTTCTTTGTGATTGTGTTAGTCTTTTTTATGCCATATAGCAGGACCACGACGGGTCATTTTTATGACTGGATGTCTGATCTTATCTAGTGATGAATTCTGAATGCAAAGTGGACGTTTACCTTTAAGAGATTGATTCAAACCGGAGCTGCCAAATTTAATCTTGTGCTAATAGTTCAGTAGAAAAGTGACACTGTGGTACTTTTAGATAAAGCCGGTCTGTTTTTATCAGAAGAACAAGAAATAACAAATTAATCCAAACTACACACAGTACGTAATGCTATAGAATAAAACACACACACAAAGAACAATTTACTTATAAACTAAAGCACATTTATTTGCAATAAATCAAAAAGTGAAGTTTGGAATCATTCACTTTTCTGCATGAATCACAACTGAAAAAAAATCTTTCGTATTTTATCATCTTGTGTGTTTTACCTTGTTTTATTTATGACTCTGTTATTGATGTATGACATTTATTTACAACAGCAGCACTTAAGTTGTCCGGAGCAGCTCTGTCAATTTTGGAACGGGCTTTTCCTCGCCACCCATGTTCCAGCAGCTCCTGTTCCTTGTTGGTTTTTGGAGAACACGATTGACTGGACAAATTTTGTGTCATTTTTATTTTTTCCTGACTTTGGCTAAAGTAACCACTGTTCCACGTACTGTGTACTTACAGACGTCTGATTGTGCAGGTGACTGGTACTGAAAGTTGCTTAAAAATGGCTCTTCGTGAAATTCCTGACTAAAACCTATGAGCGCTACACTTTTCCATTGTTACATGTGGCTTCGCGTGTCCGTGCCGAGACTGCCATGGCATACATGTTTTTTTTTCACATGTGTATAAAACTTCCCCTCAGCTGTTACAGTTCTCAGATCGTTGTGCAGGTACAGTGTAAATAACTTGAACTTTGTACAGGTTCCTTTCATAGACCTCGTAACGAGGATGTACAGTTTGTCTGAATGTTCATTCATTTCACATTTCACGTTCAGTTCGATATAACGTAACGCGTGCCAACGTTTAAAACACAAATGACCTCTCGTTTATTGCCATGATGAATGTACGTCCTCACGAAGTGGATTTGAAAACGTGTATTGCGTCTGTGCCCAACATGTCGTGTACTTGAGTGTGTGATTTTTTCTGTAAACGATAAGCTGCCAACCGTTTCGGACACGCTGTACAGATTTAAACGGGCCTTTTAACATAAATACATGATTAGCTTTAGCACTGGATAGCGTGCTTTAATAATCTGTGTGTCGTCCGAACTGTGGAGTGCTGAATGCATGCTGCACAGGCAAAATCTGCTTCTACATGCAGCCAGAAGAAGAAACAGAACAGATATTTCCAATCATATGTATTGTTACCGTATTGTATTTTTGTAAAGAAAAAAGGTAAATATTTAACATAAATATGCAAATAAACTAGAATTATTGTACATTATTACACATTCTTGCTCTCGGTGCCTGGTCATTTGTTCTGGAATTCAATTGTAAGTCCTTTCTAATTTTAGTACCGAATTCAGGAAACTACTCAGAATTTCTTTTGCAAATTGGTATCAGTTAAACCGGCAGACCTGGTGTAGGTTGATGGTACAAGTTTCCTATAAAAATCTGTTTAACAGTATTTTGTCTTCTGCCCTGACTCTATCTCTGATGAAAACTGTGTTCCAGAACGGTTGGTGCAGCAGGTAGACGTGTTTAATGTGTCAGTATTCGTATTTAAAACTACGACAGTCTCATCTGTACATGAGGAGCCAGTTCTGAATGTTAAAGCAGGTCTTCACATTAGTCAGTGAATCAGTCAGAATAAGGATATTATTTCAGCTGCTCTTGTTAGGCGTCGCAACAGCGGATTGTTCCTCTGCATGCTTGATTTTGATTGATTTTTACGCTGGATGCCGTTCCTGACGTAACCCTCCTATTTATCCCGGCTTGGCTCTGACGGTTCCCCTGAATGACTAGGTTCATGTAATGCCGTGCGCCTTTATTAAAGTTTCCTATAAAATACTGTTTTAATATTCCTTTTTTCTGCCCTGAAACTATCTGTGAAGAAAATGTCATTCCAGAATGATTGGACATTAATCATAGGCTGCCTGTGGTTGTATTATGACTCAGATACAGTTAAAAACACTGGGGGGGGGGGGGGGGGGGTCAACAGTGCATGACGCAGGTTGTGCTCGTTGTCATTGTCCACTTTTCAAGCCGTATTGCATGAGCCGTCCTTGGATCCAGCGCGACATCGTTTCGGCTCGCCTGTATTACGTTAAAGTGATGCACTGCAGAGCCAACAGAAGAAAAGATGCGAGCAGCTTTTCAAAACCATCTATTCACAGAGGGAGACTGAAGTTCACATTTTTTGACCATGCGGTGGTCATGAGAGCTTGGTTGTCGCTCCTCAGAGTTCAAACGGTCCCCGGCCCTAAAGCGTGTTTAATGATTAATGTACGCTGAAGCATTAGTGCTGTTTAACATTCCTAAATGTTCTCAGATAGACCAACACGTGCCAGGTTTATGGGTTTTTCATACATAATCTAATAGCCGTGTTTAGTAAATAGAAATTTTACTTCCACAACCTGGGTCCAATTTCTGCAGACTTTATTTAGATTAGAGTTACTATCGACATCCATTGCAGGAGACAATGACTGTTCTATTTATTTATTTATTAGGATTTTAACGTCATGTTTTACACTTTGTTTACATTCATGACAGAAACGGTAGTTACTCGATACACAAGGTTCATCAGATCAAGTTTTTTATATCGAACACAGTCATGGACAAATTTGTATCTCAGTTCACCTCACTTGCACATATTTGTACTGTGGCAGGAAACCGGAGCTCCCGTAGGAAACCCACACAGACACGGGGTGAACATGCAAACTCCACACAGAAAGGACCCGGACCGCCCCACCAGTGTTATCCACTGAGCCACCGTGCCGCCCCCATGACTGCTCTAAAGTAGGATTGCTCTGTGACCAGCTAATCACCGTTCTCGTGGTGTTCTTCATAAAGGATGAATGTTTTTATGTTCGGAGGGTGCTCTGTTCAGGGTGTATTCCTGTTTTTGGATGGTGACTGACCTGCTGATGGTGACCCTGACCAGGATTACATTTGCAGCATTTAGCAGACGCTTTTATCCAAAGCAACTTACAATTATAACTGAATACATGTTTGAACAATCGAGGGTTAAGGGCCTTGTGTAGGGGCCCAACCTTCTGATTACTAGTCCACTGAGCTACCACTGCTACCATGAATAAATGTAGGATGGACTACACACATTCAGTTAAAGTAATACATTCCAGAAACTGGTTTAATGTATAGAGATAAAACAGATCCCTGTGTGGTCGTATTTCAGCAGCTGCAGGTACGGTATCATAAAACGCTCTTTCGTGACATTTCCGTCTTCATGCCAACGTGGCGTGGTCTTTAGAGCCGAGGTTACTGTTCCACACGGGGATGAAAAATTAATGCAGTTTGATTGAGCTCATCCCTCTCTTTGACTAATCCATTATTTACGCCCGGCGTCTTTTCCCTCTGTCCAGTACAGCCGTGATTCATGTGGTGTACAGAGTTGGGTTTTTGTGTGGGCTGCACTCAGGGCGGTGCTGGTCTAAATCATTAAGACTGCAGTCCGATGCTTCGTGCATGCTGATATTCGCCGCTGCGCTGCGCGTCTCTTCTCGTCTGAGATTGTTTCGAGCCTTTTATAGACAAGGCTGTTCTTTTTTCATTACACATCTCTATTTCCTACCTGTGTTTTCCAATCAGAAACTCTGTATGAATGAGTTTGGCAGACTTCAGTGCTGCCTGACCCTGATTAAAACCTGGCATGATACAGGCGTTTACTGAGGTTCTATTTGTTCTTGTATAATAATCACCAATGCGCTTTAGTCAAGCTTTAAAGTGCCAGTTTCGGAGCAGAGGCTTTTTTTCTTCCTGGCCTTGGCAAGAGACCACTGGTCCATTAACTTTATAATGAGTGCAGTAGCATAATTTCTACGGACGCACAGAAGTCACCAGCTACAGTCCATCATAATCACTAACGAGGAATTAAGAGGCCGTGCCACAAAGTTTAATGAGATGATAGAATATTTCACTGAATTAATTATATAAGTCGATGTATGTGCACTCCCGGTCAAAAGCTGGTCCAAACCCAAAATTCCTCTTAACGGTCGCAATAAAAACCACAAGAAGATGCCCTCCTGAGACCTGCATCGCCATCGCTCGTCACTGCCTGTTGCTGCAGTGAACTGTTGGAGTGTGTGTGTGTGGGTGTGTCCTTGGTTTGATTCCCAGGTGGAACAGTCGCCTCACAGCAAGAAGGTCCTGGATTCGATTCCCAAGTGGAACGGTCCAGGTCGTTTCTGTGTGAAATCTGCATGTTCTTTCAATGTCTGCGTGGGTTTCCTCCTACAGTACAAAAACATGCAAATTAGCCGAACTGGAGATGCAAAATTGGCCATGACTGTGTTTGACATTAAAAACTTGATCTGATGAATCTTGTGGAACCCCAACACGGTGCATTTACATTTACATTTTCATCATTTAGCATACGCTTTTATCCAAAGCGACTTACACAATGAGCAATTGAGGGTTAAGGGCCTTGCTCAGGGACCCAACAGTGGCAACTTGGTGGTGGTGGGGTTTGAACCGGCAACCTTGTGTTTACTAGTCCAGTACCTTAACCACTGAGCTATCACTGCCCTTCACTGCATTTACATAGCTGATAGGTGGGTAGCACTGTCGCCTCACAGCCAGAAGGTCCTGGGTTCGATTCCCAGGTGGTGCGGTCCGGGTCCTTTCTGTGTGGAGTTTGCATGTTCTCCCCATGTCTGTGTGCTGTCAGGTGAACTGGAAATACAAAATTGTTTTTCCATGATTGTGTTAGACAGACTAACCAGTAAGTACCTGTCCTGTCATGAATGTGTAAAAGAGTGTAAAACATGACGTTAAAATCCTAATAAATAAATAAGTAAATACATAGCTGCAGTAAATAAAAAAGTCTCCTGCATTTCTGGTGACCCCACATGACTGAAAACCTACTGGTGACACTTTTGATGAAATTTTACTTTGTCCTTGTAATGTAAAAATACAAATAAGGCCCTCCAGTATTGTATGGTAATGATAGCTGATATATATTCCACCCAATCAGCATATTTTCTACCGTTTAAAGCAGCGTGGCGGATGATAAAAGGACCTGGTCTGCACAGAACAAATCCATTTAGGAGTGAAGTTTCATCAAAGGAAAGCCGACACCCAACTCCAACAGCATGCAAAAACCCTCCAACACCAAAGCGCTCGGGGTTTCTCTCATCTTTACAGAACACTTACACAGTCGATTTGTGTGAGACGGCAGACGGACTGTGTTTACTCTAAACACCGCAGTCTGGTACGAGGGACTGGAGGAAGTTCTGTGTTTATGGACACTAGATACCCGAGCTTTACATTGTTTTACATTTTGTATTTGCTTTTATGGCATTAGCAGACGTCTTTATTCAACGTGACTTACCTGCAAATTAATACAGCACAAATAATTGATCATTAATCTAGTACACGGAACAATAAGGTCCATTTTTGCTGCTATAATTAAGTTTCCTGAAGCTTCGACTCTGAAACATGACTGAGATTTGCCCACGTAGCCAAAAGAGCATCACTGAGGTCAGGCACTGACTGGGTGATAAAGTCTGCTTACACTTCATCCCCGGGGTGTAAAATGGGGTCGAGGTCAGGGCTCTGTGCACACCACGGTACAGTCCACGAATCATTTTAAGTGCTACACGCTTTTGCACTCTAAATCCTCTCTTAGCCTGTGTGAGCTGTCAGTTTAAAGCTGAGCTGCTGTGTATGTTTACACTTTACAGCAACAGCATAAAGCTCTGACCAGGATGACTTTAGCAGGTTCAGTCCCACTAATTAAAACTGTGTTTACATAATTTGGTCAAGAAGCTCAGATCCATTACAGAACAGCTTGTTTTCAAGCCACCTAAGGAGAACGGAGGTCCCTGCTGAGTCTTGTTGCTTTTAAGGTTTGTTCCTGTAATTTTAGTGGAGTTTTTCCTTGCCACTGTCACCCTAGGTTTGCTCAACAGGAGGTTTTTGGTCTGTGGGTCCTGGATTCTGTAAAGTTGCTTTGAAATGAAGTCTATTGTAAAAAGCACTATATATATACTAATTATCTCTGATTTTAACAGGAGAACAGACTGCTTCTGCAAATGAAAAAATATTTCACACCAAATTACTAATTGAATGGTAATAAACTAATTAATTCGATTTAGGATGTCACGTTTTCTGAATAATCATTGGGCGCAGTGCTGTAACACTCTCTGGTCAGGGCGCCAATCCATTGCAGGGCTTCAGCCATACCCTCCTCAGATATAACCAATCATGTCAGTCTAGATGCCCGGCTGGCTGATAGTACAATAGTGGTGGTCTAGCATAATAGACCCCTGCACCACCTGAGCATCTGGGCAAATTATTATGTGCTTGTTTGACTTCAGTTGTATTAAAATGAAGTATACTGTATGAACATTTACTTAGGTTTTATGTGTGATGTTGCTGCATGGGTGGAGAACACACGTGCAGATCTGATTAGTTATTAGCTAGGGCCCTACTAAATTCACAGGAAAAAGTGCTTGATTTCTCGACCTTGTTTTTCAAAACGAGATTTCACAGATTTTTAAAGAAAAGAGCCACATTTCACATTTCATAAATTTAATGATAGAATAAATAGGAGCTACAGTACACAGCACAGCCTACATTAATAGTTGAATGTCAACCTAGAACATCCAGCGACGGTGCGAGGCTTCATGTTCGGTCTCAAATACGAAAATTCTCGTCCGTGTTTTGACCCCCTTTCCTGCGTCCAGAGAATTGGTTGTTAGTTTTCCAAACTCAGTTACCCGAGTCGTGTTTTCAGCTGCTTTACTTCGACATCTTGGACATTCTGACTAACTGATTGCTAACTGAATTGCTGTAGGATTGCTAGGACGCCTCATAGTGCAGATTAACCAGTAAACGTGAGACACTTGAACGCTGCGTGAATGAAAAATGTTAAATTGCTAAACACAAACATTAAAATTTGAATTTCACAGCAAGCTGCGTATTACACAGGAAACGGCTCATTTCACGGCCGTGAATTAGGTAGGGTTGTTGTTATGAACCTCACAGCCACACTTACATTAAGCCAACAAACAAAATTATCTCCCCTTCTGCTCCCTGGATCGTGAGAGATATGAGACTGACTTGAGATTTGAGTTTTTTTTGCTCAGCAGGTCATCATGCTACCTGCTGTATCTGACAGACTTAGCAAACATGCATGACCGATGGTGCTTGCGCTGCATTAAACACCACCATTTTTCTCCCATTTAGTCAGACCTGCCGCGGTCGGTGGCAGGCCGAGCCGCGAGGATAAATGATGCGTTTAGAATTCAGCTCCCCGCTTGGCACTGTGTTGGCACAGGCTGCATAGCGAAGCAACAGGATAAATGGATAAGCAGCGAGAAACCGTTTCAGCGTGATTCACTGGGATTAAATTTGTTAAACTTGTGACATCGTGTTGAACCTCCAGTAATGATCCTGACGGCTCCCTGTACCCCTAAACGCCACGTTCTTTAATGATGCAGAGCTGGCGTGTCGAGGACTGATGCTGGCATCGACAGGAAATGTTTTTAACGAACGCTGAATGCTAATTAAATTATTCTCAAATGAAAGACGATGTTTTATGTGCTTTCACACAAAGACAAGCTGCTGTAACCACATTAGCACTCAAACTGAGCTCTGCTTACACTTCAGCCAGGATCACAAGACCTTCTTGTTGGCAAACTTAAGCCATCAAGCTGTGAAATTCAGTAGTTTTACATCACAGACTTTTCAGGCAAATGGATTAAAAGGGTGCTCGGGTGGCACCGCGGTAAATTACCAGGGTTCAATAATCCAGCGATGCTATTTGCCGGTCAAGCGTCTACATACAGAAATGTCTGAGGGAATGAGGGGGCGCACAGAAAAGGGAAAAGGGCGAGAGGGTGTTGGGTTGGGGGGTATGATGGATTGGCATCCTGTCCAGGGGTGTGCTACTACACTGCGCCCAATAATTCCTCGTAAACCGAACCCACCGCGTTAAATGGCCCAAAATTTCTCAGTCAACTAGTCGCAAAACCAGCTATGAATGAGATCAACTCTTCAATTCTATCCATTCCTTCCGCTGAGGGACACTAGGAGTCTCAGAGTCAGGGTTCGAATAGCAGTGGTGCCACCTGCCTGGATTGGCACAATCACGTCTGACTGATGAAGGATCGAATAGATACCCAACATCTGCAACATCTTCGACTTTCCTACTTTTTGCCTGTGGCACTGGGACAAATGGTGAAGGCGTACAGAGAGCCGAGTGTCCGGGTGTGGTCCTCTGTTTGTGTCAAAGCTCTGTAAGAATCCTCCGCCGGTCAGTGTAAAGACTCGTAAGAAGTGGACATGTGCTAGTCTGCGACCCCCCCTCAGTCAGTGAGCAGTGGGGAAGTGAGGATGACCAAATTCAGAAGGAGGGATCATTTTGGACAAATGATGGCGCTCCCTGAAACACTCACTGGAGAAATAATCCAGAGCCACGAGGAAGCTTTTTCAGTCTGAATTATTCAGAGAGGAGTTTTTCCTTACAAGATTTTAAAAATAGACCTGCTTCATCCTCGCATACACAAAGCACAGAGATTTGGGGGGGGGGGGGGGGTGATAATGCAGTGGAAGGAGCCGCAAAGAATTGATTTAATATGAGGAGGAAGGACGAATTTTTATCCTCAAGCAAGAAGTAAAACAGATTGGTAACAGAATCCCTGAAGAGGTCGGATCATCTGACTGCAGGAGAATTTGAGTTTTATTAACGGACAGCGATGCACATTCTGTTATACAGGCTTACATGATACAGGATGTGTATGTATAAATAATATCAAATATTAATATCAAACAAATACTGGTGCTATAATCCTTTTAAATACGGAGTGTCAAGCTATCATAGCAAATCAAAATAAGGACGTTCATTTATTGTCTGTTTTACCACTATTCAGGGTTGCAGTGGGTCCGATTGACCAGGCGAAAGGTACAAAACACACACACACACACACACACACACACACAAAGGGCAATTTAAGTAGCTCCAATTGTCAATTCCACAAAGACACGGGGAGAACATGCAAACTCCACACAGAAAGGACCTTCTTAGCTTTGACTATCCAGTATTTCACTCAGATCAGTATAACAGAAATGACTGACCATTACACTGACTAACAAATCCCTTGACGTGTTTGGCAGCGGGGCAGAATCCAATCACAGTATATCCCTGGAGATTTAGTAATCAGAAGGTCACTGGTTCAAGCCCCACCACTACCAAGTCGCCACTGTCGGAGCCCTGAGCAAGGTTCTTAACCCTTAATTATGTGAATTGTATCAGTCAGAGTTATAAGTCGTTTGGAAGTGTACCTGCTAAATGCCATAAATGTCTTCTAAGGCCAGAGGTGAACATAGTGCTTCTATTTTACATTTAATACAGTGTTTTTAATACAAATGAGGATTTACACATTCAAAATATTAGATTACAGATATTACAGATATAACAAACATCGTTCATTCAGTCAGCAACATTTTAATAATCACAACTCACCCAGAAAACAGCACAAACTTGTAGATGAAACACCCTTCATTTATTTATTCATTCACTTCTTTATACGTTTATTTAATTATTGCTTATCATTGCGAGATTGTCAAGTTAGACATGATTAGTTGGTGCAGCATGACCAGGTTCAGCTTGTGCACAGGATCAGAATCTTCATCTGATCTTATCATTCTTACACAGAGAAAAAGGAAATAATCTGCTCTGAAATCTGCTTGATCCTTGAGCTCCTGGAACAGTTGCAATGGGAGCAATTTAGCAACCCTGTATTTTTCATTATGGGAGCTAGACAGTGCTTACTGGGTTAGAAGTAAGACCTCCTGCTGGTCCTATTACAGCACAGTAAAACGTGTTCAAAATCTCAGACAGCAGCAAGTCGAGATCTGGATCAGCTCAGCCAGGGACTAAATTTATAGTTTAAAGAGTTTCATCACATCTTGAGCTGATCGTGTTTACGTTTTCTAAAGTATAAAACTACTTTAATGTTGGTATCAGTTTTTAATTGAATTAATTGAATGTTTTTCTGTATTTACACCATTAAATCCTATAAAATCATTTAAAAATCCCAAATCTGTGACATAAAGAGTAGAAGTGTGTTTGCAGAGCGCCTCCTACTGTTCAGACACAAATACTACACCTCCAATTTGGTAATTACTGTATTAAAAATCACTTCATTTAATAAATTATTTTTGTAATCTGTTCATTTTCAGTTATTGCATTCTTATCAGGGTCGCGGTGTTTCTAGACCTGGACCTTGGCAAAACAGATCAAAATTAAATTTTCCAGTTAGCTGTGAAAACAACTAGGAACTTTCTATTTTGCAGCAATTATTTGTAGAAATTAAAATCTAGAAATCAAAAACCTAAAGTGCTTATTAATACAATTCATTCTGTACCCATTATCTTATCTAGTCACCTATTATTTGGGACAGGTAACATTTGTGAGGACTCCCTGTAGTTTTTTATTAACAAAATTAATATTAGATCATCACTTTTTTTTGCAAATGATCTTATATCATTTTTATTCTGCCAAAGCCTATTAGCTCTTCTTCAGATGTCATTCCTCTACCTCTTCCTAAAGTGATGTTTGACATAACAGCTCCAAATGTGATTTAATGTGAGAGAAAAAAAATCACCAACAAACCAGATTAGAATTATTTTTCAAATATCTCAAATCTGAGGTGCAAAGTGAACTTCAGACAAAACGAACTGATCAAATCAAGTTCAGCAGGAATAAAAACACACCGACCTGTTCGTTTATAGGACTTTATTTACAAAGCATGATAAATTAGCACTCAAACAAATGTCCATGTGTGAATCTACTAGAAGACCGAACTTGCATATCATAGCAAAATATCAGATTTACAGACATTACAGATGTAACAAATTCATCATTCATTTGGTCAGCATAGTTAATAATATCACAACACTATTAGAAAATCCCCAGACGTATTCAAACCCACACAAACTGCACAAGCCTGCAGATTAAACACCCTTCATTTATTCAAAAACTGGGAAAAAACAACCCAACACTAAAAGCATTGAAAGATTGTCGATTCAAATGCGTGTTGATCAGATTCAGTTACTGAAGTGAGACTGTAGAGCAGTGTGTAGCTACTGTGTGCTTATTTAACCCAGCAAAACTTCTTATTATAAATCCCAATCCCAAAGTTTCTACATCATTTTCATAGACACTTGATTCTGACCATCCTAGGAGGCGAACTTATACCCTTCTGGACAACACAAAACTGACTGCTGAGCCACCTCCGTTCCAATAAGTTTTACCCATTAAACATTAACCTGTTTACATTAAAGCACATCCTGTATAACCATTTAGTAAGAGCTGAACTAAAGCACATGTAATTACATGTTGAATTTTCTGTAACTGGGTGTTAAAGAATATTATTTGGTGTCTGTAAATGTATTTTTATAGCATAAGAACACAAAAGCAGATATTACCAGTAGTACAATCTTACATATTTAAAACAACACTTCATTTAGAATATAAAAAACTATAAAAACAATATCACAATAGGGTAAATGGGGTAGGGAAATGATCAGAGAAATGAATAACACCTTTATGAAATACACCCTGGATCTTTAAATAATAAAAATGTAAGATTATAAAATTAAGATTTATTGGTAAAGTTGTTAGGTAATTAGGAATTACAGTCTAGAAAGGTGAACAAAACCAGCTGCCATGGTAGTCAAATGTAATAAATTAATAATGTTAATGTACAATAAAAACTTGAAGGATTATGCCCCAGTTTATCTTTATTAGGTCCTTAATCACGTCAGTTGAGCGTTTAATTGACGCAGCGTTGAGATCTAGGTTCGAATCTAAGCGCTACTATCAGCCGGCTGGGCATCTACACAGACATGATTCTCTGTGTCCTAGGGGGGATGGCTGAAGCCCTATACAAACCAAGAAATAGGGTACTGCTAAACATACCAGCTAATACTGTCAGCTATAAAATCAACTTCTACCAATTAAATGTACAAAAATACACTCGTTATAGATTTGTAAACAAAAAATTAGTGCAAAAGACTATTCTGACTAGCTTGCTAGTAGACTAGGTCCGATATAATGTAGACAAATTTATACTACAGTAACATTTAGGCAAACAACGTCATAAAGTCGATCTTCACCACTTATTGTACACAAAACTCGTAATATTTTGTTAAACAACTGAAGATTTTTTTTCTTTTTTAATCTTTGAATGATTCAGAATAGTAAAGACAAACTACCTTATATTCCAAAGTCCCTTAATTTGTCCCTTTAACCTTTATTACATTCAAAATCCTTTCTGAAAAAGCTTATTGATTTACAAAATAATGCATTTAAACAAAGAGCTTTTATCCTTTACCCACACATATCAGAGTCAAACTGTGGACGGATGTTGTTTAACACTCGAGAGTAAAATGTCAGGTGTATTTATACTGTTTGGGCCAGTCAGTCCTGGCAGGAAGTCTTTTGTTGAAAATCAATGTGTTAATAGCGTGAATAACTGTTGTGCTGTCGCCGTCCACTGCTCCTTACACCTGTGTGTATTAGCAGCAGCACCAGGGGATCCTGCATGTGTTTGTCCTCACACGCTGCAGTCCGAGCTCCTGTCCAGCAGCCTGCGGTTAAGACAGAGGACAGTGGAGACGACAGCCACGCTCATGTGGAAGGTCAGCTGCCAGACGTTCCTCAGGCCGAACAGGAAGCCGTTGCAAAGCACGATGATGGTGAGGAGTGTGAAGCACTTCAGCTTCTTCAGGGACGAGTGGAATAAATATAGGTGACACTGTAGGATGTGAGGCACAAACACGCCTTCTTTACAAGGTGAATCCCCAAAACCACTTGAATTACACACAACTTAAGGGTTTGCTTCTAAAACAGCTACAAACCTTTCCTTTGTTTTTAAATATGAGCTAACTTACCTGTAACACACAGCACACAAACGCCAGCAGAAACGCCACAACGTTCCACAGGCTATCATAATCATCCTGTCACAAACAAACACAGACGTTTATTAATAACCTCCTCATGACCACATAAAGAACTGGCTAGTAACTAAACGCCCAGCCAGAAGATGTGACTGGTCACTGTCATCAAACCCATAAGTTCTTAAAACTGGTTTGGTTTTCTTTGCATTAAGCTCTAAACCGGGAAATGAGACTTTCATACCATGATGATTCATTTCACTCGTCTGTTATGTACGTAATCTAAAGCAGTATGTTACCTGGAAGGTGTATTCGATGAGGTGGACTCCCCGGATCAGATTAAGAGCAGCACACATGATGTTGAGTACAAGTGAGAGGATTCCAGGCGCTGAGACCGGCTCCATTCTCTGATTCTGACCTAGAGTGAAGTTTAATCATTTGAGCGGGTCAGTGTGATATAAACACAAAACACTGTAGTTTCTTGTTTGTTTGAATTAGAACAGTGGAATAAACCTGGCGCGGCTGTCTGATCGACGTGGCCGTTTGCGGCTCCGTTACTGAGCTGGATATCATCCATAGTGAGGACAGGAGGGGGACTGAGCTTCAGCTCCTCCTGCACCTCGGACAGAGTGACTCCGAGCGAGGGACCTCCACTCTGGTTATAATGCTGCTGCAGCTTCTGGATCACACCATCTGCAAAGAAGAATCAATCCCACACACAGAGATTACATTCTGCAGATCATATACGGACAGTGGGAGCCTAGTGAGTGGAGCTTTGGGGTGTCAGTTGAAAGGCTGAGAGTTCGAATCCCAGCCACTGTCATGCAGCCACTGTTGGGTCCTTAAACAAGGCCCTTATGGAAGGAAGAAATAAGGAGGGATCCTCCCAGGCACTAACCGAATCCCAGGAACGGGTACGGCCGGGCCGCCTGAGCGACCGCGAAGCTATCGAAGCCGGCCGTGAACTCCCAGCGAAGATCCTCCAGGAAGCAGAAAGCCACGGCGGCAGGCAGGCTGGACACGCACACGCTCAGGTAAGCCACGCCCTCAGACGCGAGGAAGCTGCAACACATGAGGACAAGATTGTAAATCATCAGCTTTTATTCACTTCTACACACAAACATATTTCATTCAATCGAATTCATTTCTACGGTATCGCGTTTGTATTTTTAAAGAATGTTAGAATCCCAGGAAACTTGGAAAAAAACCGTTTGACCTTTGTGCTCTTTCATTTCTAAATCATGTATTAGCTTCTCAGGACACCATCCCATCACAGAGCAACACACAGTCACTCATGTGGCTCCCGCTCACAGTGAGCGAGTGAACTGTGTACGCTGGTAACTCACTAGATATGGAGCTCGTGGCCCGTGATGATCCCTCTCTCGGGCAGCGAGCCCAGCGACTTCGATAGGGCTCGGATTTGCTGTTTCCTCTCCTGCAGCTCTCTGCTGTGGTGAAAATCTGTGGAGGCGGACAAAGGGAGTCCATCCCTGATCCGCACCGCCAACACGAACACAATCAGTGACATGCTCCAACACACACTCCTACACGAACACACATCCTGGAAAACACACAGAGAAATAACAACATGAGCCAAGTTAGCCAAGGATGGAGTAACTCTAGAATATGATATTAACATCAAGCATGAGTTATTACACATATTCAAGAACTTGGGCTAACCAAGAGTTTTAATTAAAAAAGGGAAATTACTGACACGAACATGTAGTGAATTGTAATTCTACACATAATAAAGTCCAACCCTTCTTTAGATACAGCAAATTGTGTGTGTGTTGAGCTTAAACTCTTCATGATGTTGGGCTAGTGCATTAGACTGCTGTGTGATCCAATTGCCAATGTTATTCAACCCTAACCCTTTCCTGATCAGGGATGCGGTAGATCAGGAGCCTATCCAGGGAATGCAACCTATGATGCAAGTCAACCAGGATGTAGCACCAGTTCTGCAACCTTTCAACACTAAATATCGCGATAATGCCTTGGAACCATCGAAAGTTCTAAAGTATCGCGATATTTTCCAGTAAGCAGCACAAATGCATGTGTAATACTGTACAAGAAGCATTTGCATTTTTAGTTCTTGACGATTTACAATTTATTAAATAATTAATTTTAGTTTGTATTAATACATGTAAACATTAAATATAAACACATGATATACTTGAGCTTTTACTGTTTTATCAGCTATCTTAAATAATTGCTTTAATATATAAAAAACTAAGACAGTTTTACTCATTCTAGGGTTTACCAGCACTAACAGCAGGTGCATGGATAAAGTGATTAGCACATACCTCATTGTTTGCTGATAATCTCGTTTTGGATAATCCTTTTATATAAACTGTACTTCAGTAAAGACCTAATTATTAATAAATCTGATCATTAGTTTTATTTTATTATTATAACTGTATGATTATTTCTGGTTGACAACCAGAAGGTTTTTTGTTTTCCTCTCTACGTTGTTCGAAACGTCAGAAAAACCTAAACACGGTTCAATCCAAATCTGAGGATTTGACCCAGTAGTGCACTAGATACGGTGCAAATGTTAATGCAGTAGTGCTTAACGTAGTGCTGATGTGTAAGGGAGCTAAAATGTATTTGGAACAACGTCCGCTATTGAAGGAAGTAAGAAAAGTCTTTGTATGAAGAGAAAAGCCTTAATAAATGTGATTGATTAAATTCACCCGTCTGATCAAGTGCTTGTATTATGAAATTTATTATTTTTTAAATATTTAAGTGCTCGTAAATGTGTGCGAGCTACATTGATCAAAATTAATCGAAGCCTTTCTGTAGTTTCGATTGCCTGTTTGTGCAGAAATGGTAGGTTGGGTCTCAAATCTGACACTACACTACTACCAGTGCCCTAAACTAGTGCACTTTGCCTCACAATGTGGTTACTTTTAGGCACACTATTTAGTGTACGTAATGCGGTTTAGGACACCGCCCTAGTCTCTGCCTTCTAATGGAAACAGCGCCCTCTGTGGTAGCATTAGGTTCAACACTGATCCTGTTTGTGTCGTGTACAGATTAGCCAGGTAAGGGCGTCACAAGTATACATTGTTAAATTGCAAATATTGGCTTTAATGAGAAATGCTTGAGGTTGTTTGTAGCTAATATTATAGAACGCCATTTCTGTTATGAAGGTTGTGGGTTTAAAACACGTCCACACTTAACTGCATTGCTTCGGTAGCTTGGCTGTTAGCTTTAGCTTTAGCTTATCTGGACAAAACTTTGGGTGCATTCCACATTGCACACTACTCCACTATATAGTGTGTTAGAATAGTGCGCGAACTGTGCTTTCTGTTCTCAGTGGAATACTATGTAGAATGATAGTATGAGCTTTGTGTTTTAGTGCTAAAACGCTGTAGTATATTATGTAGTTGTAGCCTAGTGGTTAAGGTACTGGATTAGTAATCAGAAGGTCGTTGGTTCAAGCCCCACCACTGCCAGGTTGGTGCTGTTGGTCCCTTAAGCAGGGCCCTTAACCCTCAATTCCTTAAGACTGTAAACTGTCTCAGTATTGTATCTCTTTGGATAAAGGTGTCTACTAAATGCTGAAAATGTGAATGTATATTCGATGTTAAAACAGTAGAAATTTATAAATTAAATTTGTATCTACAATGTAGTATAAGAATCAAAATATTTGATTTGGCTTCAGTCAACCTTGTATTATCCAGCTACAGAAGCCTAACAGAGTTTGCAGACTTAACTATCAGCTGGTGAGCTCGTTTAATTATGTGATTATTCTTGTGGGCTTTAGCACATATTTATGTTCATATTAGACATATCATGGCTCAAGATTGTCCCCTTAGAAACAATAATCCTGCCAGTTGCTTTAAAATGTCACATATTAAAGTGTTTACTGTCACAACACTTTTACATAGTTTCTATTATTTTGTCCACCCCTCTACCTACATGGGAGTGTTTTTCTTGCTTGTGTGCTTGGCATTTTTCCTCTTTTCCTCTCAGTAAGCGAGCAGACCTATTACAAGCCCCTGATGCCAAATTGTTCAAAGTTCCACAGAGCAAAATTTGTCCTGGCTTGACATTCAGGATCTGTATTACTGTTGGTCAAAATCCTTTTTAATCAGAATGAACCAAATTGTATTGGGCAGATCTGAAAATCACAGACTTATTCAATCCAGTGCTTTGTTAAAATGACAGAGATTCACACAAGCACATCATTTCTAATCTCAGATAATGCATTTGACTTAATTACCGAAGCATCAGATCAGTATTGGTTGACAACTTGGTATTGGGATCAATATCCAACTGTAGAATAAAAGAAAAACAGAGAACAAAATGCAAAATTAAACATGTAGGTACACAATTAAAAGAGGAAATAATAGTTTGGAGAGGTGCAGTAACCAGTTTTACGGCCTGCCAATACTTTTCCGTGAAGCCCATGCTGATTTGCCTACTATGACATTTCCTCCTGACATTTGGCATTTACCCAGACAGACTGCATGTCCTGTTTGCTGAAGCAGCTGGTGAGAATCAGAGATCCTGTTTGCACTAAAACTCAGCATGAAAATCAGATGAGCTGACATGAGGCAAACACGTCATTTTAGCTCTGATGAGAACTGTAGCTTGGTCTGAACCACACACCCAGGGGACTGCTCGCATGCTTCATTTCACTTACTGTCAGGTGTGTATAAGATTCTGGTAGCACTCAGATTTGTGTGGTGCCAGACGTGCATCACTGATTTATCTAAATCTGATCTGTTTGTGTCATTTTTTGCACTCGCACGTTTCACTCGAGATGGCTTTACAGATGCCATATAAGGGGAAATTTCACTAATCTCATGATCTCAGTTTCTTCTTTCCATTGCTTCAGCAGCACAGTGTTTAACTTGGTTTAACTTTGTTGTGTTTTTACAGTAGCCTGCAAGCAGCCTGTACTGTCCAGTATGGGGGTGAAAGATCGCCCCCAGTGCTACTTTGATGTGGAAATCAACAGAGAGCCAGGTAAACACATTTTAAGCTACTGTTCTATATAAAGAATATATATAAACACTGGTTGTTAGTTATTAGTGTGGTGGATCCTCCTAAGAGAGAGCAAGTGCTGTCCAATATCTAGATACATATTTTAGGTACAGAATATTACCAAAAGTATGTGCACATGTCTTTTAAATACTGAGATTAGGTGTTTCAGCCACACCCAACAGAATAGGTTTAGGAAACCTTTGCAACTGGTGTGATTTGAGGTTTGATGGAGCATGGATTAGTTTTATGATGTTAGACGTGGCAATTTTGTCTTTAAATGCCTTGGAAGATCTATAAACATCTATAAACTAAACCTGTATTTTTCTCTTTTAGTTGGACGCATTGTCTTCCAGCTGTTCTCAGATGTTTGTCCCAAGACAAGCAAAAATTTCCTCTGTCTGTGTACTGGTAAGTATGTGATTGTCAGACTACCTAAGTCTGTGTTATTGCCCAGTCCTGTGCATGTGCTTTGCAAATTATTTTTTACGACCTGAGTGAGGATTTGTTTACAGAACAGATAATTAAGAGAACTGGAGTAAAGTTAAAATTATGTAGATTTTTGTATATATAAAGACGTTCCTTTAATTTAGGTTGATTAGCATGAATTAAAATCAAATCTACTTTCAGCTCAGGAAGTTGGTATGTGTTTGCAGGTGAGAAAGGTACTGGTAAAACTACAGGGAAAAAATTATGCTACAAAGGGTCTGTATTTCATCGAGTTGTTAAGAACTTCATGATACAAGGTGGAGATTTCACTGAAGGTACGTTTATATATTTATTCTTCTGTTTTAACATGTATACCTCATTCCTAGTGGATCTTCTTTAGGACCTTACAGATGCTTTCTGCTGCATGTATACTGCTGTAACTAAATTATTTGTTTGTTCAGGCAATGGAAGAGGAGGGGAGTCCATATATGGTGGCTACTTCGAAGGTAAACAGATATAAAGCTATAAAACACCTTTACATATCATAAGCATATATGTGTTTGGTATAAATCTGTTAATAAAAGGTTGCATGTGCAGTTCACAAATGGGTATTTAGTATTTTTCTTAAACACTTATAGTCTTCTTGTCCTTTCTGGCTTATATTTCTGTTTGTGTAAATGTCGGGTTCTCCCTGACTCAGCATGGAGCTTAGGGACATTTCTTTATTTAAAAAAAAAACTAAAAAAAAACAAAGAAACAAGAATCTACCTGCCTAAATGTTTCAACATATTTTTTTATTTGTAGAGATTGTGGTCTTTTGCAAAATGAGAAGGTAAGAGATGTGCACAGAGCAGTAACACAATCTAAACACTGTTCCTTCCCCTCTCTTCATTATATGAGCCAGGCGTTTAGAGGCTGCAGTGCACTTCTGTTTGATTTGTTGTTGATTTTTTTGTTCTTTTGTCCTTTCTAAGTTAAAATATGTATATAGGGTGTCCACATAGTTTCACCTCTCAGATCAGATCAGTTCAGTTATACAGCATTTATTACATAATGCATATTGTTGTTCACATTGTCTGTTTTTCATGATAGACATTATTGATTATAATAAGACACAGATTTTTAAATGTCAGCTTAGTGCAGTGGTTGTTAATCTGTGTTACATGTATGTAGAATGTATATGTATACTATAAAATTGTGTGAGACTTCTGTTGGGTGCTGTATCAGCCCAGAATTTATTGCTTAGGCTCATAAATATATAGCATAGTGTTTACACTGCCTCTGAACAATGCTTTATTTTATAGTCTGGCAGTTTTTGTCCTCCCGGCTATAGTGTAACCAGGTCTTAGATGTTGTGTTTAATATCAAAACATTGTGTTGTCGTTTCATATAAACCTTCAGTAACAGATGGAAGGCGTACAACAATTAGGCCAAATGAAAACACAATATTTTAGAAAATGTGTTAATATAATGTACTTCCGAATATAAAACGACTCTGTTCTACCTCGTGCATGCTCACAATCATACAGATATGCTTCTAAACTATCATGACACAATATCGGTTGGATAAAGTTTATTCGAATGCACAAAATAGTTTATTGATATCTTGTCTCAAAGCTCTCCTCTGTAAACGAGCCCGCCAGCACTCAGTCCGTGTTCTGTCTCTGTATCTGTATCCAACAGACGAGAACTTTTCTCTCAAACATGACAGAGCCTTCCTTCTGTCCATGGCCAACAGGGGCAAAGACACAAACGGCTCCCAGTTTTTCATGTGAGTATTTGAGTCAGATAAGAAGAGAGCGTTTGTGTGTGAGGTTCAATATAAATGTGATCATTCATATAAATGTGCATCCAAATGTGTCTGTGAACCATTTAATGTGACTGACTGGTCGATATTAAATGGCACATCGTTAAATGTTTCTATTATTTATACAAAATACCTTTGTAGTAGTATATAGGCCTGTAATATTAGACACTGATCATGTTTACATGTACAGTGATCGGAGTTTACATGCACTTCAGTAATCTGATAGTGGGAAAATCAGTCAGTGATTAGATTTACTGTAGTAGTACAGTACCTGATATTCAAGGTCAGGGGCTTAACAGACACATTTGGGCTTGTCTGATGAGTGGAAGGACGAATTAGGATTTACCTCGTCAGCATCCATCCCTGTATCATTTAGAAAAGCTCGATAGCCTATAGAGGCTGTTTACAGTTTGTAATGGATTCATTTCTCATTATTACATTACTGTAAGTTGCACATGACAGATGTTTTGTCCCTCTGTGTACGTTTTCTGGTCCCACATTAATCTCGGAGACACTGCATACAGTATTAATGTGTGACGCAGGTGCCCTCAGCACGCTTATCTCTCTTCTTTTTCCCTTCTCAGTTTACGTTCACAAATGTATTACAAAAAAACTTGGATCCTTTTTGCTTACAAATGTATTACAATTTTTCTCTTGCCATTTTTGTGTAAAATTTGCAGAAACTCTTAACATCCTGCTCTGCCAAGGTAATGTGTCTCTCTCCAAGGCTGTGCTTCTCTCTCCTGACTGTATTTGTCATTGTTAGCTTGTATTTGCAACTTGTTACCTGTTTTTAACTACAAATGATACTGATATGTGTTTAAGTTTGTAAACATGTCCTGTAAAATTATGAGCTGTTTAATTAAATCGGCACTGGTCAATCATAGACTTCACAATATCATATATTGTATGAAAGGAATTCTGCAATCCTGATATTTAAGCTGCAAATTAATCATGAATTACTTCTGTATTATTATACTGTACATTCAACACACTATACAAGACTTGTGTGTTAAGCTGAGTCTTAAATTGCTCTCCACTTTCTCTCTCTCTTTTTACATGTCGTCTGATTCGCTGTTGTCGTCTGAATAATCTTACTACTAAAACAGAACCACAAAGACAGCACCACATCTGGACGGGTGGGTTTACTTTATAGAAATCAGTCTTACATATGTTCTCTACTGTTATTTAGCCCCAGTGTTGACTTATCAAAGCAGTAAAAGTCATTCCATTGAGTTTGCTGTGTTCTGCGTTCGGTGAAGAACAGTGCCTTGAACTGTGCATTTATTAATAACAAGAAGTTTTGTGTATCTGTACTCTGTATTAGCAGATACCTCAGGTAGGATCAGGTAGCATATCTGAAAAAAACACGTTCTAATGTTCACAAAATAGCCAGTGAAACAGCTCTGTAATTGGTTTTACTTTTATTTGAACTACAGAGTTCACGTGGTATTCGGGCTGGTCATCTCCGGGTTTGAAGTGATCAAGAAAATCGAGGGCCTAAAGACGGACTCTGCCAGCAGACCTTACGCCGACGTCAGAGTGATCGACTGTGGGCAGCTGATTACAAAATCTGCCAACGATGGTAAACTTGACCTTTAAATATCCTGTTCTGGGTAGAATTCTCCTCTGTAGTGAGAGATCATGGTGATATAAAGCCAGGCAAACCGAATCCCACCCAGTAGGTAGGTCAGATCTGTCCCAGCTTATTAATAATGATTAGTGATGGACATGGGTGACGGCAGCGAGAAATCATGACGACAGTAATTGTTTCATATTTGTACTTTTTTATTAAATACATTTTATTGCTCTATTGCTGACCTTTAGTGCTGGAGGGCAAGAAGAGAAAAGCTTTCTACTCAGAAGACGACTCTCCGAGTTCAGAATCGTCCTCACTGGAGTCTGGAGAAGATCCTGATGATGAGTATTTGCACAAAAAGAAAAAGCTTTCGTCCAAAAGCAGGCGTGCAAAGAGAAGACGGAAAGAAGCCGGAAGGAGAGAGAGACGCCGCGAAAAAACAGCAAGTCAGGAGAGGTGAATAAAGTCCTGTTATATTTTGCTGAGTCAGTTACAGTCACTCAGTGACATTAGGGAAGCACTGCAACAAAGAGGGAAGGGTGAGGGTTTTTATTACTACATCATTTTTAGGGCGGCATGGTAGGTAAGTGGGTAGCACTGTCGCCTTACAGCAAGAAGGTCCCGGGTTCGATCCCCAGGTGGGGCGGTCCGGGTCCTTTCTGTGTGGAGTTTGCATGTTCTCCCCGTGTCCACGCGCGTGGGTTTTTAAATTGTCATAACATTAAAAAGACTTTATTTTTTTAAATATATTTAAATATAATAAATTCAATCAGACTATCAAACGTTTACAAAGGATTCTGTAAATGAAAGTGTCTTTTGCATTTTTTGTTAATTCAATAAAACATGAAATATCTGGTTTGTCTAATACATGTAAAATCTCTCTTTAAATAAATTATAACGTCCTCGCTCGTGCCGCACTACCTGATTTGCTTTTTCATCACTTCCATTCATATCGGCGCTCTCACATATTTGCAGCCCTTCTAAACGAGAGATAGTAGAGGAAGAGGATGGGCAGAAAAAACAGAACGTAAAGAGGGAGAAGCCTAAGGTCCGACCGGAGGAGATCCCTCCTGTACCAGAAAACCGCTTCCTGCTCCGACGAGACGTTCCAGCGCAGGAAGAGACGACCGTCATGTAATTAATTATCTTTCATATAAAACTGATTTCTACTTGGATGCACGTTAATGATACCAGGCAGAGAGAACAAATGAAGCTTTTGAACATGACACTGTGTTTTTCTATATTTTAGTGCTGAACAGAAGCAGGATAGTGTCCCAAATGTTTCCAAACCAGTGGTCACAAAGTCCGGTCGGAAGATCAAAGGCCGTGGCACCATGGTATGAACAGTTTAATGTCATTAAAAAACAGAAAACACATTTTTTTTGTGTGTAAAAATAAACAGTGGTTAACAAATCAAGGCTTTCATATTAATGTCTTTACAAACATTTAGTTCTTAATTTATCAGCCCATTTGAGTAAGATATGATTCCTTGTGCTGGTTATGTATATTATGTATATTATGTATATTTATTATTTCTCAGTCTGATGTAGCAAATCATTTGCTGTTGAGCGGAACCAAGGTAATCCAGAATTATCTCAGCTATGTGGTCAGAGTAAGAATATAAAACGTTAAAAACCGTATAAATTCTCACCGCAGAGGTACCACACTCCTCCTCGATCAAAGTCCCAGTCTGAGGAGGACAGAGGGAGCAGCGAGACTCCTCCACACTGGAAGGAAGAGATGCAGAGAACCAAGACCTACCAGCCTCCCAGTGTAGAGAAATGGAGCAAAGGGGAGAGGTAGGATTATTAATATGTTGTAGCGTATCACCATCATTGAATCAATCTCGGGGAAAATGATCACATGCTGTTTTACTTGAACAAAATGAATATTAAGTAATATTCAAACTTGACTGAAAACAATCTTAAAGCAGGACAGAAGCTTTCAAGAATCAATAATGAGGCTGAGGTTTAACATATAAGCAAAATACTATGAATGACACACAAAGCAAACAACTGATCATAATACTATACCATATAATAATCTATGCAACACATAGCACAAGGCATGCTTCCTAATAATGGAAATTAATGTTTTTATAGTTGTTCTCAATGCGATGGTCCAGATGGGTAAAGTGTTAGAAGTCTGGCTTTTAACAACAGTTAGTTTGTGAATACATTGTAATAAAACTCGTACAATTCATTTTAGCTCAGTGTTCTGGATAATCTGGCCTAATAAAATATTAAGTTACCTATAATTATAATCATTATTTAATGTGATAACAGACGATTCTGCGCAGTACACAACATGGCCAAAATTATGAACGTCAAGTCCATCAATTAACATAAAGAAAGCCTTATGCTTTAAAGTATTTTCTCCAGTTGTTAATGAATTAGTTCATTTATTTTTGGGTGGTGTGACAGGTAACTTGACTCGGTACTGGAATTCCCATGCAGATTTAACATGGCTAAATTTCTGGTACTGTTTCAAATGCCTTTATATTCCTAAAGCATAAAATCTGTGTAACTGTGATGTCTTCAAATGTATTCAGTCGATTTGGGACAGAGCATCTCTGTTCAGAAACAGTCTTTAGGTTACATTTATCATAAGCTGACAGTAACAGAATACTTAATTTGACACTGTCAAGCTTTATAACATTACTTTTATCGAAGCAGGGCTGACAACCTGACTGGTAAGATGCTATAATGCTCCTATGACAGTGGTCCTTCAAAAGTCAATTAGTATGATCTATTCTGCTACCATTGATCTATAGAGATTGCATGGTATGCAGCTTTTGTGGCAATACAAGTACACCACTAATTAAAAAGAGTGTCTACATAGTTTTGGCAACGTAGTTTAAGTTGTTTTTTTTCTTTGTATTGAACTATAGGCACTAATAACTAAAGCACATTGTATGACTGCTTACTTACAGGTGGGATGATATAAGTGGCACCCCGTGGTCACGGTCCAGGTCATGGTCCAGGTCTCGGGAGCGCTCTTCAGACCGGACGTCTGATCACTCGGTTCAGCATCAAAAACACAAAAGAGAAAAGAAAAAAGCCAAACACAAGAGAAAGTCCAAGAAACCAAAGCATTCAAAAAAGCATAAAAAGAACAAACTCGGAGTTGTATCGTTTTCAAAAGGAGAGACGTCTGCTTCGTCTGGTAGAGACTCAAAAGCCTCGAACCGTCTTGAAAGAAAGTCCTATTCACGCTCTCGCTCCCCTTCTACCTCACGCCACTCTCACAGGTCGAACAGGAGACGGTCCTCGTCCAATTCGTCCAGAGAGTCGCGATCCTACTCCAGATCGAGAGGCAGATCCTATTCCCGAAGTCTTTCACGATCTGAGAGCGGTTCATTCTCAAGATCGAAGTCGGGGAGTCTTTCCGGGCGATCCGTCAGCAGATCACGTTCTTACTCTAGGTCTAGCTATAGTTCCAGGTCCAGGAGCAGATCTAGGACTAGATCTAGGTATAGGTCAGGATCACCATACAGTAAAAGGCATACGTCAAGATCTTCTAGAAGAGCAAAGCTCACAGATGAAACTAAAAGAAAAGCTGGGAATTTATTACCCACTGCTGCACAAGCTGTGGAACCCAAAAGCTCCAAGGGTGAATCTTCGGCGACCGTCACTGTTTTGCCGTTAAGCGACAGCCCGCCTCCCTCTCGATGGAAACCGGGACAGAAACCTTGGAAACCATCTTACGTGCGCATCCAAGAAACAAAGTTAAAGACCTCTCCAGCTCTGGTCAGCAGAATCGCTGTGGAAAGAAAAGCTCCACCCAGCGTTCAGTCTCACAAGGGATCCGACAGTGCTGACCAGTACGACAAGCAACCCGACTCTCATATGAGAGGAGATTTATCCAGGAGTCCATCCTCTAGTCGTTCCAGAAGCAGGAGTCGCTCTAGTTATCAGTCCGTGTCGCCTGGTCGCTACAGCAGGTCTGCTTCATCTTCATCCTCAGACTCGTATTATTCATACTGCAAAAAGTCCTCAAAAAAGGAGAGACAACATGAGAGTCCTCGTAAGACGGGGCAAAAAAGGACCAAGGATGTAATACACAGCCAGGCCAAACAGGATACATCTCCGTCACATTCTGGTGATGAAAGGGATACTGCAAGCGGTCTTATCAACAGACAAAATGGTTCCAAGGTACAGGAAAAGGTGCTCGATTCTGTACCACATGACTTAGAGTCTACAATGAAAAATCTTAATCCAAACAAAGCAAATTCTAAAGGAGAATCGGGATCCGGTTGGCAAAGTGACGGCGAACACCCAAGCAAGCCGTTGCCTGTGCCTGCTGATGCTCAGAATTCAGCTCCAATTCCTGTAAAGGTGGAAGGCGAACTCTCAGAAATGAAAAAGATGAAACTCTGGGCTCAGTGCTCGGACTCTGAAAGTGACCCCGAAATTCCAGAATCGAAGGCCGGCGAAGTTAAACACGTGTCGGACAAGGAGGAAGGGGAGGCGAGTTCAGAACCGGAAAACGAAGAGCCTAACCAAACTGGGCTTTCTAATCGACCGGGGCGAGAATTAAACCACGACAAGGAAAATTCTGATCGTTTTACAAAGGTTAAAAAGCACAAGAGTAAAAAGTCAAAGCGGAAGCACAAGAGAAGAAATTCCGACAGGTCTGGCTCGCACAGATCGAAGAACAAAACAAAAAGATCCAAGAAGAAACACCAGAAGCCGAAGGAGACGTTTCACTGGCAGCCTCCGTTGGAGTTTGGTGAGGAAGGGGAGGAAGATGATTCGCTTGTGCAGCGAGGTGAAGTCAAAGATGGACAAACAAAACTAGTAAAAGCGAATATATTAAAAGAAATAAGCTCTACTACTGAGGCTTCTAGGAGTGGAAATGAGTCTGAAAATGTGGCGAAACACCAACTAAAGCTAAATATCAAAGAGGAAAAAAAACCAGCACGAAACAGACAGGGAGGGATGATAGCATTTAGTCAGTCAAGTCCTAGCCAAGACCATATGGACGATATGGAAATCTGTACCCCAGAACACAACACCGAGACCACCGCGGAACCACTGGTGTTGGAGCTGCACACAATAAAAAAGGATCCAGCTCTACCTCAGTCCTCAGATACAAGTCTGTCTGTTTTTACTCCTGCCAGTGAATTAGAAGCTGCTACCACGGTCATCTCTGATGATACCAAATGGAAGCCTTTAAAGGGTATGACCGTAGTACAGTCAGTCACAGCAACAGCCGTAGCCCTGAACGTAAACAGAACCCAGGAGCAAGCAGTGGCCAGAACTCAGGGCCTCAAGATAGAGATCAAGAGCATAAACCGGGTCCGGCCGGGATCCCTGTTCGATGAGGTGCGCAAGACGGCTCGGTTAAACCAGCGGCCCAGAAATCAGGACAGTTCCAGTGACGAGGGCTCTCCCACTCCAACAGGAGAGCAGTCGGGATCCCGGGAGCATTCCCGGAGCAAGTCCCGCTCTGCGTCCAGTCCCAGGTCCAGGCACAGAGACGTGTCTCGCTCATACACTCACTCGAGGAGCAGGTCCAGGAGCTCCAGCTATTCGTCCAGGTAGGAACGACGTTTTATTCTTCATATTTTTGTCATTTGAAGATTGTAACAGCCTTTCCGGGGTACACTATTATTGGGTTTCTTTAATTTCTACGTCTGCATGTGACAGGAGATACAGCAGAAGCAGAAGGAGATACAGTAGAAACCGGTCCCGGTCCCAGGGTAGCAGCAGTCACGGCTACCGCAGGTATGTGTGGAAGCTGCTGTTGTGAAGACTACTGTTATTTTACTAAAAATGAAAAGCAGTCATAATTTGTATCACTTTTAATTTTGCATGTTTGTTGATTTGTATTTTTAACCCTACAGTTCTGCATACAGTAGAAGTCGTTCTAAGAGCTGGACCAGAAGACGCCACAAGTCAAGGTTAGTGCAGGTTGTGGTCAGTACAGTGTGTGTTTCAGCCCAAGCCTGATTGATTTCACTGTTTTATTAAGGGTATACCACTGGTTAACTTTGTACTAAAGTTGTGATCATTTGAAATGGTCAGTGTGTACAGTAGTATTTAAATGACTGGTCAGTGTAAATGTGTAAATAGATTCCCCCCTTGTAAACAGATCATTTATGGAGGTATAATTCAGGATGGTGTGTGTGTGAGGAATGTCCGGATTCTGATGGGCTTATGCACTTTTATTTTAATTTAGATCAGACAGCTACGACAGTTATTCAAGCCGCAGTCGAAGTCGCAGTGGTGGCAGGAGAGGACGACACAGACGAAGTCAAAGCTCTGACCGCAGGTCCCGGTAAGCAGGTTCCACTAAACTGATCTTGATTTTTCGGTCATTGTAATTTTTGTTGTATCAAAAAACTGTAAATGAATTAATTTATTTATTACAGATCGTATCACTCCTATAGTCGCAGTCCGTCGAGGCGGGGCAGCCGTAGCAGTCGTTACAGCTGAGATGGGTTTTCATGAGGGTTTTTTACTTGGTCAGTTGGTATGAAAGCAAAACCAGAATCTTTTTCAACTCCATTTGTTTTTTATAAAAATAGTTTCTATATGAAACAGGTAATAAGAGCCAGTTTAACTTGTAAATACTTTGCTGTGTGAATGTACCATGCTCTCGGTTTCTATGTTACAGTTATGATTTTTTTAATAAGATGTGTATCTTTTGAGCGGACGTAGGATGTATATGAATGTACTACAGTATTTTAGGCCACCGTGTTTTCATATCATGTCTCATTTGTATGTGAAGTGATGGGAGTTTAGATGCTCTCCAGTCAGGAGATTAAAGCCTGGTTTACGCTTCATTGATGGGGCTACTGAGTGCCATCCGAAAAGCTGATAAACCCTAAATTCCAGTGGCTGCTGCTTCTACCTGTGCAGGACTGCATCTCCTAAAGATTTTCCTCTAATCGCTATGCTAAAGTACAATGTGAAGAAAACTTAGTGTCCTAAAATATTAATGACATTTTACTGAGTATCTGCTTCATTTATGCTCATCTCATCACTGCTAAGGGGGGTTTTGAGAATTGGATAAAATGGTGAGCATAAGCCCTCGTACCCCAGATCGTCAGGATCCTGTGTGTTTACATTTTTGGTTCATTGACATGACCTGTGTTCGAAGTATATCATGTGACTTCCCACTGCTAGGAATGCTGATTGGCTGGTATCATGTGAGAATTAAAAAGAAAAACAATTACTGTAATAGGACGGCACAGCAGCTGGACGATATGGGTCGAACCTTGCCGTTTGTGATGTGGTTACTGTAACGCAGTTTGGCTGCCCCAGCGCTGCATACCTGTATGCATATCTTTATTGGACAATCACCGAGGAGGTGGACGGAATTTTTGCTTGCTTCTCTTTGGGAAAGTCCAGCCAAGCATCAATAGGTTTTGAAAGTATAAACCAGGCTTAAGGATACAATAGACTTTTGGTTCTGAATGACAGGGTTATATTTAAGTATTTTGAATTCGGTGGTCTTTTGTTATCATGATGCCAGTTTTCTGATCTATCTTACATTAGAGTGGACGTATAGATTCGTCAGGCAGTGAGTGAGAAACTATCCATATATTTTTTTAAACTAAGTTCTGAACTAACAATGATTACTTTGGGATTTGCTGATAAAGTTTCTCATTATAACTGCCAATTTTTTATCACTGTTTAATACTGTTACAATATTATATTAGAGACGATGTTATAGTACACTCGTATATTAAACGGAATTACTGTACATGTGGGATGCTTTTTCAAAGCTGACAAAACACAGAAGATAATTTGGAGATAATTATTATAACTGCTGAGTGAGAAGTGCAGAATCTACTTGAGCTCAGAAGCACAAACTTTGCCCACAAATGCTGCCAGTATGAAGTGTAAACTGGTATTACGAAACATCTACTTGAAGTGTTGAATATCACAGTAAATTATGTAACAGTTATCAGCACATCCCTACTACAAATATTTACTTTTGGTTTGGTTTATCCAGAGTATGATTGATTATGTTTGTTGAGACAAAAAAATAATAATAATAAACACCAGTTTACTTCTGCATTTGGTTTTCATTGTTGAATTTTTGTGAATGATTTTTAATCAGCAGCAGTTCAGCTGGCTCACACTTCACGACAGACAAGACACTTTGTTTTTATACCTGTATGAGCCACATCCACATTAGATGCTGTTGCTGCTGGACACTGACATGGGTTTGACCGCACTCCCTTTCTGTTTCTTTGTGGAATTTGATTTTGAATTGATAGAATTTCCAGCAATCTACATTTAACCACCTATAATGACATAAAATAAAAAAATTAAATTAAAATATGCTCAACTGTGGCCACTGCAACACTTCATAAATCAAGCCTTTATGGCAGAGTTGGTTCTTTGTATAACGGAGCTCCTTTAGAGTGACCATTGGGTTCCTTCTTACTTCCTTGATCGAGGTCCTTCTTGACCAGATGCCCAATTTCGCAAGTCGTGCAACTTTAGTCAGGTTGCACCAAGCTTTGTTCATTTCAAAATCATTTCGGCCACACTCAGACTTACCTACTGCAGGGATCCACAGACCGTCCCTTGGACTTCATGGCTTGGTTTTTGTTGTAAATTCAATGTATATTTTGGGATCTTACAGACCATATATACTCGATGGGCCTGGATACTAACATGACCTTAGTAGTGTGTGTGTGTACTGGTAGGAGTGAACAGGTGCAACAGTGTTGTTGGGATTTTAAAACACATTATCCAACATCCACATGATCCAAACAAAATATTAAGCCAACATGATCCTGTGATGAAAAAACTGGTAATAAATTGGTGGTGTTGGGGCAATGTGTCCTAAACAAATATTTTTGCAAATAAGGAGGCCAGTAAATGTAAATGATACTAAAAAACAAATCTGCTGGTGCATCTGATACACGGATACACCGATTGCCATGTTGGTGTCGTTACGATGCTGAGAATGATCCAACAACCAGGTTCTGCAGTGTAATGTGTGCATAGACAAATAGGCTACATGCAGTAGTACACCTACAAAGGGCTTCCACGTGATAGGTGTGGCTTATAAAAGGGTGGATGTATATATAAGGTAGGTGATGCTGAGTGTAAACCCATAGTGAGTCTTCTTTGGAGGAGTCCTAACCAGGAGTAGAGGAATAGATATGTCCAACAAGCTACAGGAGAGACAACAGAACATCTTTGAGAAGCTCTTAGGTTGTGTAAGGAACATGAGAAAGTGTGTAGAGCTGCTGATGGAGGTTTTATATTAGTGTGGGGTTTTACTGTACAGTATTAAGCTTTTTCTACTGAAGATCTTTTATTAAACACCCAAATCAGGGGTGTGGAGGAAGGAAGGAACAGTATTTTGTCATAACTATGCGCTGCAAGGGTTTTTCCAATCAAGTTCGTCTTCAAAAAGTTAATTTAAATAAAGTCAGATAAAGACAGAATCTTCATTTCTGTAAGATGGTGTTTCTGAAGCTGACCTTGTGTCTGGATTGTTTTCTACAGTCCGGATCTCTTTAAAACTCATAAGCCAAAAAACCCATCTGATCCCTGAGCTCCAATCACCAGCTCCCCCTGCACAACAGGCCATGGTAGCGTCCCGCCTGGGTTGCCAGATAGTGTCAGTTAATAAACACAAATGATTTTTTTTACAACCGTTTTTAGTTTGATTCTTATTTTTAAGCTTTTGTTTCAGGGCGCAGATTGTAATATGATAGGATGAATCATTTAATTTAATTTGATTTAATTTGAGTATGTGGAGCAAATGTAAGAAGTGAAGAGCTTCAGGAATTACAGTTTTCTGTAATGTTATTTTCTTATACATTATTAATATTATTAGTAATAAAACCAATTTTTATACAGAATTTCTGTGGGGATTTTCTATTAATTTGATTGTGTTTGCTGTCATTAAATTCCAGTTTATTATTATTGTACCTTGTGAATTGAATCGTACTTCTTTAACATGTTTTTTGTTATCAGAAAAAAAAAAAAAAAAAAAAAAATTATATATGTATATATATATATAATGAATTTACTTTATTTACTGTATAATTATACTAATACATATATTATATCATATATATTAGCTTAAAACAGTTAAGTATTATGTATTTTGCTTTGAAATAATCTAATTGCTGTTATTAATACTTAAATATAATACTCAGATACGCAGATTTATTTATTATATTTATGAAATACATATTTTTTAAATGTTAGTTATACCGTTTATTAGAAGGAGGCGTTTAATGGAAAACAGTAGTAACAATCTGGCAACCCGGAGCGGGTCGGATAGAAAGCAGGAGAAATGTGGAAAATCCTGAGCTGCTGCTGATGGAGCTCTGAGGGCCTGAAACCCCCCGACAGGAGAGCTGCTGGATCAGGATGGTATTGTAGATAAACCGGGTCTGTTTATACATGTGTGTCCATGTCATGTGTGGATGTGTGCTGGGTTGAACAGAGAGGTGAGTGTCGCTGCAGTTTGTGCACTTCAGCTCTGGGTTTGATGATTCCTCTGTACATTTCTGCTGCTGTAAACAAAGTTTCACTTGCAAGAAACAGTGCAGAAGAGCTGCAGGGATTTACTGCTCCATATACTGCACATACAGAGTAAAATTCAGCTTCAGGTCGTGACTGGAGCAGTCTTACTTCTAATGCACATACAAGACAATGTGAAAGTCTGTGAGGATTGTTTGTGGGTGTAAATAAATTAAATATAGTTTAGTTTGCAGGATTGTGTTGAGTGATCAAGTGCACACCAATGCACACCAGTCTGAACATGATGGTCCTGAATAAGACTTGTTGTGTTTTCCTGTCTGCTTTAACGGGAAAAGTTTTAGTCCAGGGAGTGTGATGGTCTAGTAAACATAAATGTACATATTTTATTTATTAAACTTAAAAAAAAAAAAAAAAACTAGATTTTCTTTCTAATAAATTGTGTATTTAATGCATGATTATTTCTAAGGGTATTATTGATAATTAGTCTTTTTTTAATAAACTTTGCTGTTATATTGCTAAAAATAGAACAAAAACACTAATGAGCTTGGACATTTGGGCCTGATTCACATTGAAAGTATTAAGTAAGTCCAAACATGTTGAATGGGTGGAGATCAGAGCATCGGGTACCACAGTTTTTTTCCACAGCAGAGTCATCAATTCATTACTTCATGTCTCTTACTTGAAAACACAAACACACATGTGCTTAAACTAAAAAGGAATTCTTTAAACTGTTGCCAGAATACATTTCTCTAGAAAGGTTACTGTATGTTTTAGGATTAATATTTCTCTTCATGCGGCCCAAACGATCAGAAACAGCTGCAGATTATTATTCCATGGTGATTTTAGGTTTGTTTATAGCTGTTTGAAAATAGAAACCCAGTCTCTGAAGCGCCAGGTGAGAAGTTTATATGTAGATGCTGCTTCCACAGGCAGTCTGTGAGTTTGAAGTCAGTAGTGAGTGCTGCAAATGATCCCTTACTGCCAGCTTTTCTTGCTTTAGACCTGAGCTGTTGTTGCTCCCAGACATTTCCACTTCACATAACAGGATAGCTAATCAAGTGACGTGTTGTAAAAGTGGCCACTGTAGGATGTAATAACTTTATTATAATACAATATTGTAATGAGAGGAGGAGATGAAGTTTTTAGATGAGGTTTCTGGGTTGATCTGGGATCTCTTCTCATCACAAGTGCAGTTGTGCATTAATCCTGCCTCCAGCTCACATCTGGGCACTTGGGTTATTATCTGGGTCGAGTCGTGGCGGCGGTGCCACATTCTTTCTGACTTTTAGTTGGTTGCTTTTTTAAATCTTGGTGGTAAAGTGGAATTTGCTTTCTTGCTGAGCTTCAGCTTCTCTAACAGCCGTTGGATGAAACCTGAATCTCGGGTGTTTGACTACACTGTTGCCGCTCAGTGTTTGCCGGCATCTGTAATCAGTTTTATGTGCCCGGAAGGTGCAGATCCACGGGCTCGTCTTTTGGCCAGAAGTCATGACTCAGCTTCTGTTAGCCGAGGACACAATAACCTCGCACACACACTTGTGTATGAATGAAGGTCAGTGATTATACAGCAGCTGTGAGGAGTCCTTGAGAGCTCAGACCGACCTGCGCTCAGGTGGGAGAGACGTGCAGGAATGACTGTACAGTACAGTTAAAGTCAGAAGTTTTAAAGCAGTTATGAGAAAAAAATCTGAGGACTCTACCAGCTCGGTGTGAACTGTGTGTGTGCGTGCGTGTGTGTGTGCGTGTGTCTTACTGGACTCTTAGAAGGGATTCAGTCTTACACTATTAGTTGTCTGACTTGCTGAGGTGAAGGTGCTGAAGGACACGTAAATTAGGGAAGCAAATACAAACAATGTCTGTGTGTGTGTGTGTGTGTGTGTGTGTGGTTGTGGTTGTGTGTGTGTTTAGTTAGGATAGAAATGTACAGCTTCAGACACTTGTCTCATTATTTTTTTGGACATTAAACAAAAGCTTGCTGAACTAGTTCATATTTAACAAAGAATTTTAAGAGTTTTAAATGACCAGTTCTGAAATAGTTTACTGGTTTTATATTCTTTATAAAAGGTTAATCAGTAAATAAACAATATTAAGCTGGTTCATACACACAGCACAAAGCAGCTGAAATCTCTTTATTCTTAACCAGAGCTGCTCTTCTCTTCTCGGTCACGTTTACAGGAGGCAGAGCGACTATTAGTGCTAATGCAAAGTGGAGCCAAATTTTACTTTTTGCAAATCGTGAAACCAGGTGACCGGCTGTAAGCTTGAGATCAGAAATGACCAAAAATCTATAATCAAACTGCAATTTGAGCCAGATGTGGGGTCAAATTGTTGCCGTGTGAATGTAGGAGTGAATATGTCTTTGTATTATTATTATTGTCGACAGCTGGGCAGTATAAATAATGAATAATAATTATTGTGATCAATATTTTAGCACTGACAGTAAAAAATACAGTACAGTTGATTTTATACAAGCCAAACATGTTGAACTTTTAGCTCTCGGTGCCCTTTACAGCACTGAAATGTTTTTTTTCTTGTGGGCCATGGGAGCGGAGTCGTTCACATGAGCAAAAGTCACTCGACAAGGGGAGATCTCATTCCCTCTTTCTGTTCAACTGGTTGGCATTCCTCTGTTGGCATGGAGTTACATGGTTTTGGCCAAGTACATACCAGTCCGGGGGGAAATGTGCTAGAGGAGACTTGGAATACAAAACCCTTTCTGCGTTGGGTTTAAAAAAAAACCCAGCAGTTTTTGAGGAAAATCAGCGACTGATTTGTATTAAAGCACTACACGCTTGTTTATACACTTGCTCTTATTAATAATACAAGCTGAAATTATGAGGTTGTGTTTTGGTTGGTGGTGTGTATGAGAAGGAATTCACAGAGTGGACAGTAACTACAGCAGGAGAGACGTGAAGCATTAAAAACATCCAAAAATAATAAATCTACCATTGGGGGGTTTCTTGTCTCTGCCTCATTTGTCTATTTGTGATATTGAGACACTTCTTTTACTCATGATTGTTTGCACTGACCTTTCCCTTTCTGTCTTCTGTGTGAAATGGTTTCAGCTCATCGTTGAGAAGACTGGAGACCCCTCAGATGAGTTCTGCATGCTAAAGGATGTTTGGCTTCATGTCACCATTTGTTGGACAGCCTGAAATAGCAGCACCACGTTCCCCCTGACCTGTTAGACAGCAGTGGCACTTCATTGTACCAGGGTGGGCAGCTAGAAGAAGATGTATATACTGAGATTGCTCTAATCGTACAGCCAGGGGACAAAAGAGAGATGGACACAAGGGACGGGGGCGGCGCCTACAACATTCTGATGGCGGACGGTGGAATAGGTAGATTGGCGCACCACGCAAGAGCGGAGAGTTTATGCAAGGTGGAAGGTGGTGCCAGTCCTGAGAAAGAGGCGCCCCAGGAAACCTCGGCCTCTTTCGACAGGGAGCAAATCATCGTAGAAGTGAACCTCAACAACCAGACGCTGAACGTCTCAAAGGGGTCAGAGGGCAAAAGCAGAGGGCACCATGATCAAGAGACTGGCAAAGGTGGCAACGATGAACAAGATGACAAACAGAAAGACAAAGACTTTGAGAATAAGGAGATGGAAAATAGTAGCAGAGATGAGGAGGAGGACGATGATGATGATGATGAAGAAAACAACCTTAGCATTCCAGAGGTGGCTCGAGGCATCGTAGAACGACCCCGGCGTGGCACAAGAGCAAGCTCCAGATCTCTGTGCAAAGACCCGAGCGGTGCCACACTGCCGCAGGAGAAGAAGCAGCAGGACAGTCCGGGGCAGAAGGTGAAGCTGGAGGAGAGGCACTTTGCTTGTAGAAAATGCCCGCGTGTGTTTAACAACCACTGGTACCTGGAGAAACACACCAACGTCACCCACAGCCGCATGCAGATCTGCAACCAGTGCGGCAAGCGCTTCATACTGGAGAGCGAACTGCTGCTGCACCACCAGACCAGCTGTGAGAAGAACATACAGGTACACACACACACACAGTTACAGAAACACACTTATTAATTTACATTTACATTTTCAGCATTTAGCAGATGCTTTTATCCAAAGCGACTTACACAGTGAGCGGAACACAATGAGCAATTGAGGGTTAAGGGCCTTGCTCAGGGACCCAACAGTGGCAACTTGGTGGTGGCGGGGCTTGAACCGGCAACCTTCTGCTTACTAGTCCAGTACCTTAACCACTGAGCTATCACTAGCCCTTATTCAAGCACAGACTCGGTCAACTCAGGTCAACTTTTAACACCACAGTGACCCGAAGCATATAGCCAAAACAACACTGGCTTCTTAAGGCGGCTCAGCCAAAGCCCAGACCTAAACCCCCAATGGAACATCTGTAAACTGCATCCAAACTGATGGAGCTTGAAAGAATTCGGAATCAAACCCACAACACAACAAAGCGTGCAAAGACTCATGGGGTGTGAATACTTTCTAGATTAACAGTCTGTCACCCTCTGCTCTGCTGTGTGGTTGAAGGACACCGTCTCTTACGTCTCCGTGCCTGTGAGATGAAGTTCGGCTGATCTGTATGCGCGTACCGTGCCGGGCTGCGGGGGAACAGCTGGATCCTTCCATTAACGCGATTGTGCCGAGTCATTTCCTCTTCTGACTCAGGTGCTGTAAAAATGCTGAAACTGCAAATACTGACCCGTACATGAGCAACATTAGCAAAAGCACGAGAGCTGCCAGCTCCTTTAGTGCCTTTTAGAAAATGACTTTCTTTGTGTAACAAGTTTTAAATCTTTTAAAGACTTTAGCAGCAGGAGTCTTTTAAAGTGCGTTCGTTATGGGTGTTTGGTATTGATCGTGCTGCGTTACATCGAAAGTGCCCTTCATTACAACCCTAGTCATGGCACCAGGAAGATGCTTTTCTCTACAGCTGAAGAAACACAATTTCTACACCTGCTTTCAGCCAAAAGTGTGTAGACACCTAACTGTACGCTTCCATACGCTTGCTGAATATCCCATTCCAAACACAAGGGCATTCATATGGAATTGCAAACCCTCCTGAACCTATAACAGCAACCTCCACTATTCTGGAAAGGCTTTTCAAAAGGGTCAGAAGTATGTCTGTGGGAATTTATGCTCAACTGAACCAATAGAGCCAATGTGATCTCGGGCACTGATGTCGTCCTAGAAGACCTGGCTTGCAATTAAGCTTTCAATTCATCCCTAATGTGTTTAATGGGGTTGAATTTGATGCTTCTTACCGAAACCGTCAAGCAAGATTATTTTGGACTTTCTTTGTGTGCTGGGGAACAGGAAAACTCTTTGATAGCGGATGATTTACCACCTCTAATTTTATACACCTTTAGTAAGGTGTGGCTAAAACATCTGAACTCAGTAGTTAAGGTTTAGGAGTTGTGTCCACATACTTTTGGCTAGATGGTGTATGCTTGTTTTACAGTGTGTGACGTGTGGAAAGGAGTTTAAGAAGCTCTGGTCGTTGCACGAACACAACAAGGTGGTCCACGGTTATGCCGAGAAGAAGTTCTCGTGTGAGGTGTGTGAGAAGAAGTTCTACACCATGGCGCATGTCAGAAAGCACATGGTGGGTGAGTACGAACAGCACAACCGCACATAATTAACTACTAATGTAAAAAATATATATACTAAACATACATACTAATTCAGTAAGATTGTGAATCAAACACAGTCCAAACTTCAAACAGGGCTTCGAACTTACATCTTCAAATCACGAAGCCAGAATTAAAGTTTCTTGGGAATCACAGCAATAAAGGCTTTCCATTGGAGTTTGGAACATAACTGAGGGAATTCAAATCATTTCAGCTGCAAAAGGTGCTTGGGTGGTGCAGCTGCAAAACATTTTAGCCCACCAACATCCTTTGGCTAGTGATTGGCTAGTCTGAGGGAGGAAGGGCTGTAGGGATTCCTCATTACTGCTGGCTGATAGATGGCACATGCACTTTGAGATGGGAGATACTGGACTCTCTGTGCACGATACAGATCTCCATATGAACCCACCTGGTGCAGGTGAAAATAAGTGGTTGGTAATGCACACGTGTCGAATTGGATATGACTAGATTTGGAGAAAGTTGGGGGATTGTCTATGACTGTCTTATTACACACACGTCTATTACACAAAGTTTTACGTTGTCAGTGTGGAGCTGCAGCTGGAAACTACTGGAACAAATAAAGAACTGAAACCACATCTGTATGATATTACAAATGCAAACTGCTCATACAATAAAGGATGAAAGAAAATCCAGCACTGTTTTAGCTTAAGCCAGGTACGGAAACTTCCTTTCATCTGCTCAGGACTGATCTGTATTAGATTCTCAGGGGGACGAGTGCTGCACTGACCTTGTCTCTGCACCGAACCGCACACACTGCAGACAAACAGTCTGTGTTTAATCTCTCTTAGCATCAGAGAGGAAATCTTTTATCTAGAAGTGCTTCCTTCCTCCATCAGTCTGATCTCTCATCCACCAAGAAACATGAAGCATCTCTGACTGATCTTCGTCCATAATGAGCTGTAAACAAAACTATATAAACAATATTTTCTTAGTGATCCCAGGATTTTGTTTGTTTTTGTGCAGATAAAATGCTTGATTTTGTAGCAGCTTGGCTCAAAATTGGTGGAAATTATTATGATTATTATTGTTTGCATTATTCAGGGTTTAGCAGGGTGGTGGTGCAGTGGCTCATGCTGTTGCATTACAGCAAGAAGGGCCTGGGTTTAATTCCTATCTGGGTGACCAGGGTATTTTATGTGTGGAGTTTGCATGTTCTCACTATGTCTGCATAGGTTTCCTCCCACAGTCCAAAGACTTACATTCAGGCCAACTGAAGCTACGAAAAATTGCCCTAAGTGTGTTTGTGTGCCCTGTGATGGACTGCCTTTTGGACAATGAATTGCACCCACTGCAACCCTGATCAGGATAAAGCTGTGGTAAAACAGACAATAAATGAACGAATGGTTTAGCTGCACTCACACAATGACTGTAAAAGCATTTTAAGTCGACTTAATTGGACAAAACAGTGCTTTCACTGTATGTATGACACAATAGACGTGTATAAGTGAGCAAAGCTGTGTGTGTTCTTACCCTCAGCACATACGAAGGACATGCCATTCACGTGTGAGACGTGTGGGAAGTCGTTTAAGCGCAGTATGTCTCTGAAGGTTCACTCTCTACAGCACTCTGGTGAAAAACCCTTCAGGTGTGAGGTAAGTTACAGACAGTCTATATACGAAGCGCTAGGGCATTTTTCCAGTAGCTGGTGAAAATAATACTTGAAAAATAATTAAATGCCCAGTCTGTGTCTTTGGTTGGGTTGTATGTAAGTATCTGTGTGTGGGGGGTGTTTATTAAAAATATACAGTGTATCACAAAAGTGAGTACACCCCTCACATTTCTGCAAATATTTCATTATATCTTTTCATGGGATAACACTATAGACATGAAACTTGGATATAACTTAGAGTAGTCAGTGTACAGCTTGTATAGCAGTGTAGATTTACTGTCTTCTGAAAATAACTCAACACACAGCCATTAATGTCTAAATAGCTGGCAACATAAGTGAGTACACCCCACAGTGAACATGTCCAAATTGTGCCCAAATGTGTCGTTGTCCCTCCCTGGTGTCATGTGTCAAGGTCCCAGGTGTAAATGGGGAGCAGGGCTGTTAAATTTGGTGTTTTGGGTACAATTCTCTCATACTGGCCACTGGATATTCAACATGGCACCTCATGGCAAAGAACTCTCTGAGGATGTGAGAAATAAAATTGTTGCTCTCCACAAAGATGGCCTGGGCTATAAGAAGATTGCTAACACCCTGAAACTGAGCTACAGCATGGTGGCCAAGGTCATACAGCGGTTTTCCAGGACAGGTTCCACTCGGAACAGGCTTCGCCAGGGTCGACCAAAGAAGTTGAGTCCACGTGTTCGGCGTCATATCCAGAGGTTGGCTTTAAAAAATAGACACATGAGTGCTGCCAGCATTGCTGCAGAGGTTGAAGACGTGGGAGGTCAGCCTGTCAGTGCTCAGACCATACGCCGCACACTGCATCAACTCGGTCTGCATGGTCGTCATCCCAGAAGGAAGCTGACGCACAAGAAAGCCCGCAAACAGTTTGCTGAAGACAAGCAGTCCAAGAACATGGATTACTGGAATGCCCTGTGGTCTGACGAGACCAAGATAAACTTGTTTGGCTCAGATGGTGTCCGGCATGTGTGGCGGCGCCCTGGTGAGAAGTACCAAGACAACTGTATCTTGCCTACAGTCAAGCATGGTGGTGGTAGCATCATGGTCTTGGGCTGCATGAGTGTTGCTGGCACTGGGGAGCTGCGGTTCATTGAGGGAAACATGAATTCCAACATGTACTGTGACATTCTGAAACAGAGCATGATCCCCTACCTTTGAAAACTGGGCCTCATGGCAGTTTTCCAACAGGATAACGACCCCAAACACAACCTCCAAGATGACAACTGCCTTGCTGAGGAAGCTGAAGGTAAAGGTGATGGACTAAACCCAATTGAGCACCTGTGGCGCATCCTCAAGTGGAAGGTGGAGGAGTTCAAGGTGTCTAACATCCACCAGCTCCGTGATGTCATCATGGAGGAGTGGAAGAGGATTCCAGTAGCAACCTGTGCAGCTCTGGTGAATTCCATGCCCAGGAGGGTTAAGGCAGTGCTGGATAATAATGGTGGTCACACAAAATATTGACACTTTGGGCACAATTTGGACATGTTCACTGTGGGGTGTACTCACTTATGTTGCCAGCTATTTAGACATTAATGGCTGTGTGTTAAGTTATTTTCAGAAGACAGTAAATCTACACTGCTATACAAGTTGTACACTGACTACTCTAAGTTATATCCAAGTTTTATGTCTATAGTGTTGTCCCATGAAAAGATATAATGAAATATTTGCAGAAATGTGAGGGGTGTACTCACTTTTGTGATACACTGTATATTATTTATACTTTGAAGGCATTTAGAAGCTTGTCGATACCTGTCATCTGTTTATGTCTTTGCTCATTACTGATGTCACCAGCAAGTACTCTGGTACTCAAGTACCAACAAAGCATTAATGCAAAAAAATTTAATTTATTCAGACTATTTAGTCACTGTTACTGATTTTAAGTAGCTAATGTCAGTCCGGCTAAAAAGATAACAACAATTTAGTATACTTTAAACAATAACAACATATCACATGGTCAGACATGAATACAACATCTTTATCTTCTTCATTTGCGGTATGATATACATACGAGAACTCAAGACTGTTTATGATCAGAAGTGACAGCAGTGTTGAATCCACTGCACATACACAGGAGACAAATCTCACTAGTGTAAACATGGACGCTTGTCTAGGAGCAATTGTAGCCTAGTGGTTAAGGTACTGGGTCTCTGATTTAAGCCCCACCACTACCAGGTTGCCACTGTTGGACCCTTGAGCATAGGCATTAAGGGCATAGACAGTATACTGTACAGTACAGTATACGCTTCGGATAAATGTGTCTGCTAGATGCTAAATGTAAATGTTGTGTCCACCTCTTTCGTTTGCAGAACTGTAGTGAACGGTTTCAGTACAAGTACCAGCTTCGATCTCATATGAGCATCCACATCGGCCACAAGCAGTTTATGTGCCAGTGGTGCGGCAAGGACTTTAACATGAAGCAGTACTTCGACGAGCACATGAAGACCCACACTGGTAGGACCCAGTTTATTTAGCTAATGTAGCTTTTACATAAAAAATTGAGAATGCACATAAACACAGCTACATGTTTAAGCTGTTAGCAGACTACTGTGAGCATTAGGTGAGTCAAGGCCTTATTTAAATATGTTTATTAATAAAATACTCTCCTTTAAAACTGTTTGTTAACGCTTCAGTCGCAACGCGCCCTCTAGTGGTCATGGATCGTCATTTAGCCCTCACTGAGCCAGTCGTTACACTCTGTAATGTTAAATACAATGTAATAGTCTATAAAATAGTCTGTTAATGTTTAGAGAAGACTGTTCTTACTAATTTAGGACCAAGATAAATATTTATTTTGTATAACAGGTGTTTTCTTTCGTTTTTAATGTTACAACTTCTCCACTCCACCTCTGGACATGGAACCATATTGTGTGTTCATTTTTATGCATTGCTTTTACGGCATGTAAATATATATTTTTCTATGTAATTCAGGAGAGAAGCCCTATATTTGTGAGATCTGCGGGAAGAGCTTCACCAGCCGGCCCAACATGAAGCGACACCGGCGTACCCACACGGGCGAGAAGCCGTACCCGTGTGACGTGTGTGGCCAGCGCTTCCGCTTCTCAAACATGCTCAAAGCTCACAAGGAGAAGTGCTTTAGGATAAGCAGTCCTTTAGGAGGTGACACGGGGCTCGTCGTCACCCCCAGACGTGAAGGGTCTCCGCCTCGTTCTCTTCCTGTCCTCCACTCTCTCAGCAGCCTTCCTCCTCCTCCTCTGTTCTCCAACTCCAGTAACGACTGACAGCTCTTGGTAGTAACCTGGATGCTCTATTAGTTCTGTTTACTCCAAAGCAGCCGATCATGGGATTTTATGAACGATGAGTGACTCCAAAGTGATGTAGCAGGTTGTTAACAGTGTGTGACACTGTATAATCCATATAAGCTGTACAAGCAAAGACTTAATCTCATAGAGATATTTTATATTCAACATTACGCCTCGTACTGCTCTAAATAGTTCTCATTTTTGTTTGTTTTATGATACAATAATAATAATACACAGTTTTCTTTTACCCAAATGCAGTCATTCAGCCGACGTGTCTCACCAAAATCCTTTCCATACATGTATGTTACTCAAGCAGTTCGTTATGAATAATGCTATGACGTAGGTGTTTAGTACATTATATACTGTTACACTAATAATCGAGTTACAAGTTGCTGATTAGTGCATTTATTTTATAACACACACAATTACAAAAAACAGACCACAAAAGCTTAAATTCTAAAGTTTTAAGCTTATTAACAATTTAATCCAGTAATAATGAACTTCATATCTAGTCTTTGTGGTTTTAGCACTTTAGTCTTTGTAACAATGAGAAAATGCTTTAAAGGATCACTAATGTCCATCCAGCCTGATGATGCATTATTGTTACACGCCAGCAGCTTCAGCTTATAATAAACTATAATATATTCATTATAATTATAATCTTTCCTGTGAATAATACGTATAAACCCATGTAAAACTATAGTACTTATCTATGACAGGCCTGAACTCTCGGTACTGTTAAGGCCTTACTTCAAATATTAGTCTTACAGGATAATAATTTCTCAAAACTAGATCATGTTAAATATTACAATTTATGTCTACGTCAATTAATTGCTTGCAATGTAACATCATTACATACAGGCTGTACTTGCAGACGTGTTCTGGTGCTTTGTGGTGAACTTGTAAACAGTTTAAATGAGGTTTTCTCACCAGTTTTACTACAGAATTTATGTTTATATTTTAATACCAGAGGGACCAAAGCGGTGTTTTCTCCTGTTCACTGTTGTGGTTGTTCTCTCACACAAGTTATTATTATTATTTATTCATACAACAGAACATAAATTACATAGAAAAATATATTAATTCTAAAGTGGTGGTAAAACAGACAATGAGTTAAGAAATGATCTAAATCTTATAACATGAATTTATAACATGCTTAAATGTACTGGCGTGAGAAATAAACCCTGCATCATTTAAACTACATGTAAAAATAATTCTTTATTAATAAATGTATTATAATATAGTTTTAAACTTTTAGAATTTAAACAGCAGGCTTTATAAATGCTCAGTATCTGTATTCTGTAAACAAGCAGGCATTTAATGTACGAGCAGTTTCTTTGTTTACGTTGCGGATCAGCCAAATGTGAATGCATGTAATGGAGGACACAGCACTTTCGAAAGAGTTTATAGAGTTTAGCTTTTGTACATGTAATTAGGTCTAGAAATCTTATTTTCTTGAAAAAATACCCTAAAGCACCTTACATGTTAATGTTAATGTCATGTGTGTATAGTGCTGTTTCACATGCACTGAAATGACTAAATACTAAAGTATTTCAAATCAAACCCAGAGGTCAAAAAAATTTAATTATATTACATGTCGTGGATTTATTGCTCATCAGTGCAATGATGCTATTAAACATGAATAAATTAAAAAGTCTGAGGTTTAATGTATCTGCTAACATGATACGATGAAGCGACCCGTACAGGAGATTTTAATATTAAACTGATGATGATTAATGTTGTTATTTTGCCCGTATTCAAGTACGTGGTTTATAAGATCATGATGATAAAATGAGATCTGAACATCAGCAATAAAACTGGTGTAAATTTGAACATGTAAATTCCTGATTGTTGCTGTAAACACTAAGCTTTACACTAAGTCAAGCTTTAAGTTTTAAATATGGTAAAAAGTCAAAATCATCAGTTAATCAGTCGTGCCAACAATGTCATGTTTGTGAATTTAAAAGAATTTAAGTGAAACACTTTGTTGTGTACGAAGAACTAAAATGAACTACACTTAGTGAATTAGTTTCTTAAAAAATAAGCTCATTGGTTTATAATCTTATTATATTATAAAATAATTACAGAATAATTAATTACCTTCAAAAAGTTGCACATATTTGACCCGTTTGTTGTAAGTTTGTGTGAATTTGTAAATGAAAATCAGACGTTTTTAAGGAGTTAATAATCTGATGCTAATAAATGCACTTTCTTTTTGTAATTATTTGCTGCTAGTTTTGTTAAAACTACATCTGTGTGGCTTTCTTACATAGTTAAAGATGTATTTGAATTTTTATTTTGATCATTTTTACAAGCTATAGTTTTATTCAAGAACTGTTAGACGCCACTGAAGAGGGTTGTATAGGACAGAGATCATCTTGTTCTGGCTTGGTTTTACATTTTTAATTAGAAGAGTGAAGCGAAGCCTAAATACATTTGCACATTTAAATGATTTTATTGTGAGTGTAAAGTTTAGTGATTGTCACTTTGTTTAAATGTAATACCTTACATTGTACTTACTCTTCCTCAATCTGTATTATATTACCTTTCCAAAGTATATCATGTCTAATTTACTTTAAATGTGAACCCTGTTTCATAGCTAGCGTTGTGATGTGAGAACTTATTATACGATTTTTATGTGGGTTTTATAACTCTGTAGTTATAAGATGCAAAAATGCTAGAGGTGCTAATAATACTTTAGAATGTATTTTATGCCATTTAACATATCACTTACTGTTGTAAAATAACAAATCTGATTTATTTCAATATTAAACCTAATTAAACACTATAAACAAGCCAAACCTCCCAGTGTGGTCTTGTTTTGTGTGTGTCTTGTCTTTTTACTGCAGGTTTGCTGAAATGAAATAGATTATTGTTAAAGTTTTTTGTGCATTGCATTTGTGCCATATATATAAGAGAAGAAAAGAGAGGATAATGGTTTTAGGTTGAGTTATAGGCAAATCATAACAGGTAGCTGTAGGTTAATGGACAGTGCAGTCGTTCCTAGACAAGAAGCAAAGTGTTTCTTAATTTTTTGTGGGCTTGGCTTGTACAGTCGCTGCTAATTCTTTTAACGCCACGTAAAAAAAAGAATTCCTTTATTACTATTATTAAATGTTTAGTTCACAATAGGCCGTGTTTGTGTTACAACTTAGACTGTGTGTGTGTTTCATGTTTGTTTCTATGTTTGTGTGAACTTACAACAATCAGGACAAATTCATGTAAATATTTATTTACTTATTTATTAATTTATTTTATAAAAGAAAACACTCTTCACTATGGTAAAACTGCCGTTCTTTAATAGAAAAAAGGTGAAAAAGAGTTCAGTGTGTTTCAGGGTGTGGTCACATTTTAGTGAGTCTCAGGGCGTTGAGTCGAACACCCAGCACCGTGGCCCCGGCAGTGTAGCGAATCTCTCTCAGGATGCCGCTCCATTTCCTCTCGCCTTCATCATACCTGCAGAAAGATTTTTTCTTGGTGTTTATTTTGTCAAATTAAAAGAAAAATCACCAAACATTTCAACAATTTGCTGATATTTAAGAAGGAAAACAGTAAGACGGGTTAAACTGCGACCAATAAAAGGTGCATGGAACAGTTGTCTCTTGTCAGGCTCAGTAAGATAAACCAGCCCTAAGCAATCATCTTTATTTAATATCCACACAGAAAGACATGCCATCAAAAAAAACAAAAGCAATACTAAACTCTATGAACGAATGGACACCCCTCTTAATTACTAAGTTCTGGTGTTTCAGTCAGGCAAACTTGTTTTAAACAATTCCAGTGGCCTGAACAGAGCTCTGCCCTTAACCCTACTGAACATCTCTGGGATGAATCAGAACATCTATTGTAAACCAGGCTTCCTTGTCCAACACCAGTGCCTGAAAATTGACTGAATGGGCACAAGTTCCATCAGACAATATTTACATTTACAGACAGAACATCTCTCTATATTGAAATTCAATGGTTTTAAATGGGAAAACTTAAAAAGATCTTTAATTTGTGTTTTCGTGGTTTCAAACTAAGAAAAATTTGTTCTATTTATTCAGTCACATTCGTTTTACAGCAGAAAGTATTAAAATGCCTCTAGACTGGCACAAAATACACAAACATGTGCCTAACAAGCGTCTTTACACTTTTGACCTGAACTGTATTTATGTATGATTTATTATAGTTAGTATTTGTGGTGTTACTATGTTTGCACATTTTCCGCATGTCTATAAACCAATTCTACTTATTATATTTTATTCTGGAGCTGCGTCCTGACATCCTACCTCCAAATATCGTTCATCTCCTGAGGTGTGAGCTCATCTTCATCATCTTTACCAGAAATCATTGCAAATCCACCTACAGCATAGAGGCCGTTTCCTACTGTGATCAGACTGAGGGAACTTCTCTCCTGAGGAAACTCCACGAACTCAGACCACCTAAAATATTATAATTTTATATTAATAATTTAATATATTTAATATTATAATAAATCTACATGTTTAGGTTTCTCACAGCACACACAGAAGCTCTGTAGGGTGTAAATATCGTATTGATAATGCTCTGACTTGTTGGTTTTGATGTCGTAGACTTCCATGCTGCCGGTGAGGCCAGTTTCTGTGACTCCAGCAGCAATGTAGATCTTCTCCTTGTAAACGGTGACACCGAACAGTGAGCGGGCTGTCTGCATGGGTGCCAGGTCCTTCCACTCACCCTTCATCGTGTCGTAAGCACAGACTCTATTTACACACTGCCTATAAGCCCAATAATTTAAAATGTGTCAGAATAAAGAGTGAAACTCATGATTTAATGAAGGATTTGGTCATTAATGTGGGAAAAACATACTTGTCGTCTCCTTTTCCTCCGATTACATACACGATTCCATTGTGAGACACGGTTCCATGTCCATACACTGCATAAGGAAGTGGAGCTGATTCTTCCCACTTACAAGCTCTTGATTAAAAGAAGTAAAAACAACAAATTATCTTCTTTGAATACTTTACATGTTCAAAAATGTTTTTGTGGACAAAAGCTATTTAAAATGTAAATAAATAAAAAATTCACAGCTCATATCACACTAAAACAATGACACAAAATTTCATCTACATTTTCAACAAGGGGAAATATTAAAAGTAATTTAAAAACTAAAAGTGAAGTTATTATTTTTTATTTATAAAAAAGGCAAAATAAAAAAGAATCAGTGCAATTAATTAATACTTTAAGGTCCAAATCAACACTAAAACCGAATTTTATACTGAAATAGAATATAGTACGTGTATCTTTTATAAGAATCAGTATGTTTTGTAGTGGGTTGTGTTGGTGCCTCACAGCAAGAAGCATTTGGGTTTGATTCCCCTGGCTGGGCGACCAAGGTCCTTTCTGTGTGGAGTTATGTGTACATGTTCTCTTTGTTTCTGTGTGGGTTTCCTCCAGTTGCTCCGGTTTCCTCCCACAGCCAAGTAAATTAAAGCTACTAAAAGGTTTGTGTGCCCTGTGATGAACTGGCAACCTATCTTAGGTGTTTCCTGCCTTTTGCCCAATAAATCAGACCCACTGCGTCCCTGACCAGGATAAGGCAGTAGTAAAAAAACAAACATGAATGAATGAATGAAGAAATGAAATGTTTTGTGCTTACTGTCTGTCATAAACCAGAACCGAATCCAGAGTTTGCTCTCCTTCCTTCAGCTCTTTGCCACCAATCACAAAAATGAAGTTTTCTGATTCACCCATGCCGAACAGGAAGCGTGGCGAGGGCATGGGGGGCATGCCCAGCCAGTCTGAACTTGCAGAGTCATACTATAAAAGATTAGAGATCTGAATGAGTTAAAAACATCATCGTGCAACATGCGAATGAGTGTACGTTTGTGTCTAGTGATTTCACACGGAACCGAACCCCCCGTGACCGTGACCAGGATGAAACAGTTGATGAAAATTAAATGAAATTAAATAAAATAAACAGATAAATAGATCTTAACTCAGACTAGTGGTGATGTGATGGTTGCTTCTGTACCTGTAAGAAGTATGAGTATAGCCGCTCATCTTTGCTTCGCTCATCAAAGAAAAGTCCTCCAACCACAAAAATCTGATTCTCCTTGGTCACCAGGCTGCAGTGATTTTTGGGAATCTGGCTGGAAATTGCTGCCACATAACAGTCATTTCCTGTGGGGTCATAGGCCACCGCTCCAGTTTCACTTATCATAAATATCAAGTCTCTGAGGAACATACCAAACCTCAGGTTATCATTCAGAATGCCTGGAAGCAGCTCCTCCTGATCTTCATCCTCCTCTTTATTATCATTTCCCTCAACGCCGCCATTCTCTGTCTTTTTCTTACTTGTGGAACTTTTCTTGACTTCTGCAAGCTTCCCAGCTCGAGCGTCTTTGACCAGCTGAAGCTTCTTGGCGATCTCTGGATCAGATCTCAGCCAATCGTGCTTCTCTACCTGCTGGACGAAGTAATCCTCTGGGACGAGACGCAAGCGGACGCAGTCGAGAAGCGCAGGCAGCTCCTGAAGACGCTGGTCCTCGTCGTGACCTATCCACTTGATCACGGCCTCAAAGACAGCTTGTTCCGTCTCCACGTTCAGAGTGTCCGAAGCCAGGATGGCCGCCAGCTCGCTTGGACCCAACTGGAGAAGGTCCTGATCGCGGCTGATGAGCTGAAAACGTTCGCAGGCAAAGTTCCGCGCCGAGACGGCCAGCCGAGGGCAATCGAGCATCAACCCGAGACGGAAGATGGCCAAGCAGTTGCTCAGACTCAGGCGCTTCTGCAGGAACGACACACAGACTGTGAAGATGGACGGAATCTGGAGCATATTTGCGAGAGCAAAGATGTCCTGCACGTTCTGCTCGGTCACGTTAATGCTGGACGTGTAGAGGTACTTCAGGATCATACCCATCACCCCGGGTTCCACGTCTTCCAGGACGATCTCTCGCTGCTTGCTCGCCTCTGCGCCGGACTTGAAGAACGCCCGGAAGTAGGAGCTGCAGGCGGCCAGCACCAGGCGATGGCAGGGGAATTCCTTATCCTTGATCTTCAGCACGCAGTCCACCATGGTGTCGTTTTCCAGCAGGTCGTACAGGCCGTCCTGCAGCAGCGTCTGCTGGTACAGTCGTGGCTCCTCCATCGGGTCTACAGGCAAAGCCATGTTTGCTCCTGATCAGCTTCGATTCCTCGTTCTTTAGGCAGAATCTGCCCAGCTCTGCCTCTGTCAGTGTCCAGTTCAGAACGATGTGGCAGGGCCTGGTTAGTGGACTTCAGCTGTCCCAACACTTCAACCAGCCACTATCTGGTAGCTTTTTATAGGTTAAGCTCTCAGAAGGTGTGGATCTATTTTGGTACATGTGAGACATGGTTAACAGCTGACACACTGCCCCAGCGTGGCTTTTCCTGAGTCATAACCACACTGGGAAGGATGGACACATCACACCAAGGGTTTTTAGTGCAACTTTACCCTAAATACCTTTAAAAGTGCTGTTCTCAGGGTTCTAGTAACTATTATTCAATTAATTTTATAACTATATGATTTTATCTGGGTGAAATTAGCTTAATTTATCTTTTTCCATTAAACCAAAGACTTTCCACATCTGTATATATGTATATAAATTTATACACACACACATACACACCATTATATATACTGTGTTTCTGATTATCTACATAAACTACTTATTAAAAGTTTGTAGTCTCGTGAAAGAGAAAATAACATTATAACAAAATTTCAACTGGTCAGGGCTGTAGTGGGTCCTGTTTTACTTGGAAGCACTAAACGCAGGGGTGAAACACCCTGTATGGGGTGGCAATACATCAACCCACCTCATAAATACTACAGAATAACATTCTAGAAACTATAGAACAGTTATGTAGAATAGTACTACAGTGTAAATACATTTTTAAGGGTTTTAGCCACTAATTCAATTAAATACATTTATAAGCTATGCAGCAACAGTTTAGGGAAGCCCGCTTTTCTGTTCTTTTTTGCTCTATAAAGACATGAGATCTCTTACCTCAGCCCCGCTTAACAGCTCTGGAATGAACCGGAACATCAACCGAACTTTCCTGACCAACATCAGTGCTCAGTTGTGCAAATGTTATTTTGACTGAATGAGCACCAGGATGTGTAATGGGGTAAAGATGGCCAGTGGCTTCACACGTGCTGGAAAACCAGTGGCCGTTCTCGGTTAGTGTGGCCGTCATGTAACAGATAGAGGTCGCCGAGTGTGCAGGGAAAGTGAGCGTACTCAAAACTGTGTGTAAAGAAAAGAGGAGAACAATAAACTTGATACTTATTTGTGTTGTCAGGTAGCTTTTTAATGCAGATTTTGTTTCCACACTTTAGACTTGATAAAAGGTTATTTACACAGTAAGAGTTCTTACAAATGATTTTTAGTAAACATTGCCGTTGCGTTTTTAGGTAAAAGCTACCACAACAATGAACATTTTAATTACAATGACAGTATCAGAGTAGTACAGATATAAGGGTTTGTTCAAATGCTTATTACATTTTTATTACCTGCTACTGTCATAGTGAAAAAATTGTATTTGTAGATCTGATGGTAAGGTACTTTTATTGATCATTTTCTTTGTACCTCCAAATAACCTCCCCTGCTTCTCTTTTCCAAACCTAAAATGATGACAACATTCATAAAAACACTAACATAGCTGTATTCGCATTCTAAAACCATGACGCCTTCCTACTCCGCTTTCTCTTTGTTAGGGTCTGCAGCAGCGGCATTGGCGGGCTCGCTCTGGGCCTTGATGGTGGCTGGAGGGGGCGCAGGCGCAGGAGCAGGAGGGGGAATAGGATCGGGATCGATGATCAGAGCCTGCTTCCTTTCTTTCTCCTTAATGATCTGCACCAGGCAGTAGGTCACAAACAGCAGAGTGATGGTGGAAAATGGAAAACCTGCAGGAAGGAACAAGTAGTCTGATCTTAATTTATTTATCCAGATGAATCATGAATATTGATGATGATCTTTTGTGAAGTATTAGAAAAAACTCACCAACTCATGATGGAAGAAATAAACACAATAAATACTGTCCGTTACCTTTCAGCAGGAGCCTCTTGGCGACGAGCTTAGCGAATTCAATGTTGTTGAGGACCAGGATGTTGTACAGGATGATACTCCAGTAGTTAAAAGTATTAAAACCGGCTCTGATTCGGCGGGACATGGATTCAGACATCGCTGACTGGAAGGTAAAAAATACAGTTCACACAAGACTGAACTGCTCAGTCTGGTTTTCTTTCTTTAATAACATAACAGATTTATTATATGGCCAAAAGTATACGGAGACCACCACAAGCTTCAAGATTATGAAGAACATCATAATCTTGAATGTGACTTTCAAGAAGTCCTGGGTTGCAAAAGTGGTCAAGACTTTGGCACAGTCATTTGTAGTCATAAAAATGGATAGATGTTAGACCTGTTAGCCATGGGTGTGGCACCTGAACTCAATAATTAAGGGCGTCCACATAGTTTTAGCCACATACTGTAAATAATTTCCAGTTGGCGTAGATCACAGCCACTTTTTTCTGGGGTTCAAGGCTTTGTAGGTTCGTGTTCTCTTACCTCAATGGTAGTGAAAGGCTCCACGGAGAAGAACTTGGACAACCACAGCTCAAAGTTCAGGCCAAAGCAGTTGAAGAAAGCCCAGATTAGGACCACCCAGCCTGGTCCAAGCCACAGTGCACAAATGCCATACGTGCACAGCGAGGCTATGAGCTCATCCACTACGTTATCATGTTTACCACCGAGGTAGTTATACACATACCTGCAAAATGTACACCTATCAATCACCGCAACTAAATCAGAAATGAACAAAAACATGCTTTTAAATAACTGCTGCATCCTGGTTTGGGTCACGGTGGGTCCAATGCCATGCAATAACACAGGAATAACTTCCTTATTCATCATTTATATTTATTTAAAACAAATGCTAACTTACAGCTCCTAATAAAACTGCTGAGGATTTTACTCAGACTCAAATAAACATAAAAATAATTGTGTACCACTTACTTGCAAAGCCAGTCATTAATTCCTCGATCAAAGTGCCTTTAAAAGAGCACATAATAAAGAAATCACATCAATATTTAGCATATTAACTGATGACATTAAATAAAAAGCATAAACGAAGCGTGTACTGACGTCTCAGAGAAGACGTAGAGCATGGTGATGCATTTGGGAGGTTTGGGAGGATCTAGATGATCCAGTCGGGCTATTGTGTTTATGACACCGAACATCACCGCAGCTTTCACCCAGTCGTACACCACATTTATATACGCCAGGCCAGCTGGAAAGGAGGGAGATACGAAGAAGTAAAATCATTACATATAGATTATAAATTAATATTAATAACAGTGGCTTGAGAATGAGCAAGCATAATAAAACACAAGTCACCGATAGCCCAGTCTGAGACGTGTTTGAGCAGCTTCATGTCACTGGGAATGGTTAGAATGTACATGAAGTGGAAGAGGACGGCAATCATAATGATAATCCCCAAATTCACCAGGGCCTGGATGGAAATGTTCCACATCTCCCTTTCTTTCCTGCTCAGGTTTGGGTTATTCGCCTGGTGAGGACAAAAATACATGACGTGACCTTATAGCTCAGAGGTCAGACGGAGGTCAGTGAGTTTATTTTATTGAACGTTTCTGTGTGTATTAATAAATAAGCAATTTATCAAGAATTTTTGAGTCAGATTGTGGCTTAGTTTTACACTGGAGTAACAAGACCTATTTTGCGATGTAATAGAAGTCTGTTTTATACCAGATGATGCAAATTTGGACCACAGAATGCATTAACAAATTATTTAATGCCTTTTTTGCCGACTTTTTTTAGCGTGCCCAATTGCCTGATTGCATCACGCTTCCTCTCCACTAATGCCGACCCCCGCTCTGATTTGAGGAGTTCGAAGCTAACCCACGCCCCCTCCGACACGTGGGCAGCAGCCGTATGCATTTTGTCACCCATACTAGGCGAGTGCATATATGCGAATCAGCCCTGTGTACGGAGAGACACACCCTGATCCGCACTCTTTCCCCGCCTCTGTGCAGGCGCCATCAATCAGCCAGCAGAGGTCGTAGTGCATCAGTTATGAGAGAGTCCCTATCCGGCTTAATATCCCACCCCTATATGAACAACAGGCCAATAGTTGTTCATGTGGCCGCTCAGCCCAGCCGGATGGCAGAGCTGAGATTCGATACGATGTATTCGAGATCCCAGCTCTGGTGTGCTAGCGTGTGTTTTTACCGCTGCGCCACCTGAGCAGCCTTAATGCCTTTATTATTGTTAATTTTACTCTTGTATCCTTAGATCTTAAGTTGCTCTTAATTTGTGTACATTTATTACTGAAACACACCAAAAATACTGTAATAAGCCATTGTTTTATGATCAGCTTAGATTAAAGCTTAATGCAAACTAGGTCTATTAACAATTACATATCCTTCATCAACAGACCAGGAATAAAAATAAAGTGCCACAGTTGCCAACTTAACCGTGGTCTATATTGAATTTATGAATTGACATACGTAGACTTCAATTAGACTTCAGTTACGTTATGAGCTGCATACCTGGACGTAGAACTTATCGAAGGTCATGATGGGCCCGAAGTAGAAAAAGGGGAGGTAGAAGTTATACTTCAGCAAGTCCAGGATGCTGTAGTGTCCGTCCTTTCTTTCACAGTTCTCCAGAGCAAAACTGATACAGCGCATGATGGTGAAACCACAACCGCCGTAGAAGAGAACAGGACGAAGAGAAAACTCACCGCTCACGAAGCCGGCCTGTGAAATAACGGCATAAATTTTTATAATGATCGATTCTGCTGGAATTTCTCACTTTAGAAGTGCATCCATGTGGTCTGGAGATCATGACACTGAATCCTGACAATGTAAGCCATCGTTCTTAGTGCCTTTCTTACTAGATTGGCGCCATGTAAGCCAATATTGGTTGTTTATTATGTGCTAATAATAATAAATGAGATGAAAATTTGCTGTAGGTTGGCTGAGAAAATTGGCTGGTAAAAAATTGAGCTTAATGAACTTATTGATTGTTTTTATTATACAGATTCTACATCACACATGGAACAGAAACTGAACAATCATTTGTCAAGACAATTAAGAAATAAAAACAAAATATAATGCATCATGCATCATGAGGTGTTTTTACTTTAAGCCATATGTACCTGCCAGGACACGAAGGGCTCCATTTTAAACGTGGCGAGGGTGACGAGTCCCGCAGCGAAACAAAGCCAGCGAAGTTTTACCAACGAGATGCTGTAGAGCAGCACGCAGTGTGAGAGGATCAACGTCACGTACGTCCAGCCCATACTGGTGAGGACCGCCAAGATTCCGTACGCCATGTACACCAGAGACCTGTACTGTAACAACAAGCAGAAACAACATGAAGATACATGTCGTTGTAAAAATGGGGATCGAATGTACAGTGTGTGATACACACCTGAGGAGCCAGCATGGAGCAGATCTTGCCAAACAAGACATGGCCGGACAGAGCAAAGACGATGTGTTCGCGGAACGTGGAGAACCACATCATCCATTCTGGATCAGCCGTGTCCTGCAGAGAAGTACAGACGAGACTGACCTCACCAGTCCAGAGGAACATGGCATATTTGGTTAGACTAGAAGGTGACCGGACCTTACCATTTTCCTGCCAAAGTAGTACCATCCAGGCTGAACGTGTGACCTGAAAGCCTTTCGATTTGCATTCACTGTATAAAGAATAACAAAATCGATTATTAAAAATTGGCATAAAAATTAATCTTAATCTAGGAAAACAACATGAACCTGATCAACAACATCTAACAGATAATAAGAAGAAGAATGGGTCAACAGGGTGGCTCAGCAGGTAATGTGGGTGCTGAGGTCAAATCTCAGTATACTTGTGATTACTATGGGAAAACATTTTGTATGCTAACTTTTAGGTAAAATATCACGGTGTCCATAAACTTTTGGTAACTTCTCCACCTCTTCAGACCTCTGTATTACAACAGTGGTGCTCATTTCAGTAATTGTTAACCACAGAACCCTTTTCTCGCAGACTCAACAGCACATGACACTGGAGTAGAAGATCAGAGCACCAAGATCTTTCCTGCAATCTGCCAACATGCAGAAGGTGGATTGGCCGTGCTAACTCGCCTCTAGAGGTGAGTAAATAGGTGCTGGGGTTATTATGTGTACATAGGTGCACAAATGACATGTTGGTGTGATTGCTAGGTAAGATGAAGAATGGGTCAGTTATGCTGTCTTGGACTCATCAAGAGTTAAACTTAATGACCTCCTGATGATAAGCTGACCGCTTTACTGGTTCTGTTTTCTATAAATACAATGTTTTTAACAAAAATAATATGTAATTTATTGTGTGTCATCAACAGTGCTTAAAATATACTTGTCGATGATCTTTGGTTATTTAATCCTGACTTTGTCCTTGAATGCCAGTGTTGGCGTTTTAGGCCCAGTGGTCCAGTAGCCTAACAAACACAGCCTCACCATCCTATTTTTCTTTCCCTCCCTGGTGTATTAATACTGACACATGATCCGCGCTTCATGGCCTGCATAGCTTCAGCACCTGGCGCTGCCTCACCGCCGTGGCCTTTAACTCGGACAATACGGTAGAAATAAATAAACAAGAGGGCGTGTGGAACGAGACAGGGGCTCAAATGTCCTACAGCAGTTTAGCTTCTGTATAGACAAAGTTAATATGCTAATGAGAAGTGAAGTTTCACTTGGCACTGCCTGGCCACAGACTGACCTTAATTACATGATTATTACATTAATAATTACAGTATGATCAGTTAAATCACATATACAAAATGTGTGTGTGTGTGTGTGTGTTGACACTTACAGCTGGACACGTCAAAAATCCAGCTGGCTGCCCAGAGCATTGCCATGGACAGCACCACATAATAAAAATAGAGCTCATACTTTGGAAGAGCCGCTTTGACCCCCATCATGCAAATCCACACCAGCACACCAGGCTCCTGAAGAGTAAAAAATAAATAAATAAACATGATAAAAATCTAATTAACAAGTATTTCCTTATTAAACATTTACGTGAACTTCTTTGTAACTTTGCTGCAATCACAGGTTCAAAAAACAGCCCCAAATCGTCATTCCACCTCCACCACACTTTACAGATGCTTCCAGACAGGTAGCATTTTACAATCAGCTGGGTCAAAATATACAGGAACTTTGAGATTATAAGATTATAAATGTAACTCTAATTAATTTCAATTGTTTGTTAATTAGAACCATCGAGGGGGGGAATGCAGACACCATGCGACAAAGTTAAATGTTATTTTGGAATTTTTACACCATTAAAGGACATAAAACTGTGGTCTCTTGCCAAGGTCAAGAAACACATTCTACACCACCAAATCAATAATCAATAATAAATAAATTTAAGGGTTTTTTTTATAAGGGTTTCCAGTCATACAGTCACAAAACAGCTGCAGAAATCATTTAATACACGACATACACGTTTCTTTACAATGTAATGGATGTAAAGTTCTGCCTACATCTGTATTAGTGGTGTGGAAAAATGACAGCTACACATATCTACACATAACATGAATGCAGAATGGTTTAAATGACGATCCTTAGATATTTTATGGCACCCAAAATCCCTCCAGTATTAATAGATGAAGGAAAAACTCTTGTCAAAGCAGAGACATTTACACTATGCAGCAGCTTTCTAATAATAACTGCAGCTCTTTTTTTAATCTCAATTGCGAGCATCACATCAAAGCTTTCCAATGTTTTATTTTTCCATCAAACAATTTCCTATTTACATCAAGAGTATGTAGTTATTCTGTACTTTGTACTGTACAATGTACTTTCTGTTACTCAGAGGAAATGCACTGCATGCAGGTGAAGCCGCTAAAGGTTAGTTTCATGTTATTAAAATTAAAACGTGATAAATATATCATGCATTGTACGTAGCAGCACTGGTCTGAGCAGCAGCTGCTGTACTAACCTTGAGGACGCGACTAGGGCGTTTAAATCAGTTCCCTTTAAAAAAAAAAAAAAAGAACTTTAAAACATTCAAAGAAAGTCAAACAAAACTGAAGGAAAGATCTGCAACACATCCAGAGCCTGGAGTGAGAGTCAATGGGAACTGTCATTCAGGGACAGTTAAAGGTGAAAAGCCTTTCCAGATTGGACAGTTTCCCTCCCATTCAGGCTATTTTTAATGCCACTGAGCTGGAGTGAACTGTCTTGCTTGGTAGCTTTACTAAAACAATTGCATTTGATTCAGCTGCACACAAACATCCTTATGAATTATAAATGCATTATATTAAATATAATATTAATTAAATAATGAATTAATTTTGATTCTCTGAGAAGGGCCTAAATACAATCTTGTAACCCTAAATGTCTAAATGTTGTCAGTCTCCACTGTCAGCCTACAAAGACTTTTAACAGTATTGTCAAGCAAGTCTGTGGGGATTTGTGCCTATTCAGTGAAAAGAGCATTTGTGACGGGTTATGAGCAGGCCAGACTTACAGTCCATGTCCAAATTCATATCAAAAGTGTTAAATGGGGTTGAGGTCAGTTCCTTCATACCAAACATCATGCTGAAACAGGAAAACACCCTCCCTAAACTTAGAAGTACATCATTTGTTTTATATACAGTGGAATCAGAAAGTAATCACACCCCATGACTCGTGGATTTGACTTTACTTTTACTTACATTTTTGGCATTTAGCAGACGCCTATATTCAAAGCAATCTACAGAACAGCGACAGTATATGTTGTCTAAGCAAATGAGGGTTAAGCACCTTGCTTAAGGGCCCAACAGTGGCAACCTGGCAGTGGTGGAGCTTGAACCAGCGACCCTTCAATTACTAGTCCAGAACCTTAACCACTAGGCTATAACTGCCCCACTGTACTTCAACTTCCACGGCCAAGTAGTGCTAATGCTAATGTTTCCTTTATAAAGCTTTGGTATGTAGTTTCATGGCTCACACTAGAGCAGCAACACAGAGCAAAACAGTCGTATCAATGACCAACAGCAGTTGAATATAGAAGATGGCAGCAGGCATGAAGTGTAAGAAGTAATAAGCACAATCATTCCAAAGCTCACCTTCTTTTAAAGGTAATGCCAATCCATCCAAATACTATGTTAACCCAGGGCACTAATAGCCACCGAATGCACCTGCAATGTTGTAGTACTTGCATGACTTGCCAACACACCCTCCCCATCAGGCACATGCCATCAGCATTAACTCCTCAACACAATAAAACTAGTTTTTAATAGTTGATCAATTTGTTTAAAAACAAAAAGCAATATAAAACATCATAATGATACATACCAGTACATTTCTGATCTCTGACCGTATAGACAGGCTGGTGCAGGGTGCATGTTCTACTGAAAACAAGTTTCACCTGAATGTTCACCTGGAGGCGTGTCGGGCCCCAAGACGTCCACGTGAACCAGGCGGTTCGGCAAACATTTTCTTAAGATGCCTGATTCACGTTCACCAATAAGTTCACATACAAGTTTTTTTTTTCCATGTTAACATGCCAGTTGATTATTTAATTATTATTACTTTTCTCCGTAACTAATTTTTTTTGGCTTGTGACCCACCTAAGGGTCATGACCCAGGGTTTGAAAAACGCTGCACTATATTATGTCTTGTATTTTAGGTACACTGATCAAAAGAGAAAGCAGATTCAGCACAGGTATGTCATTACTTGTGACACTTGTCATTTGATAAGAGTTTCCTTATCATGCCAAGTATTGATGCCACACAGCTGTAGGGTCCTGAGGTCCTGGATTTTAACCTGGCCTCAGAACAGTTCTCCCTCACATTTCTTCTCCTCAGTGTGGGTGTCCCGCAGGCACACTGTGTCCTAAAACCATTACAGTTAGAGCAGGGCTTTTCAAACCCTGGGTCGTCACCCACAAGCCGAAAAATGGGTCACAGAGAAAAATAATAAATAAACTAATTTTAACAAGCATGTGAACGCCCACTTGTGGAGGCTTTATGTTACATCTTGTAAACTACAGTGGGACCAGATTGCAGCGCATAACAGAGAGAGTAAGAGAGTTTGTGTTGCCTGGGTCGCTACAACAATTCCTAGAGAAAATTTGGGTCGTATACTGGTACCAATCCAGGGTGTGTCACTGCCCTGCATCAAGTGTTTGCATCACAGGCTCCGGACCCACTGCAACCCTATTTAAGAGAGATGCTTAATAAGAGTAAATAAATAAATAAATACGTTAGCTATTAGTGGTGATGAGCTTACATGATGAATTAGACATAACAGACTCAGCACACAGTATTACAGGTCCAGAAAGTGCTGGCATGATTTATTAAATTCAGGATGCACGTCATGTTTAAGCCATTTTTTGAACAGTGACCTCCACCAATTCACCATTAAAAGCACTCGGTACAGAGCCACTAGCCTGTAATCAACATCTCTGTCTTCTTTACAGTAAAAGACTAGAAACGTTTCATTCTTTGATAAAGCGTAACGGTAAGACTGTTCATTCTGTCCGGTTGGACGGTGTGGGTGCGAGTGTAGAAAATGTGCACGGGGTCCCATGTGAGGCAGAACAGCAGTGATCTATTCCTCCACCGTGTCCTTCTTGCTGGTCTCCTGACCTTCGAAGATGGGGTACTTGCTCTCGATCTCGGCCCACGTGCTGGTACCGTTGGCGAGGTCTCGGACGATGGCCGGCAACTCGGAAACCTGAAGGCGCACACACACACATACACAAGCACAGTGTCAAGTTTCTTTGCCGCATACACCACGTCCACGCTGGTTAAAGGATGCCATCTAGCACAGTAATCCCCAACCAACGGGCCATTTATTAGCAGATAATTAGAGTTTGCTACAAGAGCAATTAAATCTCCAATACTCTTCGGGTGTTATTGTCCCCAATCACCACTAGGTGGGAGCAGCGTCTCAGCAAAAAAAAAAAAAAAGCTCAGGATTCACACCGATTTTCCATTCTTTAGTTACTCTATTTTAAATCCCCCCGCCCCCGCGGTGCAAAAAAGGTTGGGGACCGCTGGTCGAGCACAAGCCCCCTTCTTTTGAAGTAAAATTTGTAAACAAAGTAAAGAGTGCACATTAAATACTTTAACTGCTCAGATTCATTACCTCGGCCCTGATCTGCCTCATGCAGTCGCGGTCCCTCAGAGTGGCCGTGTGCGGGGTCTTGTTGACCGTGTCGAAATCGATAGTCATGCCGAACGCCACGCCGATCTCGTCCGTCCTGGCGTAGCGCCTCCCGATGGAGCCCGAGGAGTCGTCCACCTTGTGGGAGACGCCGAATTTGGTCATGGCTTCGGCTGTGAAGAAAACCACAGGTTTAATTCATGAATTCATAACAAGCGATTAGTCTGTGTTCAAAACATCCGTCTGCACTTACACAGCTCACGTACGAACGGCATAAACTCCGGGTTCTGGCTCAGAGGAAGGACGGAGCACTTGTAGGGAGCCACGACAGCCGGGAAACTGAAATACTGGGACGAGCGCGAAGAGAAAAGTGTCAGCTTGAATAAGCACAACGTTTATTAATGCTGCCTACAATATTTTATATTCTGATAAACTGTGCTCACCGTTCTTTGCTCGTCGCCCTCACGGACGTGGAATGTGTGCTCGAAAATGGAGTACATGATTCTGCCGATACCGAAGGAAGGCTCGATAACATTGGGTGTAATTTCTTCAACTGAGGAGAAAAAAAGCACATTTTAGAAATGTAAGAATGAAGCTTTATATTAGTCACAGCTGGACTTTAAGCTCTTCTCTTACCATGCAGGGTTTTCTGGAAGCGTTTGATGCTCACCATCTCCTTTGTGAGTTTAAAGGTCTTCCCGTCAGTCTCGACAGTGAACTCACTGTGGAAAAAAAAAAAAAAATACAGACCTGTTTTACATTTGCTGACAAGACTTTTGCATTTGTGATTAGGTGGGAGTCTGCGCTTCAGCTTAATGCGGTATTTAATTACAGTTCAGCTCATTTATGAGATCTGACAGACGAGCTTAGTGTTAAAAATGATAATAATAATAGGGATCGTAATAATAATAATAGTCGGCTGGGGGCCTAAACACTCAGACACAACCAGCTGGAGGGATTCCTCACAGCTGCAATTGCGGCCTCTGCTGGCTGGTCGAGGCACTGCACAGAGACGGTGAATAATGGAGAACAGTGCGTGACTGTGTACTCGATCCTGATCCCTGCAGAAATATTTGGCAACCATGTACACATGTAGGAGGGGGCATGTAATTTAGGTATGGCCCTGCTCGACCAGGGTCGGGGCAACAGTGGAGAAGAGATCCAATCAGAATAATTAGATAAGACTAGATCGGAGTGAGAAAATGGAAAAATGCATAAATAAAGCATATAATAATAATAACAGGGACTGGCATAAAAGATCATCAGTACTGAAACAATCTGATAATGATTATAGACTCGTAACAAAAATAATGTTAGCCTGCACTTTAAAGTAAAATATTTGTAAATAAAATGAAATTATTTGAACAATAATATATACTGAACAATGATTTATGAACCAACAGACACCAATAATCTGGTGTAATTATAAAGAAAATAATCGATAAAGGTCAAATGTAAGCACATTATATACGATCAATAGTAAAAGTTACGACGCAAAGAAAAGAACTGCAGCCCGGTACTAAGTTGACTCTCACCCGTTCTCATTGAGCAGTTTCTCCTGATCTGTGATATAGCACTCATCACACACAGCCAGGAACTCCATCACCAGCTTGGCTTCCTTCTTGTACGCTTTACCGATCGCTCCCTTGTTCGGCTCGAACTGCACGACGTTCACGACTTTGTGCCAAGGAGTTAAAGACAATCACATCGAATCTGAACAAAACACACCTAACGCACTACAGCTATGTGCAGTAAGGATATGGGTTCTTTAAGGGCTTTCTCAGCCACCAGTGGAACCTTGGTAGCTCGGGCGTGGCATGTGAGATCGTAGCATGAGCGGTCAGCGCAGCCCACAATCTCAATCCATCCCTGAAAACACACACACACACACACACACAATAAGTCACATGACTCGGCTGTACAGCCAGAGCTAATCGTTTCACAGCTTTAGCTACGTACGTAGGAGGTTTTGGATTCAGCGTCCCAGCAGTCGCAGGCGTAATGGGCCATCTCGTTGTCCATGTGCTGGCGGAAGCGCACTTTATCCTTGGCCAGACCAACTTTGGTGAGGTAGAGGTAGATCCTCCCGATGAAGTAGCCCAGGACGGAGTTGTTGATTATGCCCTGAAAGGAAAATCAGGCTGTTAACAAAGCCATCGCAAGATATAAACAGCTTAAATAAGGTACCAAAAAACATGAAACTAAAAGCATTATTAATTTTTCCTAATGCATTTTCCTCCCCATTTATTCGTACCCTATTACATTTCACTTCCTTTACTAATACAGACCGACGTCCGTGACTAAAACCCGCCCTCTCGGACACGTGTGCAGCACCATGCGGCTTCATAATGGGATCAGTATTGCACACTAAATGACTGGATATTAAACCAGCTAAATTTACATGCACACATCTGTAGATATATGTTTATTTCTCACCTGTTCCACGGCGTCGCCGAGCTTCATGAGCTGTGCCGACTGGCCGCTGGTCTGAGCTTTAGCGGAGTACAGGAGGATCTCCAGATCTGCCACGCTGGGGAACTTGGAATGCACCTTTTCGTTCGGATCGACAAAGTGTTCGATCTCAGCCATGGTGAACTCTCTGTAAACAGAAGCGTCCATCAGTACCACTGGTCTTCTTCTATCCACACGTTCAGAGCTCCAATTCCAAAACAAAGTCAGTGAAGCACCCACCTGACACGAATGAGTCCCGAGCGAGGAGAGATCTCGTTCCTGAAGGAGTTCCCGATCTGAGCGGCGGCGAACGGTAACTTGCCCTGATTGAACTCCAGCAGACGTTTGAAGTTGAGGAAGATTCCCTGAGCGGTTTCAGGCCTCAGATAGCTGCACAAATTCAACAAGGATTTTATTTTAATGGAGTTTTGTATCAGTCGAACCATCACAGATCAACCGAAAGCCATTTTTTAGCGAGTTTCCTAAAAATCTTGACGCTGGGCTTGCGCAAGTGTCTGAACCTTGATTTTTATGTCACTTGAGTTTGTTTTAAAGCGACCGCCAGTTTGTTTTCATCGCAGTTCATAAATATTTATCTTGGTCAGAGTGTAAGATTTAACAGACAGCGCTTGTGCTTGTTGTACCATCCCTTAGGGTTGCAATTCTAATCAAACTCATTTATTCATTCATTCATTCATTCATTTCCCTTTTTATGTTTTACCAGTGTTTTATTCTGGTCAGGGTCACAATGGGACCAGAGTAACACAATAACCCCCTTTCCCCAAGACAATCAATAAACAATAGTTTAATTTACAGCTGCACCACCCAAGCACCTCGATCAAATTCATTTCAGAGCTATCTGGACTCACCCTGGCATGTTGCCTGCGGGACCGATGGAGGTCTGAAACATCAGATTAAATGAGATGGGAGGAGTGAGGTCATTTCCTGTGCTGGGAGACTTTACGTTGTACTTCACGAACAGATCGGCCAGCTCCTGCTGAGTGTAGTTATCCATCTGTAAAGAGCAGAAGCAAAGACTGTAAATACACAAAGTGCTTGATTTCTGCAACTGTTGTCTACAAAATCAGTAAATAAAGTTCTGAATAGATTCTAATAATGTTACTTTTCAACAACTTATCCAGGTAATGATGTAAACACCTAAATATGTGTAATTCCATGTCATATTTGCAGTAGTAGTTTGTATTTTAAGATGAATGTATAACTGAGAATTATTCACTAAAGACGGAATTTCCGCTGCGTGTTGTTTTACTGTTTGACCAGCAGGTGTCGCCAAACTCATTCATGTTTGCTCACTTGACTTCCATGCGCTTGTATTAAATGAATCGTTTGCTAAAGCATCTGAACCGCAACAATGGCAGCAAATTCTATAACATAACTTTTTTTGACATCCTACAGTGCGTCCTGGTGCAATCTCTTCCACAGGTAAGCAACGTATGTTCTCAGCCGTCTACACAATCTTGGAAAAAAAACAGGATTTCGTCTGGTCATCGAACTTCCTCAGTGTCCTGAAACATCAGTTTTTATCTCTGCTCACAAACATCAGTAAGCAGTGCTTGATTCTGTAGAACATACCATCTCATACAGTTACAATGCCAGCTCACTTATTATAGAGCTTGTCCATGTTTTCCAAGCATTTTCTCTGTAATAGAAAGCTAGATAAATGTTCTGTATGATGCATTAATCACGTAATGAGAATAAAAAGCTGTTACCTGTGTGATAACATTGTCCATTTCTTTCTTTGTATCCTCTGTGCATTTCTTGTCACTCATCAGTTTCTGGAGATGAGCTAGAACATACAAAATTGCAAACATATTAAAATGTAAAAGAAACACTGAACTGGTCAAATATATTGGGTTTCATATCCTGGTTCCACCTGCCTCCGTTCTCTCCATCTTTATTGTTTTTATTTTACACATTCATAACGTACATGCTGAGGTCTGATTATTACAGCTGTCTGAGTTTGTTTTGATACTGAGGAACTATGAGACACACACCTTTGAGAAGGTGATCAGCACGGAAGCACTCGCCATTCTTCACATCTTTCACCATGTAGTCCGCAAACTTGTCCACGTGCCCAGATGTTCTAGAGGAGAAAACAGGAGAATTTGATGCACATTCAGGAAATATATGTGATTCTAGAGTAACGTCAGTAAGTACTTAATTTGTCATTAAATTCATGATTCCTGAAAACAGAGATTCAGGAAAAGGCTTTAAAACAAACCACAGGTAACATACGAGTGTTTTACTGCAGAATAAAGTAAATCAAAATCACTAGTGTGTGCTGTGTATCCTCCAGATATTCCTGATTTCTTGCCTCCTTTTAAAAAAGCGCCAAAGAAATGATGCTCTGCAATGGACAGGCACTGCGTCCATCAGTGTTGATCTGTGCCAGGATTTTAACTGGGTTTACTTCTCACAAAAATCATGTGGCACCATGTAAAGTACCATCTTGTACCAAGGTGATGCCTCAGTTTCATAACTCCCAGAGTGATTAATTCTACTGGCTGACTTTCAGCACACAACCCAAATAGAAGCTGCTGTGTGTGAAGCGGTCACGACTCACTTGAGGACGGGTTCAGGGGTAAGCATGGTACAGTCGATCTCCAGGATCTGCTCCTCCTGGATGAAGTGCTGCCTCCACGCCTGCAGGATGTTGTTTTTCAGAGCACAACCCACCGGCCCGAAATCGTACAGACCGCTCACACCTGAAACACAACAAACGGAGAGATCGGGGATGGATGTAAGCACACAGTTTTAATCACACACCTTCCATTCGTGACTGTCAATCAACGCTGGTTCTGATGTTTAAGGAGACACTAAATCAGGAGATAAATTAAAAGCTTACCTCCATAAATGGCAAAAGCCTGGTCATAGAAGAATCGTCTCTTCAGCGTATCCTCCATCTTCACTCTGTCCACAACATCATCTTTGGTTTGCAGTGAGAGCTCCTGTAAAACAATCAAAACAAGGTGAGAACACCACACAAACGCCAACAACCTGTGCAAGCTCAGGCCAGCCAGCCACCGCGTCCTTTTCCTTTTGTACCACTAAAAGATCTCCGAGTTGCTTTGATTGATGGGAGAGACGGGAAGGCCAAACCCTTTACCCAGAGAACTCGATGCTTTCAAGACTCCAGGACATGAGCAGCTAGTGCCTGATATGAATCAAACTCGTGGTTTGCAGATCCTTCATTTAAAGCTTATCGAAAATCGACCATCACTCACCTTGGCCTCAAGAACCTTCTTGCGTGCCTTCAGCTCGGCCACCGCTCTGCTCACATCCACGTCTGGAGCGTTTTCAGCCTTCATGGTACGCACCAGATCCCCCTGAGCACCAGGATACACCAAGATTAAACTAGCACTTCTGTAATTGTAGGGTAGACATGCTTTTTCTTCCCACAATCCTTCAACTGTGCTGTATAGTTAAACCATGTTTACACTACTGCTAACAACAGACATAGTCTTAACATGTAAGTCAAGGCAGTCCATGGAACAGTGGACTCTTACCAAGGTCAGGAATCAGGATGCTATGAGAAATATTGTTTGGATGGTCAGACGGACACTAAGAGTTCTCAAAAACTGGTCGGCTAAGAATGTGGCTGATGTAACAGTCAAAAAGCTTTAAACCACTATGTGCTCAGAACACATACAGCTCGCTTGACTGTGGACAGTGATACCCAAGAGATTATATTATAATGCATAACCCGTTTCATATCACAATTAACAACAGACTCTAAAACGACATGAAATGAATTATTTGGGGTTTTTTAGGTGGATGTAAACACGACTGTAGACTGTGTGATGATATATTTGGGGGCAGCCAGTGGCAGACAGATGTGCTCAAACGTGGCAGTGCAATAGACAGATTGCACCAAAATCAAACTGAATTTATGCAATTATTAACAATTAAAAATAATCCATTATTAACTGTAAAACTGTAACTGTAACATTATTAATTGTAAAAGCAAATAATCAACATGGTATATATTAATGATTAGGAAATGATTGCAAAGCACTAAACACTAAATTATTGATCACTGAACATAAACATTCAATTCTATACTGTTTAAAAGGTTTAGGTTATTATTTAAAGACCCAGTAAACATATGATGATTAGAATAGCATTATAAAAGATATAATAATGAATAATTCTGGTGTTGTTTGTTGTACCTGTTCCTTCACCGCCTGTCTCAGTGGAGCCAGAATCTCTTCCACATTCGCGTCCATGTTTTGTCCTTCAGAAAGCTCCGACCACACGCTTTTCTTCCTCTTCCTACACAGGCAGGCGGACCGGGAGAAGTTTCGGCTCTGAGCTGGAGCACACAGCGGCTGCGGCCTGGCTCTGGTCCCCGGAACGATGCAGCGGAAAGTGGGTAGAATCTGGGCGCGACCCCGCAGCACTGCTGATGTTACTCTGCACAGCATGTGGAGGCAGAGCGCCGGTACCGTGGCGCTTTTTTCCGCACCCGTATTCGAACAGGTCCCGCCTTCTGCGCCAGGATTGGTTAGAAAGGACCCCGCGTCCTGCGCTCTGATTTGCTGGAATTTAAACATACAAAACTGCACCGTTCATTTTATTTATTTATTAGGATTTTAACGTCATGTTTTACACTTTGATTACATTCATGACAGGGCAGGTAGATTCATCAGTTCACAAGTCACATGCCAAGCACAATCTCGGACAATTTTGTATCTCCAATTCACCTCACTTGCACGTCTTTCGACTCTGTGAGGAAACCGGAGCACCCGGAGGAAATCCACACAGGCACGGGACACCATGCAAACTCCACACAGAAAGGGTGATCGAACCCAAGACCTTCATGCTGTGAGACGACAGTGCTACCCACTGAGCCACCGTGCCGCCCCGTAATTCATGTTTAAAGATTGAATGATGTGTGTAAAAAAAGCTTATTGTGTTTATTGTGTTTAAAAAGCTTATAAGTTTATTGTGAGTTTGTAGCTTCAGGTGACAATCCTGACTTGTTAAAATCTATCTGTTCAGAGCTTTCTTGACTTTCTTATTGTACTGATTGTGATGAAGTACTATAATGAGTGCCATCATCAGTACTAACAATGAATTAGGAGGACATGTGACAAACTTACACATTTAGAATATGACCAAATATACTGTCAAACAATCTAAGTTGACAGTATATTTGGAAATATTTTCAGAAAATCCATGCACATGAAAAGAAGTTTGTAATATTAGAATAAAAATTAACTATGAGTAAAGTATGGGTGATTTCAGAGCATCTATCTGCTCTGGATGTCTGTGATGATTATAACTGCACCCAGCTGACTGTAATAAACATAATTACATGTACATATTAAGTATTAAGTATGTATGCATTAGTATAGGCCTAGTAAAATACCTCTGAGCACTATAAACACTGGTAATAATTGGTAAATAATTTATGATTTCACATTTTAAACGTGGCTAGGATGGTTTAGGAAGAATAAATGTATACAGCACTTACTGGAGTGTCTTTAAACTTAAGTAAAATATTGATATTCTTGCATAGGGCTTTACCATGTTCATGGAACTTTTACCATGTCAAGTCATTCTGTTTATTTACCTGATATCACTTCCACAGTTCGTTCTATGAAAGCTATAAATCTATAAATCTAAGTTTAAATAAAGAAATTCTAAATATCTGTTTAATATAAGAACCGTAATCAACAGATATTCTATGAGTATGTATTATTATCATCCAATCAGAGCAGAGGGGGCGGGGATTGCCTAAATACGGGTGGAGATAAATACAGCACTGAATGATGAAATATCCAGAAATAGGTAAATCAGTTTCGCTTTCGGTGTCACACTTTCGCCATTCTGAAAATAATAAAATTTAAATAAAATAAAATCGCGCTTTATTTGTTTTGGCGTCTGAGGATTCATATAAGGTGCAGCTTATCACCAGCAGTGAGGATTAAATAAATAAACAGAAAGACAAAAAGCTATGTAGTACAGAAACTTTGGCACCCAGATCCATGTGTTTAAACTTACTCATTTATAATCAGTTTATTTTGCAGGTAAAGCAACAATTAATGACAAAATATAGAATAAAAATCTAAAATAGGAACATAATAAAATACAGGAATGGTTGTTAGATCATCTCAGTCACAAATCTTGTTGTTATCACAGTATAAGAAAAAGGAACTAGAACTTTAGTGGAGTTTTTCATGTATTTGGTCATAATTCAGTCAGTTATTAGTGTTTTTCCCCCATTTTTGTTTAATAAAAGCATCCATATATGTGTTAATGTAACTAATACAGTCATTTTATATAGTTTTGACAAATTTAATGCATTCCTAACAAAATTAAAACTGAGACTGAGAAATGCAGAATTACATCAGTGCCATAAATCCTGATGAGCTGTTTAATAAAAATTAAAAGCTGATTTGGATAAAGCTTCTGAAAAACGATGTGCTTAAGCCGGCTGGTAGTTTTCCACCCTCTCCAACAGAGCTTCTGAGTATCCAGGTGAGTAATACCTGTAAAACAGACAGTTAATTATAATATTTATTATCATCATTGTGCTTGTTTATTAAACATCTATAGTGTTAGTGCTTACCTGACTATCTCCTCAGGGTAGCAGTTGTTGATGATGTTGATGTACTCCTGAAGAGCAGAACCAGGTTCAGCTTTAATTTCCTGTACCTTCTTTAGTCCTCCGCTAGTCACGAACAAACGGCGAGCTTTACTGTCATGAGGAAGAACCTGCAGGACGAGAGAACACGACTCTCAGTCTCTCAGAGAGACAACACAATACAAACATTATCTGTGTTATACAGGGAGAGGAATTTACCTTACTGAATTGGCAGACGACGTGTTTGAGGACGTTGCTGGGAGCTTCGTATAGAAGAGGCTCCAGTGCTGGTAGGTAGGTACACTTCTGTAGAATGCTCTTCAGGGCTTTCTTGGCCTATATTAAGAGAGAACAACTCTCTTAAAATGAACTGATGATTGGGGGTTACAGTGGCAGAGCTGGAATAGGAACAACAGTTAGGATGTGCACCTTGACTTGCAGGTCCTCAGAGCTGTGTGTATCCAGGTAGAGCATCAGCAGCTTGGGGAGGATGTTGGCAACAGCAACAGCTTGTGCATGTTCAGGAGTGTGACTGCCGATCTGCCCGAGCGCCCAGGCTGTGGCAGCCTTGACGTGATCCTCGGTTTCCTCTGCCAGGCAGATAGCAAGTTGTGGAACCCCCTAAAGGAAACAGACTTCATTAAAGCAGCATTAAAGGACCCCATGTTAAACCTTTATAAAACGATTATCTGTGTTTATACTACAGTGTGCTGGCAGACCTTCGACACGATGACGGCCATGGCGAGGTTCTCTGAGTGTGCAGCCACGTAGCCGAGCATCATGATCCCGGGAAGTCGTACGTTTCCTCTAGAGTCCCCGAGGTAGTCGATCACTGCTGCTACACCTCCAGCATTCACCATCATCTGGGACAACTGAAGAGAACACAAACATACAGTGAACACACATGATGTGACGTTAATTTAAGTGTCATTTGGACAGCTCGATGTTGGGACGTCCGGTACCTCAGGGGTGTGTTTTGTGATCTCTCGCATCAGCGTGGTGACATTCTTCCTCACGTACTCATCAGGATCCCTAAGGCATCCGAGCACGGCAGGGAAGATCTCTGCCTCCACCACCAGCTCCGCCAGATCCACCGAGTGCTTGGAGATTTGGCCAAGAGCCGAGAACACTTGTCTCTGTTAAACAGAGGAAACACAAGATTATAACCTATAAACATCACTACTTTTTTAATGCTATGATGCATAGAAACTAAACTGAGCATAGCACGGTGGTGCAGCAGGTAGTGCGTGTTTAACAGGGATTAACAGATTAACAGGTAGAAGATGCTACATTAAAGAGTCCACAAAGAAGCGACCCCCAACTTTACATTTGTTAGAAAAGGTGGGCAGTAGTCTTAAACGGTGGTAAAACAGACAATAAATGAATGAAGAAATACATATAAATAATAACAAAAAGACAAAACAGACAACAGACAAAAAGAAATAGAATTATTGACATGTATGTCCTTTCTAAGCTCAGAACATTTCTGAGGGCTGTAGGTATTTTTAGCCAGTATTTGGTTTTAAACTGTACTGCAGACGATCACGTTGCTCTGACCTTCAATTTGGCATCAGGGTTCAAGGTCATCTGTGCCAGGTGGGCGATGGCTCCGGTATCCACTATGGTTTGTGCCAGCTCCGGTGAGTGCTTGGCAATGTCGCTCAGAACCGAAGCAGCGATCCTCTTCAGGGCGATTTCAGGCTCCTGGATACAGAGCACGAGCAGAGGAACGGCACCAGCATCCACCACCGCCTGAGCCAACTCTACAGAGCAAAAAACAAACAAAACACCCCAAACATAGTCACAAGAACTGAAGAAACAATAGACATGGGATTAGTGCAGCTCTCTCTAAATTCTTTAGCACAATCTCAAACCATCAGTCAGGAGGTTGATGGAGACGCAGCTTGGTGTTTCCACAGCACAAGGACCCAAAACCTGAATCAAAAGGGTTAGGTTCCAATATTTCATTACAGAAATCATTGAAATCCTGCATGTCCCATCGAGTTGTAATTCACACAGCTAGACTGACTCACGGCTGTTATGGCGGGCGATGTTACCCAGCGCCCACGCGGCAGCCTCTTTTACTCCAGGATCGAACTCCTCCAGTGAGATGACCAGAGCATCTAGTGCACCACAGTCCACCACGGCTTGTGCCAGCTCAGGCGAGTGCTTTGCAACTGCACGAAGAACAAACGCTGCTGCTTTCTTATAGAAGCGCTACAGAACACACATGGAGGATTATTATACAGAGTCATTTACAAATTCCAAAACCTTGACATATTAACTGTGTAAAAGCTTTATTATCTGTCACACTGGACAGAGAAGTAAAACTATTGGACAGTTTCCATGCCTTACTATAACTAATAAATGCTTTTTCCACACATAATATTCATTTTTCTATTCTAACCACTGTTGTGGTGACTGAGAAACTGAACAGAGAATCCACTATTGTACATAAAAGTTACACTAAAGTCTTACATTCTGCTCGGCTAAAGAATAGACGAGTTGAGGCAGGATGTCTCCCTTCACCACCGCCTCGGCTAAGTCGTCGTTATAGTTGGCGAGCCTTCCAAGAGCCAAAGCGGCCGTCTGCTGGATAGTCGGGACCACATCCAAGAGAAGAGGTCTCAGGAGGGACATTACACCTAAACCAAAGAGAAAAACAACAAAAGAACAATTCAAAGGGAAAACTGGCAGGCTGACTCGATATTTTCTTTTTGGTTCTACAAAAAAAGTAGAAAATAATATGTGCTCTTTAATAAAAAATAAGATACTTAATGTATACAATTTAAAGCAATATATTTTAAATTTAATTGATAAATGTATTTGATATGAGTGTATTGGTTTATCCAACTGATCTGTTATTACCATCAAATAAATAAAGGAATCTACCAATCTGTGAGGATGAGTCCTTGAGTAAGGCAGTGAATGTATAAATGAATTAATGTGTTTTAATAATTTGTGTTAATAATAATGTGTTTAAAAATAAGTTGCAATATAAAGCAGAGTTTGGGACACTCATATTTACAGCTTGGGTTTTAAACTGGTTTCTAGGCTGCTTTTATTTGCCATTGTACTTTTCCATACAGGCTGTGGGTTAAATAAAGCTGGTGAAGTATTATAAAAACATTCCCAGAGAAACAACATGGAGCTTAATCACTTACCTGCATTTAGAAGTATTTCAATATTTTGGGGTCTGTTGGCCAGCTCGGCAACTGTTTGCACGAACTGTGTTCTTCCTTTCTGGTACTGTTCAAACACTGAAAAACATGAAATATTCAGCACATTTACTGACCTGCTGCAAGCTGCATCTTTAGCTTCGTTCTTAAAGGACTTAACACTAACTGAAGGGATTTGGACCATTATTGGAGCTTCTAGTATACTTTTATAATTTTCACTTAATTATTAAATTATCAATTTAAATGTAATTAGGATTTATCTTTATGCAATATTATTTTAGTTATTTTAATAATTTAATTTAATGTATTTAATGTTTAGATATTTATATTAATATATATTTTTTAAAAAGCTACATTTTGTAGTAATTTAGATAAACACCAAAAACTATTGTTTATGTGATGCTATTAATATTATAGCAGCAACAAGTAAAACAACTTAGTTATTTAGATAAAAAACTTTCCCAAAATAAATTACTCAAAAATCTTATTAAAATGGGTAAAACAACATGTAATGTAAACAATGTACAAAAATACTAGTGGAAGTTCAGACAATTTTAAATCTCTTACAATAACAAGATAAAGTGTAACTATTGTATGGTGAAGTTTTCCTAATCTTGATATTTAATACATTTAAAATACATGGTAAAATAATTTGTTTGTAAATGTGTTAATGTATGTAAAAATAATTATGCAATTTTTATTCATTTTTAAATCATTTTAACCCAAGACGATAACAGTTAAAGTAAACCTTTTTTTTTATAGCTATAAGGTTTCATGATTTTAAAGTGTGAAGTTATTTAAGTAAATTATAAATAAAGCTACAAGAAAGAGAAAAATGTGTTTAAATGTTCTTCAGGTCCTGTATTCATTATCTTTAATTATATAAATACTATATTATTTATATGTTTATTATGAATATATTGTAAGTTTTGAGTATCAGATTATGTTCTTAATGAATTAATATATTATGTTATAAATGAATTAAGTTGTAAATGTGTTATTTGGTTAATTTGACTTATATTAAACGAGCTAATCTGGACTGTTTACAGTTGTGTTCATTTTTTTCTGGATTATATTTATTATTCCTCATTTAAACATGTTAAAATAACTTTCTCACCTTGTAAAACCTGCCGCTGGCTCATTATTACAATCCCAACAATAATAACAGAGATTAGAAATATAAAAATGTAGAAAACAGAAGCTCAACTTTCCCCTGTTTATGTCTCTGTTTGGAAAAGCGTTCCCTGTTACCATGCCAACAAACCGGAAGTATGACCTTGGGATAAATCCTCAACGGTGGTGTGGTGTGTAGTAACTGGAGTGCACTAGATAGGGTGTGGAGACGAGCCATAAACACTATGTAGTGAGGATTTTTTTTACTGTAATATGTTTTTATTTTCATTAATACAGCACATCGATAATAATCCTTCATTTTTATTAGCTATGATTAAAGGTTTTTAATTTTAATAGGCCTTTAATAGTAATTATTTAATTTAAAGGTTACGTTATTATGTCCACATGTATTTAACTAATTTAACTGTGAATTTATTATAGATTTATTATAGATATTTTGGTAAATGCATTACATATGTATCAATTACACATTACATTTACATTTAAATTTTTGGCATTTAGCAGACGCTGAAATCCAAAGCGACTTTTGAGGGTCAAGGGCCTTGCCTAGGGGCCCAACAGTGGCAACTTGATGGTGGTGAGGCTTGAACCAGCAAACTTCAAATTACTAGTCCAGCACCTTAACCACTGAGCTAACACTGCCCTATGGTAATTAAATCATCACATCAAATACCCCAAATTATTTAAGTTAGAACATTTGTAAAATATCATAGATAAAGATTTGTCCTGTTACAAGGACCAAGCTGAGGTGAAGAGCAGCACCAAGTCCAGTTTCTGCCACCAAATTCCTGGTTACATACATTATTACCAGCTTTAAAATGCAGCGTTTGCCTTTAATTTTACACCATGTAGACTGAAAAATTATTATTCTACACTAACATTATATTAATACACACTAAGCTACTATTATCCTATAGTATTGTCGCTCTACTTTATTTGGCTGTCTTTAAATGCATGTCTGCTTTAAATGCAATGATTTTTGTAATAAATACATTTAAACATTTTGACATATAAGTATAATATGACAATAATTACATGTAAACATATAAACTATTAAAATAAGTTTAAAATATTCATTTAAAATAAAATTAATATTTTCTTTACATTGTGCCACAAGATGGCAATATAAACACATCTAATTTATCTATAGCTCCAGAATCACGTATAGGCCTATTATGAAACAACAATTTGAGACAGATGTGCACTATAAATGTTCTGTACTCGTGACAGCAGAATTACTAGATTTTAAAACATGACTGTGGGGATTGACTTTATTTAGCCACAAGAATGTAAAAGAAAAAAGGCACTAAAATAGCAAATATATCTAAAGATTTTATAGACATTGAATATGTATTTAATGAAGGTATGATATACAGTACACGCATTTATGTCTGGCATGTGACTGGTCATTATTATTTATAACTGCTTTGACTTGATTATAGACTAAGCAGTGGTGGTTCCAGTGCTATCCAGAAACACTTGATCCCAAGTGGAAGTGCATCCTGGATAGAGTGGCACTCTATTGCAATGTTTTAAATTTACTACACCCAGGGAGAATTTATTGCAGCCAATCCACCTTCTGCATATTTATGGGAAATAGATGGTCACCCTTGGCCTTACAAAAACATAAATAGAAATTGTATACATGGCAGGGCGCACTTTAGCTGATCTAGAAACTAATAATGTGCCAACACCGTACTAAATAAACTTTTTGATATTTTTTCCTTTAATTATTCACATATCTTTAATAAACAAGTAGCGCCCTCTATAGGAAGCTTCTGGTACTCCACTGGAACTGACAGATCTGTAATGCAGGCGGACTAAGCGATTCTTTGTTTATTTCCTCTTTAATCACGTTGTTACGAAGCTGAAATGATAATAAAATCGAGATTGAAATAAGGAAGGTGATTTTGTTCACTGGAACACAGGAAAACAGGGTCGGTTTAGATTTGATCGGGGACAGAACGGTACACGGAGGTGTGGATGGTGTGTGGATGGTGTGTGTATATTGGGACAGCCTCGACTAGCAGCAGCGCTTCTTCTTCAACATCAACTTCATCATCATCATCATTATTATTATTATTAACATCAAAATAAACCTGCGAGCGAACGAAGGACTTTAAAGATAAAATATTAAATAAGAAATCCTGTTTCCATGGACAACACGTCCATCATTACACAGGTTGCAAATCCAAAGGAGGAGGAAATCAATTCATCTAGTCTAGAAAAAGGTAAGAGATGATTTTATACACAGTGGTGAGGATCAGGATTTAGTTTAATTTAATCTGGTGTTTATTTATGACATCTAAATAAACTAAATATTCATAAAAATAGTATAAGATAAATTAGGGACAGTAACGGTATTTCACTGTACATGTACAGTGTGTTTTATTTTGGTTAAATAAACACATTTACTCAGTAACTGCATGATTACAACAACAAAAACAAAACATAATAATAATAATAGTAATAACAATGATAACATACAATGTATACACACTTGCTTATCCATTATTATCATTATTATTATTATTATCATTATTTTTAGCATTATTTAAACTAGTGTTCTTGTATTCCTATATCTATATAAATATATATATATATATATATATATATATATATATATATATATATATATATATATATAAAAAAAAATATATATATATATATATATATATACATATATACATTTATATAATTCACTTATATAACAACATCAAAAACTATAACAAATATATTAAAATCACCATTTCAATATTTTTACTAATATATTCAACCTTTTTAATAATAATACTATTGAAATGTGATTATTCTGAGTTTAGAGAACAGAATTTTACAACAGCCAATCCACCTTCTCCATGTTTTTGACAGTGACAACAAATAGTATCACAATAGTAAACAGGCTCAGGCACACACACACACACACACACACACACACACACACACACACAGTTTCTTTAAATGTTACCACGTACATGCAGTCAGGCTCATGTTTATTTAAACTGGATTAGGTGTATAAGAGATGCATTATGTGCAGCACTCACATTTTCCACACAGTGTCTCATAAACTAGTCCTAGACTCATGTTTAGGTTGCTTTATACTGTACACACACACACACACACATACACAAACATGCCTGAGACGAATACGGATGTCCTCATTAATGGGAGGGAAAGAGCCTCTAGGGTTTTAAATAGTATCAGTTGCAGTAATTGCATGCACAGATTTTAATGAGATTGATGCTACAAGCTTGTAAAGATCTAGGTGGTATTTCAAGTACAGAATAAAAAAACTGCTTCTATCATCTAATACTGGTGCTATTGCAGTGATTTACAATGTGCAATTAAGAAAGTACAGTTCTAATGAAACTGGATCAGTGGCATAATTGTTTGTGTATTGTGCAGAGGTAGAACTTTAAGAACATCCAAGAATCCAAGAGATGCATGACTTCTTAAATGAGAGGCAGTTTGGGTCATAAAGCTGAGTTCTGTCCTGGCTCAATACAGAAAATTTACCTCCTAACACATTTTCTGCTTCAAAACAGGATTTTTCCTTTTCAAGTGCTTGAATTCTGAATAAACTATCATAAGCCAGAGCACGTCTATCAGTGCTGTTCTGGTACCACTTTAGTCTTTCTTATTTAATTAGGCTAAGAAGTGTGAGTGTTAATGGACATCAGTCTTAAAGACGAGCCCCTCGTGTAATAAAAATCATTTTTAAGCTCGGGTTCGGAGGTGAGTGTGGTTGTATTATTAGTGACCCATCACTTGTAAGCAAGGAAGTGTGTGTAACAGATCTACATCATGTTTCCAAACACGTCCCTGGTGTGTGTGTGTGTGTGCGTGTTTATAGATTTTCTTGGCATACATTATGGATGGGATTTGATGAGGTTAACATCAGGAACTCATTGCTCAGGGTTTTGGAATGAGGGAGTGATAAATATGGATCGGTGTGTAGAGTTGCAGCATTGTGGTAGCCGAGGCATGTTGGGCTACATAATGTCAGAGATCAGAGATGCACACTGGTATTTTCCTGATTATTGGAAATAATTTAGGGTTAGATACACATACGTTATTTCATTCTTTTGTATTTGCTGTCTATTTATTTAATTTGACCAACTGCTTTATGGATACCCGGAGAACGCTAACACTGTCTACCATAGTACCTCCTGATAACCTGGGTGAATGAGGCATGGACCATTCATTTTTTGATGGGTTGGGTTGGGTATCTCAGCCCCAGGAAAAGTAAACTTTGATGCATAACCTACAACAAGATTCTGTAGACATTTGGTGTGAAAAAACACGACTACCCTGCACAAAGCTTTGACCTCAACACCATCCATCACTTTTAGGATGAATTGAAATGGACCTTAAAAAATATACTGCCCAACATCAGTGCCTGACTGTTTTTTTGGCTGAATAGGAGTAAATCCTTGCTGTCATTGTCCAAAATCTAATAAATATTCTACCTGAAAGAGTAAAGAGTAGTAGTGCTCATGATTTTGTCACATATGAATGTGATCTGGGTGTCTGTATACTTTTGGTCATGTATGTATACTGTGTGATTGTAAAAGTATAGACACAAATTTATATATTTTGTTGATTTTGTGAATTAAAGGAAGTAAAAACAAATAATATTTGTGGCATGTGCAAAAGATATAACCAGCAACCAGCCAGCTAGGAGTCTGACTATTGTTGTTTTGGGATTTTTTGTATTGATTTCTTGGATCAACCAAACAGTTTTTCTATTACCCTAGTGTGCAATGTTTCCAGTGCCACTGGCTGCCACACATTCCCATTTGTTTACCAAGTTGTCAGGTTGTTTTTTAAATGCTGCTTGTTTTTCTACCTGTAACTAATTATCTGTAGAGGAAAAAGACTTCTCTGATTGAGTTTAAGGGTGAAATATAATGCAGTGCAGTGTGCCTCGCATCGTATAGCATTACAAGCAGCTTTGCTCAGATACCATTTAATCAGGTATCTCCGGGTGAGCTGTTTAATGTAATGTAATAAGATTACTAAGCAGCTGAGCTTGGTTTTTGTTGTCCCAGTGCGGTGCACTCTGCCCCCTTGTAAAAGCCAGCGTGGTATCTACATCATGCTGAATCAGATTTCACAGAGGAAATCCCTCCACTTGTGTTTCCCGTGATAATCACAGGCCGAAGCATATGGTGGTGCTTCATTTAACTCTGTAAGTCTTTGCGAACTGAGTAAATATGTCTCTTTCCTGCTGTTCTGCTTTAATTAGTTGGTTATATAAATAATATTAGGAATGTGGGTATTATTAAAAGGTAAATATTTAAGCATCCCAAGCGGTGGCAGCATATTTTTATTATTAGCTGTGTTGGGGCTTGATCCAGGAACCTTCTGATCGATAGTTCAGTACCTTAAGCTCTAAGCTACTACTGTTCGATGACGTTTGTCATTATTATCATCATTATTATGATTATTATTGTCAGCCATAGTACAGTGGCCCGGCAGCCAAGAGGGTTAAGGGTCTTGCATGGCAGAGCCAGGATTTGATCCCATACCCTTCCAGTTGAAAGCCCACAGTTATTAAATGAATACTAAGATCTGTTTGAATATGCAACGGTTTGATTGACTAGTTTTTACCATGTTTTAATTGAGCATTTTTAATTCATTATTACCATGAAACATCTTATTTCACTCTCCTCTGCTTTCACCAGTTCTTGACCCTTAACCTTGACCAAATTAAAGCGGCGACTGATTCATTTCTGAGTCTCGCAGCACCGCTGCTGAATCATTTCTCTTTATTGCAGAAATACATTGGGAATAGAGCGGTTCTATACACAGAGGTGCAAGTGTGGGTGAAAGCCTGAATAACTTCACATTCACTCGTGCCATGCAATCAGATCCTGTTTGCTAGTGCTTTACCACTAATGATTGGTTTCTTATACTGAGCGTTTCTGATGATTGTGCCATGTTTGCGTAATCATCCGACTTTTAGCTGGAGGAGCAGTCGATTCTATCTCCAGCGCCGCGTCGAGTTGATCTGGAGTTGAATTCAGGCCCGAGGATGAACATGATTAGGAATGCACCTCTGGGAATCCAGCAGCAATCCTCTGCTTGCCATGTTCCCCACCTCGTGGTTTTTAACCTGTATTTAATGATAGCACACAGCACGAACGAGTGCAGTCTCTACCAGCGGAGGATTAATTGAGCGCCTGGTGAACGGGAGACTGTCAAAACAGATCAATAGCCCTGCTGGAGGCCGACTGGGATGTGCTGTAATAAAGGACGCTCTGCAGAGAACTGAGATTCATAGCTTCCTACTTTCATATGTTTCTACATTAACATGTTATTAAATAAATAGGGCTGCGCAGCTCATGCAATCCCATCTTATATTACCTTTTTTGTGATTAAACAATTTAGCGTGACAAATAGGAGGGGAAATTTAAGAAATCTAAAGGGTGCAAATATTTTTCTCCCCAGCATTGCATTTTTTACTTGTGTTTCACATTAGATTCACATGGTTCAGATGTGAATCCTTTTATAAATATCCACTATGGTGGACTGGCTTCTCTAAACTGCTTATAAATACAGTAAGTAGGTGAATGCACTGTGATGGACATTCAACCTACACCATGATGTAGCCTTCATTGGTGTCCAGTGTTCCTTGGTGTTCCGTAGACTCACTGCGACCTACACTAGGAAAAAAAGTGGTTTCTCTGTCACATTATAACAACCAATCTGGGAAAGTCTGCAGCCCACAGTTGTTATGCATCCCATGCAGTATTATTTGCCAGGCCAATGCATTTACAACCAGTAGACAGGAATTAGCCACCAGCTCCTGACCACAGCTGACCAGAGCAAATGCTTTTTATATTGCACCACTTACAAACTGAAGTATTTGATTTGTTTTATTCCATGCCAACCAAGATACACTGGAAATTCACACTTTGGTCAGGTAAAATGATGGCCAGATGCCCGGCTGAATATTATGTTGTTTTTATCCTGTTAGGGTGTGTGTGTGTGTAAGCGAGAGTCACTATGGTGTATTTTTAAATCGCCAGTGCAGGGGCTTACAGTATTTAGAGATCAGGGAGATCTATTTAATGGTGAGTGTGTCTCTAGGGAAGTTTTCTGGGATATAAGTGTGTGTGTGTGTGTGTGTGTCTATGTATAAAGAGTGATTACTTTCTTGTAATAATTTAGAAATGTTTCCACCTCACCTGCTTCAAATTAAGACTATCGATTGCAATAACTAATCAAAATAAATAATACAATGTTCAGAATAATAACAACATTGGTAGCAATTTTTTATTCCTGAATAACCTCTCTCCATGTCTTCCTCCTCCTCCTCCTTCGTTCTCCCTCTAAACACTGTGGGCTGATCTCACTGCTGTGTTGCATAACAAGCCCGGATAGTCACATCTCCCATATAACCGCTCATCAGGCACGCTGCCTGTAATCCCGCCCTGCCCCTTTTTTCATCCCGCGCTCTGGAATGGCGCTCACGTGGCCTCGGGAACCGAGATCTGCGCGGCGTGACAGAGACTCCGTCTAACCGTGAAGGACACTGTGTGTTAGCAGTCATATTTTTTAACGCGACTGATGTTGAGATGTGCACGCATGGAAGGTTCACATCCACTCCGTGTCACTGTGAATTAGCTTCGCTGCCGGGCCTGGCGCCAGAGCAGAATATATAGTTGGCTGTCAGGATTCTCTAAATAGTGCAAAATGATATAGCAAATTTTGGAAAGGAGAAATGGTGATGACCTACCTGAGCATTATCTTAAATAACAAAAGCATTTAAAGGCAAAACTAATGTTTATTTTATGTCACTCCAGCGCACAAGACAGCTGCAATGTTGTGTAAGTAGTGAAGGAATACACAGAGCATAGTGTGAAAATCCACTGTGGCCTTTGAGTGGCTGAGGAAATCACCCGTCTGTAGTCTGTTCTGTTTTCTGTCTCGTGAAACAGGGAGAAGAACAACATGCTTGCAGACCTCAGTTAGCCGAGTTTATGTATGCTAGACTGAACTCAGTTGTTTCCTCCCTCTTACATCATCCACTAACAGGTCAACTGCTCGCTGTGTCTCGAATGCACAATAAAATGTGGAGTAGAAATGAGCAGTCGTTTAGAACCACTGAGATCATTTTTGGTGAGAGATGTGAGTGTGTGAATGTATGTATGCTGTATGTTGCTCACATGTATTTAGTGGTAAGGAGTGTGAATACTTTTGCTCAGATAGGTGATTGTCTGCATTCAAGTATGTATTTGGTTGCAGTGTGAATACCTTTGCTCAGATAGGTGATTGTGTGTGTGCAAGCATGTTTTTGGTGATAGGGGTGTGAATACTTTTGTTCAGATAGGTGATTGTGTGCATTCAAGTATGTATTTAATGGTGGAGAGTGTGAATACTTTTGCTCAGATAGGTGATTGTGTGTGTGCAAGCATGTATTTGGGTACCTTAAATTGTGAAATATTGAGAAAAGCCTTTCACTGTTTGACCTTTTCAGAATAAAGCTTGGAGGCTTTTTACATTATTTAAACACCTTTATATTTCTTCGCACCATTAATATTCCACTCCGCCACACACACACATGACCCCACCCTGACCCCTGATGCCCCACTCTCTCTCCAAGAGACCTCCAGCCCCTCACCTGTCTCTCTTTCATCATTTCTGTTGTAAGCGCTCACACAGCTCCTCGTGTGCCCTCTGCTTTAGTAACCCTCGCTGTACGTCCCACAGCAGAACCGAGACCCTGGTTATTTTCCACTTGGTATTTTTCCCCGCTGTTGGTAGGGAGCTTATTATCGTTTCCTGTCAGGAATGTGAGGAATTTCCTGTGTTTCCACTCCTTCTGCCCCTGAAAGAGGCCCAGCCCATGTGTGTGACGGCCCAGCATCACGTTACCTCTTCTACAGTGTGGGAAATGCTTCCGTCCCAAACATCAAATGTTGTTTTTCTACCGGTGTGCTGCAGGCGTATATGTAATTACAGTATGTGCAATGCTACTAATAATAGAGGGCAGCGATTTGTACAACCACATTTTATTTACTTCTTAACAATGTAAAATCATAATGTAATTATTAATAATGTAATAATTTTGCAACATTCTGCACATCATGCTTGAATGCAAAAAATGGTTTAGTCCTTTATATACAAGGTGGGTTGATGTTTAGCAAAAATGCATCAGGAAATTTGTAAAATGAGCAATTTCAAGAATTTAACGTATTGTACCCTCTACAGTGCATAATATCAACAAAATATTTGGAAAATATGGAGAAATCTCTATGTGTAAAAGGCACCAAAATTTTTTTTAAATCTCTGGCATGCTTTCTATGAAGGAAATTACACCTGAGCTTGGAGATATGAGCTTCTGAGGACTCAAGATCATTTAAAATCGAGCTTTCTGAACATTTGTTGGTATTCCTGTAATGCCAACCAATATTGGCGCAACACTAGCTGCAGGTCTGTGCTTCAGTCTGCATGATTGCGTAATCAGAGATTGCGGGTGCTAGACTGGGAGTCCAGAGTCCACACTGACTGCACGTCTTTGGAAAACCAACGCAGCTACAGACAACAAACAGACAACACGCAGACAAGCTACAGGAATCGAACCCAGGCCCTTCTTGCCGTTAGACGACAGTGCCACCCACTGCGCCACCGTGCCGCCCCACATTCTTTACAGTAAACATATTATTGCATATTTTTCTCTGTTGTTTGTGTTTTGGGCGAGACAGAAGCGGAGAGAATAGCATTAGCATGCACGCTGATTCCAAACACATTCCTGCGGCCAGCCAAAGAATATGTTTTTAAGTTTGTGTGTGTGTGTGTGTGTGTGTGTGTGTGTGTGTTTTCTAGTCCCGTGTTGTTTGTGATTTTAGAAAGCACACTTTGTATTGGCGCTGGAGCAGGTAGGAGGCCGGACTGAGCAGAAGCGTTTCCACACTGGCTGTTGTCCTCCACGCCCACTTTCTCCTCAGTTGCCCTGTTCTCTTTATTTATCTCGTTACTTCTCATCCTCTCATCATTCTCCTCATTCCTCTTAGCTTTCCTCATTGTTCCTCCTCACTCACATCATTCCTCCTCAGTCTCCTCATTCCTCCTCATTCTCGTCATTCCTCCTCATTCATCCTCACTCTTCTTATTTCTCCTCGTTCATTCTCACTCTCCTCATTCCTCCTCATTCACATCATTCCACCTCATTCTCCTCATTCCTTATCACTTACCTCGTTCCCTCTCCTTCTCCTCATTCCTCTTCACTTTCCTCCTCACTCACATAATTCCTCCTCATTCACATAACTCCTCCTAACTCTCCTCATTCCTCCTCATTCTTCCTCACTCTCCTCATTCACATCATTCCACCTCATTCTCCTCATTCCTCTTCACTTTCCTCCTCGCTCACATAATTCCTCCTCATTCACATCATTCCACCTCATTCTTCCTCACTTTCCTCATTCCTCATCACTCACTTCGTTCCCTCTCGTTCTCCTCATTCCTCTTGACTTTCCTCATTGTTCCTCCTCTCTCACATCATTCCTCCTCATTCACATCATTCCTTTTCACTCTCATCATTCCTCCTCATTGACGTTGTTCCTCATCACTTGTGTCATTCCTCCTTACTCTCCTTATTCCTCCACACTCACATCATTCTTCCTCACTTGCGTTGTTCCTCCTCACTCTCCTTATTGCTTCTCCACATTCCACTACATTCCACTCATTCCTCATCACTTACCTCATTCCCTCTCATTCTCCTTATTCTTTCTCTCACTTTGTTCCTCCTTACATCATTCTTCCTCACTCGACGTTATTCCTCAGCACCTACCTCGTTCCCTCTCATTCTCCTTATTCCCCAGGATCCATGTTGCTGTGCATTTAGCAGTGCCACAATCTCCCACTGAATCCACTAAGAACACAACAGTTTGCATAATATTTTATTTGCATGGCCTGTAAAGCTCGTCTTGTCTCTCATACGAACGTGTTCAACATAACAAAGCCTTTGTGTGGCGCTTCCTCTGAGAATATTAGGTGTAGATTACGGCACATTAGCTGCTAAAAAGCATCTTTTTGTTAAGAGGCTCGATCAGCTTAATTAGTTTTATTGTGGTTCAGTGTTCAGACTACAAAGCAGGCAGGGCGTATTAGTAGTTTAGCAGTAGCAGCACAATTTTAAAATAATTCCAAAGAAAGATGTTTTGGATTAGAATTACTGAATGTAGTTTTAAAAAGAGTATTTAGAGTAACGACCCTTTACTTATTTTGATATTTTGACACCTCAAGTATGTGATTTCAGTTCATACAATTAAGACCACGGCTGCAGAAATAAATTCAATGGAAAAGCGTTTATGCCTGCGCTCAGGTGGCGCAGCGGTAAAAACACACGCTGGAACACCAGAGCTGGGATCTCGAGTACATCGTATTGAGTCTCAGCTCTGCCTGCCAGCTGGGCTGAGCAGCCACATGAACGTCGATTGGCCTGTTGTTCATATAGGGGCGGGTCATTAAGCCGGATAGGGACTCTCTCATAACTGATGCAACTACGACCTCTGCTGGCTGGTTGATAGCGCCTGCACAGAGGCGGGGAAAAGAGTGCAGATCGGGGTGTGTCTCTCCGTACACAGAGCTGATCAGCAGCTGATCTCGTCTAGTGTAGGTGAAAAGATGCATACGGCTACTGCCCACGTGTCGGAGGGGGCGTGGGTTAGCTTTGTTTTTCTCAAATCAGAGCCGGCATTAGTGGAGAGGAAGCATGACGCAATTGAGCAATAAAAAAAAAAAATAATAATAATAATGTTTTTTTATTAAGATTTTAGAGTTGCTGTTTACATGGGGTCTTTAATAATTCAGTCTGTGTGTACGAACCTGCACTGATTGTTAGCCATGCTCAAGGGTAACACAGAACTAAAATAAAATATAAAATCGGCACATTGGCACACGGCTCTGGTAGTACCGCAGTGCCGCGTCTGCACAGTATCTGTTTTAGAGGAGGGTTTGGGGAGTAGTCTTTACTGCAAGTTGCGTAACTTCTTTTCTTCGAACCCATTACTGTGACTAATGACATGCATACAGCTTCGCACAGATCACACATGAAGGATTAGTGTAAAGGTAACAGGACACCATGGAAACACCATGTGTACGGGTTAATACAGAGGGTCAGAAGGTTTACCCTCGAGCGTGGCGTTCCCACCGATAAACAACTGTTAAAGTTTTCTTAAGGTTTTTTTTTACTGGCGGTCGCAACTTGGTTGGAGTGAGTGAACCAGATGTGAGACAGCAGAGGTTTAGGTTACAGGGCAGGAAAGTGTGCAGTGATTGTGCAGATGTTTTGAGGCGCGCACTGACGGTTCTGTTCTGTGCTGTGGTGTGTTTTGCTCTGTGCAGTCGCCCAGACCAACAGCAGCCTAAAGAAACACCGGAGCAGGAGCATCTTCAGCCCCTTCTTCTGCTGCTTCCGCAACTACAATGTGGAGGCACCGGTTCAAAACGCCAAGCTGTGCACGCTGCCTCCACCTGCCGAGGAGAACGAAGGCTCTCCTAAGGTAAGAACAATAGGTGTGAATGTAGCAGGTGTAAATATTAGTTAGTAGTAACATCTCTCAGTTAAATTAAAATGCATGGGATCTAAAAAATAATAAAGATAATCTGACTGAATAACGAGGGAGTGTCCGACCTCAACTTTTCTCACAAAAAATGACAAGTATGCCAGACGGCTGCAGAGCAACTAACAGAGTTATGTAAATAAATTCTTATTGATTTTTAATTTGTATAAAGGTGCACAAAAGTTCGGGCTCATCAGGGACAGTAAGCTAAAACTGTGGTGACGTAATCATCGTAATCTCTGTCTAAGTAGTGCGTCTAAATAATCTGCCTTATGAGTTCAATGTCGCATTAGAATCCTCTCTACTGAGGCAGCTGATCAGGTAGGCAGCAAGGCAGCTCACTAGGTTTTCACACAGACCCTGTATTGTCATTTCAGCTGTATACAAGTACATATTGAAACGAAACAACGTTCCTCCAGAACCGTGGTGGACAGTTGTAGCCTAGCGGTTAAGGTACTGGGCTAGTAATTATAAAGTCACTGGTTCAAGCCCCACCACTGCCAGGTTGCACTGTATACTATCACTACTGTAAGTCGCTTTGGATAAAGGTGTCTGCTAAATGCCGAAAATGTAAATGTAAATGTGGTGCAACTCAGAACACAAGCGCAAACAATACAATATAAACATTGCAAACAAAAAGAGAAGTTGCAAGTACAAAGGGGAATTAAATATGTCCAAATTGTGGAGAAAATAGCAAAAACAAATGAAATTATAGCTTCAATTTTAAACTCTCTACATTTTACCACTTCAGTTTGGTCAGTCTGTGCTTTGTGTGAGTCCCTGTGAGTGATGTATTGCTGAGTGCCACCTCTGTTACCCCCTCCTCGCCTATCTTTTGGTTTCTCCTTCCCTCTCTGTCCCCCTCACACACATAAATGAAGTTTTTGTGGAGTTCGGCGAGCCCGTGCCCAGTTCTCCCATTCGCACTTCTTCACAAACATGCATGTGTGTGCCAAGGCAGGTACGCGCTGCTATAAATGGTCCGGAGTCGGATCGCGTTACTGACCGCTGTTTGTTTGCGAAGGCCTCATGGTCTGCAGAGGAATGTCCCACTGTTTTACAAGTGCACATGTCCAGAGTGAACCGTGTTTAGACCACCTACTGCATTTATACAAACCTGCTGAACCCTAAAACGTATGAAATCACCGTATGACCAAAAGTATTTGGACACCTGACAATGTTTATTTCAAAAAGTGACCTCTATGTGATTTTTAGCCCAAACAGCAGCAACTCTTCTGAGACGGCTTTTTGAAAAATGTTTAAGTATGTCTGTGGGAATTTGTGCCCATTCAGTCAAAAGAGCATTTGTATGGCTGGTCATGAAAGCCTTAATTGATGTTCCGGTTCATTCCAGAACTGTCAGGACTCTTTAAACCAAGCTTTTCTTCATGTCCTTATAGAGCTTGCTTTGTGTACAAGGGTACAGTCATACTGGAACAAAAAAGGGCCTTCCCTAAACTGTTGTTGCACATTTGGAAGCATATCACTGAGTGTTTATTATTGATTTATTACATCTGTTAGCAACAGTGTGGAGTGTAACTGAAACACATGAATTCTGTAATTAAAAGGGGTGTCCTAATAAATTACCTGCACCCCTAAGGTTGCCAGGTTTTTCCCGAGTAGAGCTTTCTTTATCATTTCAAAGCAATCTATTAAAAATGACTTGTTTTTAAGTCAGAAAATAATCAGTGCAGCGTAAAACTAAGCACACAGTGCTGCTAATAACAAGATTTGTTTTTTTATATTTATATTTCACTGACCACCACTTTAAGTACATTCTGAACATAAGCCCAAGCTTCGAATATTAATGTAAGCAATTTGATTTTTAATCTTTCAGTTCATGTGTCTTGATTTTCTGTGTAAGCTATAGTGTTGTTTTGTTTTTCTTTTTCTCCTTCCCTGTGTTCTCTCTGTGATTGTCTCTCAGTGTGATCAGGTCCAGAGCCTCCCCGTCCCCAGTGTATGTATGTCTTATTCACTTTACCCGCCTGCTTGTGCCTGCGTCTGAAAATAAGCTTGACTCTTTGTGTTTTTGCTCCTCACCCCCTTTCTTTCGGTAAACAAGCCTGTCTAAGCTCATAATGAACCGGTTCTGTGTAGGTACGCCCGTGGTTCTTTTATCTATTTAGTTATCTCGCTTACAAACTCTGGTTGAAATAAGGCACGTCTGATTTAAAATAATAAATAATCCTCGTGTCTGGTCACATTTCTCGTACGTCTGTGCGGGTGTCCTCCAGGTACTCTGGATTTCTTTCATGTCCCAAAAAATGCAGACAGCAGACTGGCTTCTCCAAAATACCCCTAGTAGTCAGTAATCTGTGATGGAACACGTTACAGATTCAACATGCCGTCCATTTCACGGTTGGAACGATGTAATGCAAAATCAAATCTACACAAATCGTCCCTCTCATTAAATAGACTTGCTCAGCTGTGACCATTTCAAAGAGACACTAACGGAACTGGGATAAACTGGGATGCACCACACGTTCCACATGATGAAATTTTGAAAACTCACTCATGCACTTTCCTTCATCTTGTGAGTAGGTTTTGGGATTCGTCCCATTCTGTTCCACAGTCTCCGGAATCTACTGGGACATGAAATTGAATTTGCTTTTACCCCGTTTAGCTCCTGTCTGATGAAATTAAACTTCCCACAACCTTATTAAGCAAACAGCATTACCACTCGGCACGGCTATTAGACCAATGAGTGGCTTGTTTTTAAAGCCTCGATTAGAAAATGCCACCGAAAATGCCCGTCTCCATCTATGGAGTAATAAATGACAAAATCAGTATGACTTTAGTTATTCTAATTGTATTATTACCTAATTTATTAAAATCAGAAACTCTTGGTGAAAAGTATGGACTAGTTTACCAAAGAATCAAAGTCTGAACTTTCCTAAGGCATATTTGATGCTTTCTTTTTTACCTTTGCACTTAATACAGGTTTAAACTGGTATTAGATCGAGTTTTATGCATAATCTGTCAAATCACTTATTCTTCTCAGTGACGCATGAATGCATGTGATATTGATTGACTGACATGATCCAGGCAAAGCAAAGTATGTTAGCATCACATGATTTATTTACTAAGAGGATGTTAACAGATAAAATAGGATTGGCGCATCCTTACTAATCGGCCTATAAAATATGTGTCATGTAAGCTGTTCATGTTAAAAATAGAGCTTTGCTGAACCTGCACATTTCTTACTAATTACAGAATAGACGATGTGATAGGACTCCCATTGTTAGAGCTGCTGGCACAGATAAAACAAGCAGCAAGCTATTGGCACGTCATCAGCTTTGCTACTTAACACAATCATGACTCTCTCTCTCACTCTCTCTCTCTCTCTCTCTCTCTCTCTCTATATATATATATATATATATATATATATATATATAACATCACTTTTCTATGTACATAGTCACCTTTCAGTTTTTCCCAGCGTGGTACCAACCTTTAATGCCATCAGCATGGTTGAGAGCATAGCCACTGATGCACTGCTGCTTTCACATCGTCATCACATGAAAATCTTCCTCCCCTTAAAGCGAAAAATGTGGAAATGAGATGGAGCTAAATCTGGACCATAAGCGTCTCTCAGTCTCTTAGACACGACCGATTACTACTCCTCCCACCCTCACTGTTTCCAACCAAAATATAACAATGCGGAAACTTTTTCAGAATCCCTTGTATATATAGACAGATACGCAAAGAGGTAATATGTGCTTACTGTTGGATATGTATACTGTATGAGTACTGGAATAATGAAGATAGTGCAGGATTGTATACAAACTGTGTGTGTGTGTGTGTGTGTGTGTGTGTGTTCACCCCCTGACTGCTGCCATCTGTCTGCTACCCAGGCTAGAGGACATTCTCACATTTTACCCAGTGCAGTCTAATTAATACAGTCCAATTGCTCTTAATCGGCAGAATTTGGCTCCGGAAAAGACCATTACTATAATCCGATTCATTCAGCCCTGCCTGAAACAATCAGAACTGCTCTTTCATAACACCAGGAGATAAAAACTGGAAGGAGAAAAGCAGGTCAATGTCAAGTGTGAAAAATAAGTGTGAAATCAAGCTGTCAGGGTTTGGACGGCACACTTCACACAGTAATAATGTTAAGTTTGCTTTATCCTTCATCTATATTCAGTGTTTGTCCTTTTCTTTCCTGCTGTCGTTTGGGCGCTTAATTTCTCCCCTGCCTTCAGTCTCCAGCCAAATACCTCCTGCCTGAAGTCAGCATCACCGACTACGGCAAGAACTGTGTGGTGATCGACCTGGATGAGACCCTGGTGCACAGCTCCTTTAAGGTACACACACCCACTTAAAGGTTGAATTCACATACCCGTAAGTTCAAGCTTTCGGGTTTGAGGCTCACTGGGGCTGCCAGCCTGGTTGAGTGCACATAAACGATTGGCCGTGTCTGATGGAGGAAAGGTCGAATAGGGTGTCATTACCACATGAGCGTCATTGCAGGGCTGAGAATGGTCCACCACCCAAACATTATCTGATCAGTGGGGACCCTATAGGGGTCACCTTTGATTGACACATAGGCTTCAAAGGGCTGAAACTTAGATATGAGTACAGCAACTCATGTCAGATGATTTTATGCACTTCTTCAATTGGTGTTCTGCTTTGTGGCTGAGCTGTTGTTGCTTCTAGAGATGTTACAGTAACTGCATTTGTGATTAATCTAGCAAACAGAAATCTGACTTGTTGTAAACAAAAATGACTTTGATGTTTTTAATGATGTTCCTTTTGTTTATTGATCTAAAAGTTGTGACAAACATGAAATAGCCGAGACAATCAAAATGAGGGGAGTTATTTTTTCACAGCACTGTAGTTGAGAGGTAAAAAGACAACATGTTAGTTTTTAAAGAACTCTTTAACAACAGCGTGTCCTTAAAATGTCCGTCGGCTCTTCTTGGAAAGGAGAAGGGAGGCGCTGGCTAAAAGAGAGGCCTGGAGAAAGGGTAGGAGCAAGGATTGCATGCCTTTGTACACACACTCACACTTACACACACACATACACACACCACATGCACAAATACACCCATTGTGCCTCCCACACACACTCTACATGAAAAGGTTGTACACTAGGGCGTGTCCGTCAGCACACTATACTGCAAACTTCAAACTTCTGCACCTTGTCTGCGGAAAACAGCTGCTGTTTGTTTGTTTGTAATGTTCCACTAAAGTACTCGATACGTCAACACGAGAATCAACAACTTTCTGACGCATGACGCAAGTACAAGTTTCAAAATGACAGAAGTTTTAAAAGTATAAACACTGAAATGTCAAATAACTTTAGAATCAACTATCATGAAAAAGCATTAAAACCTGTTATATTGGCAAAAAAACTGTGGGTGCCACACACACACACACACACACACACACAAGGTTCTAACCTCGGTCCCCAGGACCCTGGTGCTGTTCGGCACCTTTACTAGGTGTGCAACTGTGCCACCCATGTTATTATTGAAAAGCAGTAGTGTTTTATATATCTAATAAATGCATCAATATTATTTTTATCAGTTTATCTATTTCGTCTACAGCACAAAGGTGTTTTTTAATTCTTTGTTGCTTTAAAATGCTCATAAAGCTTTAAAAATTCATATTAGTGATCAAACATGCCAACTAATGCGAAGCTAAACCAACGTTAATCAAAGCTAAAGCAGAAAAGGTCAGTGATGGTGTACAGAACGCACTAATTGACAGTTAAACAGGGTGATGTGGGATTAAAGATGCAGCATCTTCCTGTCTGTCCTTAACACACCTTGAAAAACAAAATACTTAAAAGAAAGAGAAGGTTGCCATGTTCTGTGGCGAATGTATTTAAATAAAAAGTGTAATTTCTTTTTAATGTCTGATATTTGTAATGTCTTGTCTTTTATTAATTGATTGAGGCTGCATTTTGGGTCTATTTAGTTGAAGGTCAAACTGAAAATCAATACATAGCAAGGCACAACTGGATGAGTTTTAGAATAAAAAGTGATGATGATGATGATGCAGGATTATTCAATGAATTAGAGGAAAAAGTCATTTTTGTCCACCTAAAAGCGTTTACATTTGGGTCCGTTTGGAGCTAATTCTTGGTTAGGCTAATTGTTATTAATGCTTGAGTTATGCTAAGCTAAAGTTAAAGATGTGTCCATGTTTATAACCTGGTGTCCTTACTAGCTAAAACAACTGCAATTATTGAGTTATTATTGAGTTTATGAGTTATTTCAGTGTCTAGTTTTCTGATTGTCGAGACACCTCATGCATTTACCCGATAGTCCTCACACTCCCTCTGCTGGATGTCCTCAAAGTTTTGGCTTTATTAATAATCCAGCTCAGCATTGCATTAATGAAGTACTTCTGGATTTGAACAGCTAGTTAACAATTTTAATTACTATAATTTGAACTTCACAACTGACTTACAGTTTTCAATACTGCAAATTCACTAAGGCTTGTTTACTCTCAGCCCAACAATCTGGTACACCTGAAATCAAACAGCTGATAGTTTCAGGACCTGTTACCATTTAACCAGAACAAGAACATCACAAATTATATTTAATTACTTTATCTCTTGGATGGAATGGTGGCGTAGCAAGAAGGGCTTGGGTTTGATTCCCCTTTCAGTGTGAAGTTTGCATGTTCTCCCTGTGTTGTCCCTCAGGTTCCAAGACATGCAGTCTCTTATGTAATTAGGTTTTACTAATATATGATATTTGGTATTATTTGTACAGCCTGACATACGTAAGTCACGTTCTGAGAAGATTGTATTGAACTGTGTGTATTTTATATTTACCATTTTAACCCCAGTTAAAATCAATCCTGATCCCTCTGACCGAAACCCAAACTCCTCCAGCGCAAAAATGCCCTTAAAAGCATCGAAATTTCACTGTACTGTTACTGTAATATTCGTTGATGCTTTTTTGGCCAGTGCCGCTCATCTGTACCTCTTTATTCTTCTCATGCAGCCCATCAGCAATGCAGATTTTATTGTCCCAGTGGAGATTGATGGAACCATCCACCAGGTAACATGCAAATGATATTACACACCACAGAATGTCAAGAAGTGTCCTGTAATTGTCCATGTAGAGCACATTCACATTGATTCCTATTCACATGAACATGCACAGATTTTATGGATGGATGGATGGATGGATGGATGGATAGATAGATAGATAGATAACCTTAGCAGGTTCAGACACTGTTACATTAGTATGCTCTTAAAGTAAATTCTTTTAGGGGTGACCGACTGCCACTTTATATTATGTATAGAAATGACATTGTTTATGATGCTGTAATAAATATAGTACATGAGTAAAAGAGAGTGAATGTCACCATAAATTTTGTGTCCTAGTATTGATGGCTGTTACCTGGTTCAAGTAATCCAGGATAGGCTCTGTGCTTCAGGGTCAGCCTGTTCTTGATTACTTGTACTGGGTGGCAGTGACTGAACGTCCTATAGAGGAGAAAGTAAACGTGTGTGTATGTGTGTGTGTATCCAGTATCCATGATGTGTGATATAGTGTTTATAAAGTGTGCTCCTAATTATGCTGTATAGAAAATGTATAGCGTGTTTTGCAGGTGTACGTATTGAAGAGGCCTCATGTGGATGAGTTTCTGCAGAAGATGGGTGAACTGTTCGAATGTGTGCTCTTCACAGCCAGCCTAGCGAAGGTAAATTCACACACACACACACAAACACATCTCAAATCTGAAAGCTTAATTTCATTTCTTTGTTTTTGGGTGTAATTACTGAAAAAGCGTTAACTCATATGATTATTAAATGCAGTTTCAGTATTCACTACACACCATGCACATGTAATTGAATAGTTGTGTTGTTTCGTATGAGCGACCAGTGAGTGTGTATTCTCTGTGTGTGTTTTTTCAGTATGCTGACCCCGTAGCGGACCTGCTCGATCGGTGGGGTGTGTTCCGCTCCCGTCTCTTCAGGGAATCCTGTGTTTTCCACAGAGGAAACTACGTCAAAGACCTCAGCCAGCTGGGCCGACAACTCAGCAAAGTCATTATTGTGGACAACTCGCCTGCCTCCTATATCTTCCACCCGGAGAACGCGGTAAATCCAGTTCTACACACTCAAACTTACAAACAAAGTGTTTTTATACAGTTAAGTGTGCCTACATTTAAGACGGATGTTTGGATGCACCTGACCACAATATGGACTAACACAGCAAAGGGTTTGAATGCTTTTGTAAATGAGAGGTTTAAAATTTTCAAAAACCCTTTAAAACATGTTTACCTTTGTCGTTATGCCTGATTGACTGAAGTGTAAACTGATGGGTAATAATGGTACTCATATCCATTCAAAATCAATGACCGACACTATTAAAAGTACAAAATGTCATAGGGTGTGAATATTTTCTGAATCCACTGTAGATACCAAGACAATATTTAGACAGTGTACATAACATTATTTAGTGTGTGTACATAGAAACAAATGTCACGCAAGTGTATAAATACAATTTCATTAAAACTTCCATATATGGATTCAAAGATATGCCTATATTCCTGTCTATAGACGTAAAGACACGCCCACTTAGAGTCGCTGTGTCTTCCATATATGGAGTCTATGACACATCATTTCCTTTTATATCCTGACTGTCTTTGGTCTGTGTCCTGCAAACAGATTGTATTGGTTTTAATGAGAACGTAGATACACGCTGACTTCGTTTATGTTTGGAATGGATACACGGCTATTAGTTCTTAGCATAGTATTTCTTAGTATTAGTATTAATATTTCTTACCAAGTACTGTGCTGACTCACAAATGGTTTTCTGTCCCTACATAAAGAATAACATGATGCCAGAAAAACACTCAAATGTCAACATAGTCAAATGTTACTGAGGTCTTTACCTGAGTATCTGTCTAATACATTATGATCAGGGCCATTCTGGGTCCGCAGCCCACCCAAAAGACACGGGGTGCAAACTAAGGGTCGAGATGATTCTTCTCCACTGAACTATTATGGGCATGGGTTTGGATTTGTTTCTGATCCTGGTGTACCTTGTGCTTTTATTCGCAGGTGCCGGTGCAGTCGTGGTTCGACGACATGACGGATACGGAGCTGCTGGATCTGCTGCCTCTGTTCGAGGGTTTGAGCCGAGAGGAGGACATTTACAGTGTGTTACAGAGTCTGAGGGCCAGGTAGCACTGGTACGACATCCCTGAGCCTAGACTGCTGTCTTCTTAGACATACTCGAACCTGCACCAGTCATCAGGACACGCCGTAGCCTTTAGAAGGCGCCAGTGGCTCACAGTGAAGGACAAAACGGACGTCAGCTAACTGGATGGACTCCATAAATGGATGGACGCTCGCCATGCTGTCTTTCAAGTTTATTGGACCATTCACCAACCGGAGACACTGGCAAGGATACTGTGTACATACTCCAATTTTCTAAACTTAAGAACCATAGGAATGAACACTAATAAATTTTTCTAAGGAAGTTTATTATCCAGAAGTTCTTTATATTTACCAGAATAAGGGACAAAACTCAGAAAACAAGCTACGAAGCGCTTCAGCTCTTCGGTTCATGCTATGCAGGCAGTCTTAAACACCAGTCGCTCCAACTGTGATTTTCTTTTCACCCAAAAAAGTGCCTTCTGACTTGTTTTTTTATAAACGTATTCTTTATGGCCAAAAATATGTGGACACCTGTGCATTGTGGGCTGTTACAGCCTTTTCAGAAAATAGTAATTCATTCGTAGCATTTGCCAGGTAGTTTATCCCAAAGGTATTTAATGGGGTTGAGATCGGGGCTCTGTGCAGGTCACTGGAGTTCCTCTATGAAACAAATTTAAAGGCGTATGTTGTATTTTATATTCCTATTAGCAAGGAGAGTGGGGTGTCTACATACTTTTGGTCATATAGTACATTAATACATTTTCTATGCTGCATACCTCCAATAATTTCCAAACCTTTTAATGCTGTAAACCCCTGTGGACATGTGAGAATTTATTTAAAATCCATGATGTATGACGAGGACTTTTCCTGACGTGCTGGTCTCCAGTCGTGTTAAAGAATCACTGATGGACGATTTAAGACTGATCAACTTTCTCTAGTCTTTAAAAAATGACATATTGTATTAAATGGAAAATAAATATAATATATTAAATTAAAATTATATTAATGGAAAATTTGATTTGCAAATATTATCCAAATGCAAAATGAATGAAGACACCTAACAAACTGTTAATCTTCAACTCAATTCAGTATGAGCATTTATCAGAATAAAAGTCACAGTCAGTATCACGAGTGGCTCACGTGTGAATAAAATGAAACCTACATACACAAGGTGGCACAAAGGAAAACCCAGAAACCACAGTTTGTTTTTTAATATCAATACCACACCCTGTAAAGTTTACAGTAAACATCGCCCACGGTCACTTTGGGTCCCTGTTGTTAAACAGAGCGGGAGCTCCTGGCAATTAATCGAAACACTACAGCTGAATGAAAGGTTTCGTTCCACCAAAAGGTGTGTGTGTAGGGGTTTATAGGTCCTTTATAGCTCATTGGGCATTTTCTGATGTAAGGTTTATAAAATTATTATTAAAACTGTTTTCATGGCCTCTAAATTTAGTTATGTTGAATGACTGTAGCAGTGACTTTTATTTACACAGTTCACATAAACAGGGTTAGTTTGATTGCACCCATAACAAAAAACATGGAAGATATTGGCTGTGTCCATATTCTGAGGTAAAGTTTGTACTAATATGATCAGGTGTAGGTTGGGTACCAGATAGAAACAGGACTGCCATCAATATTAATAAATAATAACTGCTGGACAGTGTGTTAGTTAGCAATTTGTGTAAGTAATGGATTAAATTGAAGCTGTGTGAAGGGTTGAGGTATGTATGAGGTGTGATTGTGTGATAATCCACCACTGTGGCCCTCGCTGGCCAGTGTGAGGGTGGTGCAGGGGAAGTGGCAGGGGGATTGTAGTAGGGAATTGGTAATGACTACATTGAAAGGAAAGGTGGAGAGTGCCTAAAAAAAGAATGTTATATTATGTTTTTAACCAAGAGCATTAATCAAACCATAACCTGTTGGTTAACCTTGGGTGACCTGAAAGGCGCTTATAAATAAAATTATATTATTATTATTATTATTATCTGGTAATTGGTTAATTATTTACTTTTTATATACTGTAGCAGTGTACATTAACTGACCTTTTATTATAGGTTAAGATTCTGTTCTTTTTTCATTACAAAGGAGCAATGGTAATGTGATTGTGGTAATCATGCGTACACTACAGATGTGGTAAATAGGGTTGGTAAAAGAGTAAAAAAACTTCAGGTATGTCGTGATTGCATCAGTTGTAATCCCATATTTTACATGCACCCTTTCACAACCGCTTAGATTCTTACATCAGTCTCACCTCTGCTGCAACGTGTTATTCTCAGAAATGTTTACCATGCTGACACCATCAAACCGACACCTTACACAACTTTTCCATCACTCCCTTTTTAAAGTCTGTTGTCTGGTAAGTGTATACACACCAACACATCATGTTGTCTGGAGCTGTCGAAAAAGAGCTTCAGGGGGCCGACAAGATGTTTGCCTCACCCAGAATCTGCTCATCCAGAGCCGAATGTATGAATGTGACAAACCACAATGCAAATCTGCAAAACTGAGTTCAGTTTACTTAAGCTGTAGCTCATCACACAAACTTGAGTCAAACCAGTTCATCAATGTCACTGTCTTACAGTTTTTGTTTCGTGTATATATAAAAATATAAAATCAATGTGTTCTTTCTGCACGGGTGTTAAAAACTATTTTATTTTACTTTGCTTTTTTTATTTTATTTTAACCCCTTAGAATGATGTTTCAAAATGTTTAGAAAGCTCGTATGAGGAGGCCTGTTTTTGCACAGTAGAGAACAATGGGACTTAGGTGTAGTCCATATAAAGACATCTAAGCGAGCTATGTGTGTGTGTGCTCACCTGGGTGGAGGGATAACAGAAACACACCCAGGTATACACACATTGTCAGAAAGGGATGCAGTAGGGGTTCGAGCGGACTCTGATACACACACACAGGTGCTGTGACGGTTTGTCTGACAGTGTGTTTGGTTCTGACTGCATCAAGGTAAGAAACTTTCTCAGATTATTAAACATATTAAGGTATTTTAATGTGGAAATAATGAAATGCTTGTTTACAAGCTTTATTTAATGACACTATGTAAATGCTGGACAATGCCTAAAATTCTATATCACTTTGACTCATTTTGTTGGCTCTTTAAACTAATTCTTTTAGTTTTTTGACTGTCAAATCGTTCTCTTTATTAATTTTAATATTCCAATAGTCAGTAATTAGTTTTATGCTTTGTCTGTGCCCAAATGTTACCAGGTTTTAGATCATTATACCACAAATTGGCTGATTCTTGAGGTTTTTTGTTTCATACTAAGTTCAGAATGTTGGACGTGAGGATGGAATGATCTCCTCGGGAAAAGGTTTTCCGTGTAATTCATCAGTCCTTGTGTAAATGCACCTAAATGCCATTGTTAAGCTCAGAATCAATACAAGTGGCCACTAATTGAACGTCAAACCAGTTCTTCAGGGCTCGGTGGACAAAGAACACCAGGAAGCAATCTGAGCTGCTTTTAATTTGGTGGCAGATTGTTTACTGATGTGTGGAACAGTGTGGAATGGACTGTGTTTCTAGGAAAACGTAAAACAGACTACAAAGACCTGGCAGGTGGATTTTTAAATATTAATTACGAATAATTTGTGAGTAAGAAGCTTTATTTATGTAGCACACTTACAATTATAAGGGTTTTTCTTGGAAGGGGCACATCATGGTAGTTTTTGAGTTTCCATAATTTATCAAACTCTTCTTGTTTACTGTGTTTTTTTCATTCAGAATCCAAAAAGCTGAGCCTTGGTAGATCCTCTTTTTGTACCCAATCATAAAACCATCACCTGTTTCATGTTCACCTGCTTCAATCAAAATAATGTAAATTCATTATCTTATAAACTTTTCACTCTTTTTACTTATGTGAGTGTGTTGCAGGCGTAAAATAACCTATACATACAAAATACAATCAAGTTAGTCAGTAAAAAACATTAAAACTTATTTCCTTGTACTTGGATTTTCCATTGTTCCATTCTTTCCAGAAACTGGGTCTGTTTGATAAAATATATGTATGATAAAGTTTAGCTTTTTATCTGTTATTTATTAAACTCTTACTATGCTTTAATAAATTAGATCAAACTCTTCACATTTCCGATAGCTGTTGCCATTGAAATGAATACAATACCAGTTAGATAGCAGATATCAGGAGGTGTTTGCTTAGTGTGAGTAAATCTTTTATCAGAATTACAGCACTGAAACATTGAATTTTGGGGTGGTGTCACCTACAGAGTACCAACACACCCAGTACTGTAAACCATCGATCTGTGGGTAGATTCACAGCTGTAATTCTGTTATTACAGGGTACATATTAATCCTTTTACTGTGAGTTATTGTTCAGAATCACTTGTTCTTGAAGAAATGCTGGTTTTGCTTAAATGGCCCTTAATGAATTTTTTAAATTATTAATATAGTTGAAGAATCCATGAGACATAATTGTTGGGACAGTTTAATCATAGCAAGATTATAACAAGCCTGGAAAACAGCGACTGAAAAACGAGCCCTTCACTTCACCCCAAGCTGACAAATAAAAACATGGGTGACTCCCCTGCCAAATAACATTTAACAAGTCAGCTGCTGCAGTTCCTTATGCAAAATTGTACTCTGTACCCCATGCCATCACAAATCTTCAAAGAGTATGATGTTATATGTTTCATTAAAAAACATATACCCTTTTGTAAACGTGGTTAATAATAATAATATTAATTAAATAAGAAAAACAAGTGTTGGGTAAATAGAAGGATATTTTCTATAGATATATTTAGAAGGATGATTTTACTTGAACTTTTTCTTTGCTAATGATGCATATTGTAACATATATAACAGTTTTTATTTCTGTTGACCTTTGCTCTTAGGATACAGCAGGATGTCTGATAAACTCCCGGACATGTTTAAAGACATTAAATACAAGCCTGGTCTACAGATATGGACCATCAATGTAAGCAAAGTCTCCCTTTACCTACGCCTGTAAGGGACACACATTCAGTGATTCCTGCAACTTTATTTTTTGTAACATTCTGCTGGGGCTGGAAAATGTGCAAACAGCAATGCAGACAGACAGACAGACAGACAGACAGACAGACAGATAGATAGATAGATAGATAGATAGATAGATAGATAGATAGATAGATAGATAGATAGATAGATAGATAAGGTATCTTCTTTAAATAATTACACCTTTATTTTGCCTAGAATATGAAAATGGTTCCTGTGCCAGAGCAGGCCTATGGGAATTTCTTCGAAGGAGACTGCTACATTGTTTTCTATGTAAGTAGCTTACGTTTCGCTTCATTGAGCTCAACACAGCATTGTTTTCATTCGTTCTCACATCTCAGGCCGTGTTTGTGTCGTTATGTGACAGGGTGGCACAGACACATCTCGCTCCATGGACATCCATTACTGGATAGGTAACAGTGCCTCTCAGGACGAGCAGGGCGCTGCAGCCATCTACGTGTCCCAGCTGGATGAGTGTTTGGGTGGTAGTCCGATGCAGCACCGTGAGGTTCAGGGCTGCGAATCAGTCAAGTTTAAGAGCTACTTCAAAAATGGCATCATGTAAGTTCAGTTCTGTCATACTGAGGGGCAGGTGTGGTTAAAAAATAGATGCCCACCTGATGTTCATATGTTTCTCATCAGATACAAGAAAGGAGGCGTGGGGTCGGGATTCCAGCATGTCACTACCAATGCGTACGACATCCTGCGTCTGTTGCATGTCAAAGGCCGCAAGAATGTGACCGCCACAGAGGTAAATGACGCAGTAAAGAAAGTAAAAGTAGGTGTTAGACTGTTTAAAATGCCACAGCGGATGAATCTGAGCTTCTGTCTGTAGGTGGAGTTGTCCTGGAAGAGCTTTAATGCTGGAGATGTCTTCTTGCTGGACATGGGAAATAACATCATCCAGTGGAATGGACCTCAGAGCAACAGACCGGAGAGATTAAAGGTAAAGCAGGTTTCATTTAACATAAACAGACCATAATAGAACAAAATAGAACCTGGCTGGGTGTCTAAGAGACACGATTGGCCGTGTCTGAGGAAGGGAGGGTCAGATGGTGATGGTGCGGGACCCAGACTCTTCCTATATAGTCTGCAAAAGGTATCCACCACTGTGATTTACCCCTGCTTGGATTACTATTTTTTTTACGTGTAAATGTTTACTTGCTCTTTATAGGGGTGTTTGCTAGCACAGGACATCAGGAATCGAGAGCGAGGGGGTCGAACACAGATCGCAATAGTGGAGGGAGAAAAAGAAGAAGCCTACCCAGAACTGATGAAGATCATGACGGCGGTCCTGGGTCAGAAGAGCGGGCCTTTAAAAGAAGCTGTCCCTGATCCGACAGCAGACCAGTCCCAGCTTTCAAATGTTAAACTTTACCAGTAAGTAAGCACTGTTCAGGGGTTTATTTACTGTCATTACTGCCGCTTCACAATCCTGCATTTTTGTAAATAAGAAAAGCATTAAGTCACACAAATGTCATTTTAAAAGTCAATCAAAAGTAAAAGGTGTATCAGATAGCAAGGTAAAGTGTTACTTTTTATACCAGAATAAAAATTCCCACTCAAGAAATGGGGCTAAATGACTTTAATCTACCTTTTTTGGTATACTAAAGTATGTACAGTACATAACTAGACTGTGTATATACGTTTGATTAAAGTACATGCCTGCTTTTGTACTCGGGTATCTAATGTACGTCCACTCTTCCTCCAGAGTTCATAGGGCATGTACTTGCTCTTGCTTTGGGGGACCTAAGGCATATCCTGCTGTAATATGATGGAAAGTTATGTAGGGTATATTCTGGTCTCTTACTACAATACATGCAGAGCAAGGTATCTCTTCTCTTCCTAGAGGTTCCCAAGGGTTTAGCTCTTCTTAAGAAATTGCTTATCCTAATGATGCATGTCCCTCCTGTCAAACAGAAAACAGGGTTAATTCTGCTTATTAAATGAAAACCCTAGTGCATGTCCATGTTCTGCTTTTCTACTAGGAAACGTTTAACAAATCCCTTTCTGTAAGCTATGTAGGATATGACATTATTCTTCTACTGAATATTTAGAGTTAGAGTTAGTAGTTAGTGCTAGTCTTCCACCAGGATACTGGGATAGAGGCCTGGTCTTTTATATCTTCCAATAATATACCAATGCTCTTCTTCTAGCATAGGATATAGACTTGCTATTCCACTAAGATGTCTTCCACTAAGTTTTTTTATCTTCCCAAGGATATATTCTTGTTTTTTTCCCCCTAAGGTACATATCATATAGCCTTACTCTTCTAAAACTGTACTTTGTTATTCACCCACAATCCTGTAGCAAATCCTTGCGTTTCCATGATGCTTTATTGCTGCTTTTCCATTAGCAAATATTCCTGCTCTTTCACACAGGTGTATCCCAACTCTTCCAAAAGGCTACATCGGGCATATCCATGCCTCCCTACCAGGAATCATAGGGTATATTCTTCATCTAGCTCTTCATCTAGTATTGTATGTACTTAGGGTACATTTCTGTTCCACCACAATGAAGTCCCTCTGTATCTAATTCCTTGAGTAGAGTATAATCTTAATTATGTAAATGATATTCCCGCCTTGCACTTTGATTATGTCACCTATAATACATCCCTGCTCTTCTTGTAGAATTCGTCGTCTATATTCCTGCACTTTTTATACCCTTGTTCTTCCAAAATGGTATAATTTTGCTTTTCTTCCAGGGTACCTTAAATATAGTCCTTGTGTTCCGTTAGAATACCCAGGGTGTTTACTTTTTTTGTCTTTTTCTTCAGGGTATTTAAGGCATACAAGGGTAAATAATTGCTCCTATGGTACAATATGTGGAATATATACAATACAGTACATGCTCTTTTCCTCTAGACACAATAGTACCCGGTACCTTGGGTATATCTCCTGTTCTTCTTTGACTAGGGAATAATATCGTTGTTCTATCTTGGGACCACACCTTTACTTTCACCGGGATGGTTTCAGCTCCGTCTGTCTTAACACCCAACTCATGTTAATCAGTGATGCTATGTTGTTCGTTTCTGTTTTTACAGGGTATCAGACTCCAGTGGTAAGCTGATAATACAGGAAGTGGCGTCAAGTCCACTATCACAGAAGCTTCTGAATTCAGAGGTAAGCAAATCTTCTACGTAATCTCAGCTCCTTTGAGTCTGTTATTGTGTTACTGGCTGTAAACCCTCTGTGTTTTTGGCAGGAGTGCTACATCTTGGATGTAGGAGGTACATCGCTGGCAGTGTGGAAAGGAAAGAAGGCCACTAAGGAGGAGAGACTCTCAGCAATGGAGCGGGCAGTGGTAGGCGCGTGGTTCTATGTGTGAATTTAATTTAATTAGGTTTTATTGGGCTACCACTGATAACCCTTGTAGCCTTGAATACTGGAATTTGTGACTCTTTATGCCAGTCACATAATGTTTTATGATCTATCCTGTAAGCATCACCACAGCTTTGCCTAATTCTCCTTAGGGTTTCATCAAAGCCAAAAACTACCCTCCCAGCACTCACGTGGACGTGATGAGTGAAGGTGGAGAGTCTGCCATGTTCAAGCAACTCTTCAAGTCCTGGTCTGAGCCGAGACAAACTCAGGGCCTGGGAACCACCTACACCAGGGGGAAGATAGGTACTCATCTCATCACTTCATCACACACCAGCTATGCACGACTGCACAAACATTAGTGTAACGTGTTATGTGAAATTCTTCTCAGCCAAAGTGGACCAGACCAAGTTTGACGTCATGGAACTTCACGCCGAGCCTAAACTTGCTGCACAGGAGCGTATGGTGGATGATGCTTCTGGAGAAGTCCAGGTATATATATACAGTATATACAGTGTATCACAGAAGTGAGTACACCCCTCACATTTCTGCAGATATTTAAGTATATCTTTTCATGGGACAACACTGACAAAATGACACTTTGACACAATGAAAAGTAGTCTGTGTGCAGCTTATATAACAGTGTAAATTTATTCTTCCCTCAAAATAACTCAATATACAGCCATTATTGTCTAAACCACCGGCAACAAAAGTGAGTACACCCCTAAGAGACTACACCCCTAAATGTCCAAATTGAGCACTGCTTGTCATTTTCCCTCCAAAATGTCATGTGATTTGTTAGTGTTACTAGGTCTCAGGTGTGCATAGGGAGCAGGTGTGTTCAATTTAGTAGTACAGCTCTCACACTCTCTCATACTGGTCACTGAAAGTTCCAACATGGCACCTCATGGCAAAGAACTCTCTGAGGATCTTAAAAGACGAATTGTTGCGCTACATGAAGATGGCCAAGGCTACAATAAGATTGCCAACACCCTGAAACTGAGCTGCAGCACAGTGGCTAAGATCATCCAGCGTTTTAAAAGAGCAGGGTCCACTCAGAAAAGACCTCGCGTTGGTCGTCAAAAGAAGCTGAGTGCACGTGCTCAGCGTCACATCCAACTGCTGTATTTGAAAGATAGGCGCAGGAGTGCTGTCAGCATTGCTGCAGAGATTGAAAAGGTGGGGGGTCAGCCTGTCAGTGCTCAGACCATACGCCGCACACTACATCAAATTGGTCTGCATGGCTGTCACCCCAGAAGGAAGCCTCTTCTGAAGTCTCTACACAAGAAAGCCCACAAACAGTTTGCTGAAGACATGTCAACAAAGGACATGGATTACTGGAACCATGTCCTATGGTCTGATGAGACCAAGATTAATTTGTTTGGTTCAGATGGTCTCAAGCATGTGTGGCGGCAATCAGGTGAGGAGTACAAAGATAAGTGTGTCATGCCTACAGTCAAGCATGGTGGTGGGAATGCCATGGTCTGGGGCTGCATGAGTGCGGCAGGTGTTGGGGAGTTACATTTCATTGAGGGACACATGAACTCCAATATGTACTGTGAAATACTAAGCAGAGCATGATCCCCTCCCTCCGGAAACTGGGTCGCAGGGCAGTGTTCCAGCATGATAATGACCCCAAACACACCTCTAAGACGACCACTGCTTTATTGAAGAGGCTGAGGGTAAAGGTGATGGACTGGCCAAGCATGTCTCCAGACCTAAACCCAATAGAACATCTTTGGGGCATCCTCAAGCGGAAGGTGGAGGAGCGCAAAGTCTCGAATATCCGCCAGCTCCGTGATGTCGTCATGGAGGAGTGGAAAAGCATTCCAGTGGCAACCTGTGAAGCTCTGGTAAACCCCATGCCCAGGAGAGTTAAGGCAGTTCTAGGAAATAATGGTGGCCACACAAAATATTGACACTTCAGGAACTTTCACTAAGGGGTGTACTCACTTTTGTTGCCGGTGGTTTAGACATTAATGGCTGTATATTGAGTTATTTTGAGGGAAGAATAAATTTACACTGTTATATAAGCTGCACACAGACTACTTTTCATTGTGATAAAGTGTCATTTTGTCAGTGTTGTCCCATGAAAAGTTATACTTAAATATCTGCAGAAATGTGAGGGGTGTACTCACTTTTGTGATACACTGTATATATATATATATATATATATATATCGTCTGCATATATGGTCACCATGTTTGTACACATCTGGAAACAAAATGCAATGCTTAGTTTTGTCTTTGTTGTTTATTCTGCACAGGTCTGGAGAATCGAACACTTAGAGCTTCAGGAAGTCCCACCCAGTATGTACGGACAGTTTTATGGTGGCGACTGTTATCTAGTGCTTTACACCTACCACAAAGCGAACAAACCCCAGTACGTCCTCTACATGTGGCTGGTAAGGGGCAGTAAACTGAAATCATAGGTTCGAATTTCCCACTGAGTACTGAACCAAATGTATGATATATGATATGATCTATCATGATGTGATTTATAGGGTCGCCATGCCACCCAGGATGAGATAACTGCATGTGCATACCAGGCTGTGAATGTGGACAACAGGTATAATGGAGCTCCTGTTCAGGTCAGGGTGACTATGGGCAAAGAGCCACGCCACTTCCTGGCCATCTTCAAGGGAAAACTCATCATCTATGAGGTAAGTGGTGTAAGCAACCATGCAGTTGGTTTTCAAACGTGGTACCACACTGAATCACTTTGTCTGGTTCTTTGCCAGTTGCTTTCTACAGTTTCTTTACTGGTATTTCAAATAAGTGGCATGTGTTCGTACAACGTGTGGGGCGAGTCTGTTCCTCATCTCCGGGACTTGTCCTTGCATTGGTACGAGCGAGGCGGGGGGTCACATGATGCATAGCATGTCTCTCCATACACATTACCCAACATCGGCTGATGATAATAAGCAGCCTCGGATTGGACACGTGTCGGAAGGGAGGTGTGATAATCAGGCTCTCTGTGATCAGATCAGGGGCTGTGGGTGGCATCCTAGCGCCCTCTATTGGTCAATCCTGCTGGTTACCACTCGGGATGCTGAAGCATTATTTTTTATCAGTGTTTAATCTTCTATTTTCTTTTTTTAAGGGTGGCACAGGAAAACCCGGTGTAGTAAACCCCATGCCCGGGGCCAGGCTTTTCCAGGTGAAAGGATCGGCTGAAATGAACACCAAGGCTACAGAGGTGCCAGCCAGAGCCTCATCACTGAACAGCAACGACGTCTTCCTGCTTCAAACTAACAACATAACGTACATGTGGTATGGCAAGGTAAGTAATTCTTGTTTTGTCTGCAGTGCCACAATCCTTTGAAAGTCAAGGTGGTATTTCTGCAGCACATCTCAGCAACTCTTGCCTGGGTCCTGGGTTCTGGGTGTATTATCGTCTCCAGACTAGACTGGGATGAAATAGTTGAATGAATTAAGCTAATAGAAAAGTAATAATAATAATTCATGATTTGTTCGAATATTAATAGGGCTGCAGTGGTGATGAGCGTGAGATGGGGAAGACTGTAGCCGATGTGCTGTCGCAGCAAGAGAAACAGGTTGTAATGGAAGGGCAAGAACCAGCTCAGTTTTGGGTAGCTCTGGGTGGAAAGGCCCCATATGCCAGTGACAAGAGGTAAAATCCTAGTCACACCATTTCTCAATTTTATAAACATTTTAGTGGTTCTTACTCTTTAATCAACATTTATTTACTTCCACAAGGCTTGAGAAAGAAGTGTCGGCACACAGTCCTCGACTCTTCGAATGTTCCAATCAAACAGGCCGATTTCGCATGACTGAGGTGGGCCAGTTCAATCAGGACGACCTGGACGAAGACGACGTCATGCTGCTGGACACATGGGACGAGGTCGGTTTGTAAGAAGCCACGTTCTGCAGTCACGTTCTGGTCCAAAAACAGGAGACTCATGTGCTTCTCGTGTCCGTTTCAGATTTTCCTGTGGGTTGGAAACTCTGCCAATCAGTATGAGATACAGGAGTCTAACAGCTGCGTTATCGAGTATTTGAAGAGCCATCCGGCAGGCCGGGACCCTCAGACGCCGATCATCTCAGTAAAACAGGGCTATGAGCCACCAACCTTCACGGGATGGTTTAACGCCTGGGACCCCTACAAGTGGAGTGTAAGTGAGAGGAATATCAGCGAGGAACCACAAGATAGCGCTGCAAATGTCTAATCAAAACAAAAGGGATAAAACAATGAATTTTGCACAATATTTAATATTTAGTTTGGGGATTTTTAACTACTCTTTTTTAGGATTGCTGGGTTAAGACATACTTGTACTCAATTTCTACAAAATGCGCTAGGTTAAAAATAAACATACAGCAACTTAAATGATTGTTTTGGTAGTCTGGAAAGTTCTATAATGCCTTTAAACTTGGTGCCACTGCCTCATATTTAATTGTTATTGATTATGGCTAACTACAAGAGGTAACTTCTAGGTACCTTCTCTGTGCCCATATAAGCCAGTCTATTTCAATTGGCCCTACTATAGGCATTTGGTAGTCTGGAACAATCTATAATGCCTTTAAACTTGGTGTCATTGCCTCATATTTCCTTGCTATTGATTATGAATAACAACAGGAGGTAACTTCTCTGTGCCCATATAAGCCAGTCTATTTCAATTGCCCCTACTATTGCACTGTCACATGTTTTACAAAGAGGAATATAGTTCTAGAAATGTCCCATGAAGCTATTTCTAGGCAACGTTCCAAGATCATTTTCCAAACAACTGCCTGTTGGTTTGTTCTTGTTGGGGGTGGTTTTGTATTTTAGAAAGTTCAGGAGGAAAACACAATCTGGCACACGAGAAAAGATTTGTTCACGTGGTCGGATGGAACCCTAGAACCACAGAAATGCAACAAGAAACAACAATCAGAGCCACACAGTAAACAATAAGCAATAAACTGCACTGTTTCTACATTACAGTACTGGCAAATCACTGCATGGCACATCCAGAATCCAGAATAGAAAGTAGTGTGTTCTATTTATTCAACAATAAGAGAAAAAACATCTGCATGCAATCACATAAATGTTTCTCAAATGTGTGTGTAAACTCTTCTCCTTAACTGTATGTCTTTATAAAATCCAAGTATTTTCTATAAGAGCCTAACTAATATTCTACATTTGTTACAGGGAGGTTTATCGTATGAGGAGATGAAAACTAAAGTGTGTGGATCAGGATCGGTTTCACAGATCTCTGTGGTATGTGATTAATGACATGTGCAAATTGTTATGTTACATCATACTTGGTAAATTATATATTTATGGGCATTGCAATTTGTAGTCACAGCAAGGAACGCTCCCCAAAACCTTTACTACAAGTTTGGAATTATATAGAAGGCCAATCTAGCTTTAATACTTTTATTTACCAAAGCTAAGAGGTGCAAAGTGTCTACTTGGCATCCACCAAACCTTGATTTGATTTGAACATAGACAGCAAGGTGGTTTCCATTGCTCCAAAGTCCAGTGGAGGTGTGCTTTGGTCCACTCCAGCCAGCACCTACAGATCTTAATCACATCATAATCTTGAGCTTGTTTGCAGCTGCTCGTTTTTTTAAAAACAGCGTCCTATGTCAATGCCAAATTAAAAGTCAGTAAACGCTTTAGTAAACCTGTTCTGTCGCCTCTGTTTGTCTATGGAGAGTTTATGTCTGTATGATTGTTTTTATGCCTCTGATAACAGTTGATGTTAAAATTGATGTAAAACTTTCACTAACCTTCCAACCCTTTTGTTTCTGCATCAAATAACCTGAACCTGACGAAATGCTCTACAGAATCTAAACAACGTGGCCTTGAACAAGAAGTCACCGGGTGGAAACAGCAGTGCCCCTGGAGGGCCCTCATCCCCTCAGATCAACAAATCTCAAAGCGCTTTAAGCAACTCCAGCGGCTCCAGCAGTCGAGCCAGTGGGTCTCCTGTCACTGTCATGAACCCGAGCACGATGAATCCTGAGCTGCTTCTTAATAAAGATGCTAATAAGCTGCCGCCCACAGTGGACCCAGACAAACGAGAGGTAGGTGCTGTGCATGTCAGGAGTCTCAGCTTGAAAAAAAGTCAATAATTACTTTGATAAAAATTAAATATAATTAGGACCAGAAATCCTTCAGGTTTTGCAAATTGCGTAAAATTATAGACTAGTTTTATGTAAACAAAAGTCTTAGATATCAAAAATCTGAATAAGTCTGAACAAAACATTATAAAATGTATTAGAAAATATTATGTGGGTTACCAAATAGAAGGTTGTGGGTTCAAATCCTTGCTCTGCCATGCAGTGCCTGTTGGGCCCTTAACCCTTACAGCTCCAGGGGTGTCACACAATAGCTGACCCTGTTCTCTTACCCAAGAAACAAGTCTGATTTTATTGTACTGTACATATATTAAATATACAATATTATTTATCCCCCAGCTTGAACAAGATTAATTTTAACATTGTTGTATTATTTTATAAACCTAAATGAATATATAAGAGTTGAGGTCAGTGGGAATGTGCCTTTATTTTATTGCTTACTTCTGTTTCAGGACTATTTAAGTGAAGCAGACTTCGAGAGTCTACTTGGCTGCTCCAAAAAAGATTTTCAGCGCCTGCCAAAGTGGCGTCAGAGTGACCTGAAAAAGAAAGCTGGGCTTTTATAATAACAAAAAAGTGGAAAACAATAAACAGTAAAAAAAAAAAAAAAAAAGTGTATTTCTAATGAGGTCATAAAGTGTTGAACATATTTCAATTATGCTTAACTGTGCTTGTTATCTGACAGAGATCTGATATTGTTACTGTACTATTTTAAAGGGAAAAAAACTCTCATATGCATTGCACTGTCTCTGATATATGCCTACAAATAAATGTTTGCTCTGTATAAACGCTGCATTTTCATTTGTTATATTCATATTTAAACAGTACGCATTATTTCTGTAGCAATATTTGTTAACAATAATAACTGACTAACCATAAGATGTAATAAGGTGCATCTACAAACAATGAAAACAATAAAAAACAACAACAAAATAAAAGCAAAAAACAAATAACTCAAGAATTATTTACAAGTTATGCATGGGTGCAATTTAGCAACACAAATATCAGGTTTTTTTTCCACGTATACATACTGCACATCTGTAACAAGCACAACGTATAATTCACAGTTTTAAGGACCTGAAGTAATGCTTTACAGTGCCAGTAGTTAAAGTTAGTGGTACATGTATGGCTCAGCCAGGTAACAAACTAAATGATGATACTGAGAAAGACATTGATGAAATATAAGTGTGGGGCATTTTATGATAATACTGCAGTTCCTCTGCTGTACAGACAGATGTCAGTGTTCACACAGTATATTGCTGGTCTGATTTAGTTTAAGTTTAACTCTTGGACCTGTGGGAGAAAACCCACTCAGACACATGGAGAACATGCAAACTCCACACAGAAAGGACCCTTGTCGCCCGGCCGGGGAATCAAACTCATGCCCTTCTTGGTGTGAGATGACAGTTCTACCCGCTGCGCCACCCAAATGAAAACCACTTTTTTTTTTTATCAAAGTGAAATTTGCTCAACTACTTGAAAGCTTAAGATTCCGTGTTTCTTCCATCATTAGGTCCAACCCATGGTCTCAGATTGGTGGTCCTGGGCTAAAACCCTGCAAGTCTAAACATAAAACACTTAATACTTACACAAAATGACATATTTATATGCCAGGCTCTGAGCTATTAGAGGAACTGCTCCTAACTGGTCTGGATTGTTTATACTGGTGTGGATACTGGTTTCTGTAGGGAGGCTTTTTGTAAACCCCAACAATTCACAATTATTATGAGTATATAAGAGCTATGACACACGACACGTTCTACAGTTTATTTAGATACCCTGACACACACAAGTCATTTTAAAGAACAAACAGATCTAATATTTACAGGTTGGGTTGAACAGATCACATCACATCATCCAGGGAAGAAGCTTTCTATTATAGCAAGTATTTTAAAAAGAAAGGCAGTAATACCAGCAATGAAAATGTGATATTCATTTATTATAATTGCATGCAGGCCAACAAGATGACCTCAGTATTATGAATAGAAAAATAAAGGGTTTATTTCATCTGTCTATGTGTGAGGACATATTTATAAACTTCAGTTAATGATCTTCACACAGACATCAACTAAATAAAATACATAGAAGTGAACTCCCAGTGGGCAAGAAAGGAAAAACCCAAACTAAATTAGGCTTAAATAAAAAAAAACTGATTTCCACCTAAATTAGTGATTTAAGTGCATAATTCCTATTTTTACCTTCTAAATATGGAAATTAATTGATACTTTATTTAGAATATTATCGAAGTAAACAGTGGATATACAATAAAAGATAAAAAAAACAAATGCAACGATTACACTGATGCTGAAGCACCAGCGCATAGAGGTAGTCCAGTCAAATGTTATGGTTGTTCTTGTGTGGCACAACTGTGGTCCATCCTACTGTGTTTACCAGTTGCATAGTGAAAATGGGTTTTAAAAGTTGGCTAAGAAATATAAAAATGAGTTAGAAGAACTGAAATGAGTAAAGAACTTTAGGCTGGAATCTGAATATTAGAGTTTTGATGTGATCACCCAAATCAGTTATAGACAGAGAAGTATGGGATGAATGATGATTTTAAAATAGTCACAACATTAAATAAGTCAAATGTCACACACAGGCTAATTACAATTTAAACACACACACACACGCACACACACACACACACACAAAGTTTCTCGAAATAAAGCTTTAAATAAAGTATTACTGTAAATGAACGTTTTTAGGGCTCTAACAGTATTACTGCACTACACATACACACTACCTTCATTTGTAATAATTGTATTACAAATTATTTGCATTTTATTACATTATTATCTTTACTAGTGAAAGTGTATCTACTCACTGAGGTTGATGATGGTATTTTCTACATTTCATCTTGTTAATAACATACAAACATATTCAGAATATGTTATGCTAAGACTTAAAGAAGAATAGGGAACTTAAAGTACTAATCACCAGGTTTAGGTGTACGTTCAATTTTAGGTCAAGAACTCCATTAAACAATTTACATTTTGATCATTCAAAAAGCATGCAAAGGCAGCACTGGTTCTTTAAAACTTTAATGTTCTATTACACAAAAATAAAATAATCTGTAATGATTTAGTGTTATAAAGAATTAACAATAACTACTAAATAAATATGGACATTTTCCATACTGTATAATAAAGAAAAACATTTAAAACCCTGTCATGATCCTTAGATGTGGCACTGACCCTCACAGTCTGTGTTATTCAAAAGCACTAAAGCAAAGAAATCTTCACTCATTAATAAAACAGCCCATTTCCTCACCACCTCCATTTCCCATCTATTCCCAAGTATTGGCACAGATATCTATAATAAATTACACAGAAAGAAAAATCAATCCGTTGTCTGTGTTAGTTTGCTTCAGATGTGTTAGGCGTCCAGGGCCATGATGTGAACGAACAGTCGTGCTGAAGGAATAACGTCTCCACCTTTGGTCAGCAGAGGAATATGCCGATACCCTGATAAAAAAGAAGGCGTGTTAAATCTTTCCATATGACCAAAGTATTCTGCATTAGTTACATTTATTTTTGTTGTTGTTAGTTTAGCCATATTTAGGGATCCTACTATTAAATCTTTCTACTGTTAGAAAAAATAAATGTAACTAATGCAGAATACTTTGGTCATATAGAAAGATTTAACAGTAGGAAGTGGTATATGCTGGGTGGTATATGAAAAATGGGTCACCTAGATTCACATTCTGGTCTTACCGTTTTGCATGCTGGTGACGGGGATCGTGTACTGTCCAATAAAGTCATTAGAAGAAGCACTATCATAATCCTCCACTACAAAGCGAACTAGAGCCAGATCAGGCACATGAACAGTAAACTTGAAGTTTTTATTCCAGCTCGGATTGAACCCTGCAGATATGAGACAAAACAAATATATCATTCATTTATTAAATGTTTGTGTTTAAATTGTAATTTAAGTTTTTTTATTTTAATTAAACTTGCCATTGTCGGTAATGTAGGGCGTCTGTACAGCGGCTCGATCATCTGGAATTCCGTAGATTTCCACTTTCACAAGTGGGTCTACTATGGATTTGGGCTTATCCTTGTTTAGTTTGGGAAGCTGCTGTGCTGAGATCACCTGAAACAAAACAATGAGATGATGATGATTCTGTTGTGGCAAAAATACAACACACACAATGTTCCCCTGACCCTAAATATTGTGAAGTATTGATGTTTGTACTGGAGCAATGACGCTCTTTAAGGCAGATAAACATTTCTCTGGATTGTTATCATAATACCATCATTTTAATGCCGTTTTAATAACCACTTTATTCTGATCAGAGTTGCAGTAGGTCTAATGTCACACAGAAACAACGTGTGAAAGCAGGTACACTCGAACAGATAGCCAGTTCACTGCATGGCACCACACACTCACACTTTAGCCACCTACTTTACAACTAGGGTGCATTTAGAGCAGCCAAGCTACCTTCTGTTTTTTAGTAGAGATAAACCAAAGTACTGGAACAAGGCATAAATGTGCACCTACATTACAAACTAAATAGAAATAAATGCTTCAAATGCTTAAAAAATAATACAATTTAATTTACACATACATAAAGGTACAGACCATTATGTGAAGGTTCTTCTTCTTGTGCCAGGGTCCCACAGTCAGTGCGTTGGGGTTAAACTGAGAATTAGGGTCCCTCATGAAGTTGGGTTTCAGGATGTACCCGCATTTCTCGTTGAGCATAAAGCGCCCTTGGTTCAGATCCATCTCCTTACAGTGGGTTTGGAAGTTGAGTGCCACTGTTATATAAGATTCATATAAAATATATTAACATGTTTTGTCAATCAACTGCTGTGCATTTATATTTTTTTAATTAATGGTCAAACAGAAAAAATTTTCTTGGTCTCCAAATTTTGCATCTTTGGTTTTGTGCTGGAGCTACAAGGTTAATGTAGCTAACGAGCAATGAATGTCCACCTCATAGAAATTTTTTTTATTTATATGGTCAGTTTTTCATCCACATAAATGAGCCAAAACATTATGACAACCTTTTAAAAAGCCTATGGGACACATTTTGAATGCAGCAGACATGGACAGACCCGAAGACCTCAGCCATTTGAGCTAAATCATGATGGCTTGAATGGATTACGTTCAGTATTACAGAAATCGTAAAAGATGCTTCTTGAGTACTTTCTGACAGTGGTCAGAGGACAAACCATGAACCGCCAGCCTTAGTGTACTGGGCGTCCAGACTCACGACTGCCAGAAGCCAACAAGGTCTATGGCATCTGGTACGGACCAGCAGAAGAGCTGCATTAGTCTCCCAACTCTAGTGTACAACTAATAAGTAATTGATGTTAACGTTACCGATTTGGCAGCCAGCGTTCCACATGGTGACCGGATTGTAGTTGGACGAGTCGGTCCTGGAGCCGGCAGGGTAAATTCTGCTCAGCTTGTCCATGTTGTGATGGATGAACGGATTTGCTGTGGAGCAGAAATAAAGCACAGATTTGATAAACAGTTCAGAGACAAATAAGATACACAGAGATTCCTCTGGATATCATGCACTGTAGATGGTGAAATATCTCGAAGCTTTTTGCAATCTAAAGCCAGCACCTTAGGTGGGCAGCTTTTTAGGGCAGAATTTTGCTCTTCTTTTGTCGAAACTGACAGGTTGCTGCCCACTCATATCCAAAAATGTTTGGACAATTCACTAAAGAGTCAATCTGATAAAAAAACATGATTACAAATCACTTCTCTCATAGAGGGGCTTGTTTACCATGTTAAAATTGCGCCCAATAAGGTCACTAAATGAAGGTTTGTACATAAACTGTATGGCCAAAAGTGTTTGGACACCTGACCCACGAGCTTGTTTGACATCTCATTTTAAAAACAAATGGTATTTAAATAGAAGGACCTATGTGTGATCTCTTCTGAGAAGGCTTCTCTCAAGACTTTGAAGCAAGTTTGTGGGAATTTGTGGCCATGCAGTCAAATAAGCGTTTGTATTGTTGGGTACTGATGTTGGTCAAGAAAGCCTCAAGCTGATGTTAAGGTCAGGAATCTTTTCTTACTTTGTGCACAAGGGCACAGTCAAAACAGGGTTAAAAAATAATATACATATATAATAATAAACAAGCAGTGTGTGAATTACCCGAATTCTCAGCCAGCGCTTTAGCTTTGCTTTCTTTAAAAGACGCCATCTCATAGCAGACCTGCTTATCTCGTGAATGTTCAAAGCTGTTAAAGTGGACACTCTTGCAGTAGATCACCAAGTCAGACAGCTCCTTAGCGAGCTTGATCTTCGTCTTCTAAAAACGTACACACACACACACAAACACACACATTTCACTATTTTTAGTCACATGTGACAATTTACAGACACAGTTGTGGTTAATAAGCAGGTGGGATTTTCTATGCTAATACCAGCCCAAGCCAGACCACCTCAGATTTGTTTATGCAAAGCCGCTCTATCGCCTGGAACTCAGCGAGTGTGTTTTGTGGGATACGTCTGGATTCACTTGTGCAAATGCCGCTCAAAAAACTAAGAAAAAAAACCAAATCATTCATTTCAGTAGCAGAGCGTGTTAATGTGGCACCTTGGGTTTATTTTGCTCGTTCGGTTTGATATCTGCGGCTTCGTCTTCTTCGGACACGCTGTCCACATCCTCCGTGTTGTTGTTGAACGTCGCGTCCAGTTTGTCCAGACGCTTGCCCTTCACCAGGATTTTACCCTTTAATTCCTGCAAATGAAAATAGATATAAACAGTGTAAAAATATAGCAGATTTTCAACTGAGATGATAAGACCACAAAACCACAGGTCACAATTTACTGAGATCTGAAGTTCATGTTTGATGAGCTCTGTGCTGTTGTTCGTTGTACACTGGGTTAGTGGGCTGGCAGATATTTAGCCATGGCACAGCAGGAAAGAGTTTGGAGGTACCAACCTTGGTGCCCTAAGCTATCCTGTGTATGGGAGCTTACTAGCTTCAAAAACTCTGGATGGCAGGAATGGCAGCTGTTTTCCCTTTTAATTATTTATTAGTTAATTAATAATTATATGATGCCAGTTAATAACGGGTAATAACGAGCATCTGCAAGCTTGTGTGTGTGTATTTGAGAACAGTAATACGTCCAAATATGTGGAAAAGTAAAGTTTACATATTTATTGTTTGCTTCATGATGAAAAAATGGGAGTCTATCATTGTTTGTGACCTACAAAAATGTTGACTCAAGTTCATAAACTAAATGTATAGAAACGGCTATGGCTAACATATTTCTTGACCATTGCCATTGTTTTTCGGCATTATTTATGGCCTAGATGGACAATGAGAATTTGTACAGTGCTGATATTGTAAGAAATGGTTACAGCTAGAGGAATGACAACACACCCGGTGCCACCCTTGGACAATTGCTGCCTCTGATGAACACTTGTCTTTACTATGCGTGGCAATTCAAACTTTTATCATAGGATCATGCATCCCACATGAGCTTGAAACGTTTTCAAAGTCAGCCTTGATTTAAAGGGTCTTTTCCACTTTATTTAGATAAATGTTACTACTGATCACATTTCTGTTATTATTATATTAGGATTCCATTGAGAAGATTAGCAGGTAGCCTTGGATGTTTCTTCATACCAGATAAACCAGTTCCATGGTGTGTAAAACATGCCTGGACGTGCAGAGTTTTCAATACTGTGCAAGAAAACACTACAACAACAACACCAAAAAACAACTGTAGTTAAAGATAGCTCTACACGAACACAGATCTAATAGCTAAATCTAATGAAAGATTTAAAGATTGGTTTGTAATTCCTTGAGTTGGCAAACCTGAAAAAAACACATAAGATTTGTTTTATCTATGAGTCTTCTTAAAGTTTGTTTGAACATCTGATACCGTTTACTATGTGATAGGATCAATACTAGATCTTTTACAAAAACGTGAACTGCACTGTGCCTTCCAAATCAGAGTCACAGGCACGACTATTAATCCTTCCAGATCTCCTTATGCCTCTATGGAGGTGTAGGAAACCCCACTCCTCGCTCTCTCTCCTGTTTTTTAGTGCAGCATTTTTGTCTTCCAGAGAAGCATTCCTGTCCCGCCCTGGTCCCTGGGGGAAATCAGGAGGAATGCGAGACTATTTTCCACTAAAAGACAGAACAAAACAGAACTGAAACCGCTGCCAGATAATTATGGTAGTCGTGATGCAGCTCTGCTCTGCACACTAAGACGAATAAACTCAAAATATTACAGTCTGTATTAAACCTAATTAGACTCAGATGCATCCAAACTCCACTCAGCAGCACCCATAATCCTTCTGCAAACACATTCCACAAAGTAACCAAGTGAAACCAACCCTACTGCACGTTTTATAATGTCTTTGGGTCTTTTAAAATGTGCTTTTGTTGTTTTCTTAGTAAATAGCAACAAGATATTCCAACAACTCAGCACACGTGATCATGAATCACAGCTTTCAGTGAGCCTTGTAACCTAAATTTGTCAATTTAAGGAAATAGGAACTTTAAAAGGATATTATGAAGCTGTATGAGGGAAGTTGGCCATCAGGGTGGGGCTTTTCTGCATACTACCACATTAATAAACTCACAAGCTTGAAAGCATAAAATTTCCTTTATTTAACTGAATTATTACACATGTTAGCAATGGCTGAAACACAAGAATTCAATAATTAGAAGGGGTGTCCCAATTATTTTGTCTATGGTGCTGGCATGCTGGTATGGTGAGCACATGTTAAGGTGGACCAGAGGCAAGAATCAAACCCAGGGCCCAAAGACCAATTTGTTGTGTGCCACCCACTCTACCAGCTAAGCCATCTAGCTGCATTCACAATACATCCAGTCCATCCAGTATACAGTGAGAGAAAACAAATATTCAACTTTTTGGTTATTTTACACACTTCTAGTACCTGTTTTTACTTCAAATTGCATTTTTAGCATGAACAAAGATATGGAAGGTGGTTCAGAACATGGCTGACCTCTGGAGATGGCAGTTGGGTGGGTATCTCAGTTCCCAGAGGGCGTGTGAGAAGGGCATTCCCCAGGATGGAGGTCATGTGGTGAGCCATGAGTTTCTGTTGTTCCAGAGTGCAGTGATTCTCCAGTGAGAGGATAACTGGATACTTGGACGTCTGCCAGAATAAAAACACAAACAACACATAACCGTAACATGTAAAATAAAAAACAAACGTTTGCTTTTGGGTTTGTTTTATCTATCAGCCATAAGATGACTGACTAGAAAAGAATTAAACATATCTAGCTCTAGAGCTCTAGAGTTTTCCAGGACAGACTGGACTCACTTTGAAGGCGTACTCCTTGATAACCCTGATGACGTCCTTGAAGAGCACTTTGGACGTCAGTGTATGGCCGTGAAAGATGACCGGTTCTCCGTTGGGTCCATCCCAGCAGTCCAGCTCCACACAGCGGCAGCTCTTCACCAACGCCCTGAAAATGTTTAGCAACAACCATGAATCATCACAATAACAATTACTTCATTACAAACGGGATTGCTGACTGTTCACAATAACTCGGTTTCAAAGAGTTCGCCTCAGTAAGAGCTTAGGACTGTTATGACCATGTTTGGATGGATGGATGGATGGATGGATGGATGAATATATGGTGTGATACTCAAACAGACAGACTGTTAAGTCGGTGGATAAATGAATGGATAGTTGAATGGATGAATGGATGTTAGACAGACAAATACACAGACAGATAAATGGGTAGATTAAAGAATGGATGGACAAACAGACAAATGGGTAGATGGATGGATGGATGGATGGATGGACGGACAAACAAGTGGAAGAATGGATAGATGGATGGATGGATGGATGGACGTCAGACAGACACAGATGAATGGATGAATCAACAGACAGGCAGAAAGACAAATGGACAGACAGGCAGACAAATAAATGGATGGATGCCAGACAGACACAGACAGATAAATAAATGGATGAATAGATTGATGGATGGAGGGATGAATGGACAGACAAACAAGTGGAAGGATGAATGGATGGATGGTTGGTTGGAGGGATGGATAGATGGATGGTGGGTTGGGGAATTGAGTGGGGGATTGTGTGGGGGATTGAGTAGATGGATGGTTGGATGGATGGATGGATGGATTGTTGGGTGGCTGACTGGCTGGATGGACATCGGACAGACACAGACAGATAGATAAATGGGTGGATGGTCAGACAGACAATGAGTGAATGGATGGACAGACTGACAGATGGGATTGATGGATTAACATTCAGATAAAATAGACAGATAAACACCTAATATAAGCCTCGGTACTGCTGGGTCCTTTCAGCTGGTCCTCCATGAGGTAGGTGTTGTGGGAGGAGGAGATGAAGTAGTGGTTGATTGGCTGCCTCATGTCCTGGTACATTCCAATGTGGGCCGGGTTAAAAATGGAACCGTTGACACTGGTCAGGAACCTCAGGAAGCCGTCTCTGCTCATTTGTTTCTGTTGTCGGGCTGAATTGATAAAGAAATATTTTAAAAATTATCTACATAATTATGGTTACATAGTGGTTACATCCAAAGGAGAAAGTTCTACACATGTAAAAACCTCCACTGACATTCCAGTAGTAGTGTTGGTGTTACCTGTTTGGTCCGGTTCGTGTTCGTCGATCATCCTCAGCACGTACTCCTGAGTTACAGACTCTCTCTGCTCCTGCTGCAGGAAGGTCATGAGATCCGCGGCGCTCATCCGCCCGTCGGTACGAGCGTATTTTTTGTAGATCGTCTCGATCTCCACACGATGCGTCAGCAGGTCATAGAAATGCTTAATCTCCTCCCCCTCCAGGGTGCCAGACTTGGACGTGTCGCATTGCTAATAAAAGAAGCAAGAAGGGACGAGAGAGGCCGTTCAGTAACACATTTTGTAAAACAAAACACATCTAAATCTGTTCCCAAGATTAAGAACCTGGGTTGTAAGAAGATCCTAAGACAAGTGCATTATGTTAGCCACAAAGAGAAGCAAAACGGTCACCTGAGGTCAAACCTCATATAGAATGATGCTTTCATGCTTTATTTTATTAGAATGATTTCCTCTATACAAACCCCGGCTGCTCCTCATTCTTTCTGACTGCATGGATTGTGACAGCGGCAACATGTCCACTCCTGTTTAACGATTCACTGTGGTGAACGGTGGTGATTTACAATGACAAACCTACTTTTTATATGTGCGACTCACACAAACCAGTTTTGTGTGTTATTATTGCTGCTATTATATATAAATATACGCATGTTTTATCCAGGACAAAACTACTTCCCACATTCACCAATTTCACTTTAACCTTAGAATAAACCACCAACCCACATAAAGTCAACAATTCTACTCAGCTTTGCATCCAGAGCTCATATATCAGAGACACCCAACTCAAAAAAAATAGCACTGCATAGCTAACGGACCTTCCTAACTGATCTTTTCTTTACGATCACTCTTTATTTAAAGTGTATTTCTAACATTTATAAGAATCACATTTTCTTTTTTGTGTAGCAAAGTGATTTATGAGAATCTTACGTCAAAACTCATGAAAAAAGGCCTCCACCTTCATGTAGATTAAAATAAAACACTGTAAAGCACTAAAGCCCTATTATTCACACTTTAAGAGCCTATGTGGCAAAAATTAAGGTACTAAGGTGGTAAAAGTTTATCTGGAGGGCCGGAGGATAACACAAAGCTCCACCCACAAGGCTATTACTGTACCACTGATATTTTGCTGGTTAGTTCTGGTTTTGTCTGATTAGTTCATGTAAGAACCAGGTAATAGAAAGTATCTACAATCTTACAGCATTAACAAACGTGTCTATGATGGGTTTTCTTTTTACTGTGCAGCATTTTATGTGTTTTAAACATCATAAATCCCCACCAGTAAGCAAAAACCAACACAAACATGTATTTACATATTAAATGTGTTTATCATTTAAAAACTACAACAACAAACCACAATAGAATTTTTTGGCCTAACAGATGTTATAAAGCTGTACGGTAAGTGAGTATTCATGTTACCTACTTCAAATAGCCTGGTGGCGTACAGGTCGTCCATCTCAACGTTGATCTGCCGCAGGAAATGCTTCACCTCCTTAAAAGTCATCCTGTTGTCCTTGTCTTTGTCAGCATTACGCATGCAGGTAATGATCCAGCTGTGGCTCTGATGTAAGGTTAATTTCACTAACAGAAGCACTTTTTGGAAGATGCTCCAGAACATTGTGTGGTGAAGATTGGTGGTATGTGATGAATTGAAAAACAAAAAACAATAAAACCCATCGTTTTAAATGTAACACAAATGTAGTCGATCTGCTGGGACTTGTTTGGTGTTTCTTTTCATTGGTTTTTACAAAAGATAAAAGCGGATCCAGGGTAATCAATTTTTGCCTGATATGTTGCATGTAAACCCTCCCTGGACCTTAAAAATACAGCAAACGTGGAGACTGAATACTTGGTGCAAGCCAACAAAAGGATTTACTCCATTTCTAGTAATTTTGTAATAGATGACGTAAATATTTATTGCTCATCACACCCCGCTTTGTATCACGCAACCTCCGAGCCACTACTCTCGCTCGTCTTGATTCTCCACCCAGAACTCAGGGAAGAAACGCATCAAGGTTCTTTTCTGTACCAGAACCCAAGTGGTGAAACATCTGAGTCATTCACTGTCCTCAAAAGATGACCTTCATCACCTCTTTACTAAGCACCTTAAGCTGAGAACTAACATACACCTATTAACGCTTTTATTACTTCAGCAGATTTGTGTTTTCGGACTGGTGTCCACTTAAACTAGACTAGGGAAATGTTTACTGTGGAAGCACTTCTGTAAGTCGCTCCGGAAATGCAGAAAATTTAAGTAGGGCTTTAAGTACCTCGATATCTAATTAGAGCTGATTCACCGGTCACTCATAGTAATTACACTACACCCTAACATCTGCTGAATAGGAGAATCCGGACCTATAAAGGATACTGTTCGCTCTTCTGTTGTGAATTGAGGTTGTGCATGTTCGTGATGACCTTCTCCAGTCCTGCCACCCACTGCCTGGCGTCGTCCTTGGAGGGCGCCATCAGATCGATGTGTTTGCGCTTGCCTTTGAAGATGATGGAGAAGCAGAGGTCCTCCACCGAACTGTCCGTGTACTTCTCCAGAGTCTCTGATTGACGGCCGTGACGGACGGAGTCGATGTCGTCCAGGGAGACTGTGGACGAGAGAGCAGAGCTGTGGTCAGACCTGTAATTCTGCTACTGTTCTTTTTAGTATTCATGTGGACTAGAACATCGGATGTCATTTACCTTTGTGTGATGGCCTCCTTATTTGTTAGTAATCAAAACTATAACTATGACATAACTATTACCACAGCAAATCTGGTCCACATCTCAGACTTGGCACAGTTTTCCACCGGTTGCCCTTCCTGATGTAACCCTCATATTTCTATTCTGGCTTGGAACCTGCATTGAGAGTGCACCTCCCAATGTCTAGGCTCTTTTGGCCAAATAATGCAAACAATGTCAATGCAGGTGCCCGTCTGGCCGATAGCACCGCTGAGATTCAAACCCTGGGTCCTCAAATCTCTGCGGTAGCAGTAAGCTTGTGCCAACCAAGCTTTCTGCAACTATGACTTATCATGTAAATAGGGCTAATTTGGCAGCACACTTCACACACACACACATTTACATACACTCACTTAGGATAATTTCTAGTGGCTCCAATCAGCCTGACGGACACCCCATGCGGACACAGGGAGAACATGCAAACTACACAGAAAGGGCCCCGGGAAATCGAACCCAGGCCCTATCCGCTGTGAAACTACCGTTTACCTGCTGCACCACCTGAGCTGTAATCAGCTCTTATGAAATCTGAACTGCATGTTATGATTGTTTGTATTAGATTATTGGTTGAACTTTATTCAGGGTAATAGTTATAAAGTGTGGAGATTATTTTCCACAGTAGATACAGTGGAACAGATCGACGGGTTGGTGTTTGATTCCTGTGCTGGTTTAGCCTTTACACTAACGTAAAGATAACAGACGTGAAAAGGCTGAAAGGCTTATTCTCTTTCTGTCTGATGTCTGGTCTATTGTACAGCAGCTTAATGTGCAGAACAGTGTTTAGCCTTCAGTTATCTTTGTTCACACAGGCTGGGGGATGCCAAAAAATCAGCTGTACACATATACAGCTATACAATACAGACGAGACACCAGGTTATATGATGAACTTAACCAAAACAAAGGACGCTAGTAAATGGAAGTAAAATGATAAACTAAGATACACCAGAAGCAACGTATAGTGCCTTGAATTTTTCATTTTTCTTTCATTTAAATCTTTCAACTTCAACAGTTATCAGAACCCCATCCCATACACTATTAACACTACTAACACCCCGGACTACACACTGGACAATTATTTATTATCATTTGCACCTACAGTTTACATTAACTGTCTATATCATACATATCTGCACACTTATATACCCATGAAGACCCTTGGTATAGTTTATTTTACATATCCTCATTATTATTATTACTATTATGGATATATTACTGCGTATATAGACCTAATACCACATATGTAAATAGTTATAATTGTATTAATCCCAGATTAGCTGCTATTTGTACTGAGCAATGACAAAAAAGTTGTATCTATCTATCTATCCATCCATCCATCCATCCATCCATCTATAATCTATCTATATCTATATATACACGACACATATGCTGATCAAGGATGGCTGCAGACCAGCACACGCTTCCTCCGACATGCATAAAGCTGCACACTTCTTTTCACCAACCAGTAGCCTAATTAAGATTTAACACATACGGAGGATCACACTATGCTCTCTGAGTTCCTTAACCGATTACATTGGCATCTTATCCACACAGAAGAAAGGGACAAAAAGAGAAAAGCACTTGACCAGGCCGGTGGAAGCACCGAGACTCGAACAACTGCACTACCGAGTGATTAATTTTGTTGTTTTAATTCGTTTTACTGCCTCAGATTGCACATTTGTGTTTAAAGAACATCATCCACCATCAGCGGGCAATGACACCAGCTATAGCTCATCATAACTAGTAAAGAGGAACCTGGAGGTCATGTCACAACATTAACTAACAAAACAGAATTTTCATTCTGTACAGTTAGTCATTTTTCGATTCTAATTCATGTATTTCGATTTTTGACTTGAACTTGAACCCAACGCTTTGTTTGTCTGTTCCTTTTACTCTGTTCATAATGAGAATATTGAAATGCCAGCACTTTAAAGGGACTGAGGGTGCGGTGACTTTTATACACGTCTGAGGTCTGGGGTTGGACTCGGTGACCCGGTGCGAGCTTTTCAGTGTGATACATAAAGAGGGCTTTTAAAACACAACCCAAATCTGTGTGGGATGGTGGGCGGGGTCCGTTAACACTCCATGCATACGCTGTGTGAGAGCTAGACGTTGGGGCATCAATTTAGTATTTGTTTCTTTATTTTTACAAAAATGTTTTTCCCCTTTTTTGGATGTATCCAATTACCTATTACGCCTGTGAGCACCTTCACATGCATGACACCCAGTCTACTATTGTCATTAGTTCAGTACAGATGAGCCTGTGAGTGAAATCTGAACACTTAGAAACCAGATTTTCAGGTCTGGGTTTGGTACCATGCTGGTTGGGAGTATCACGCTAGCTCGGTTAATTCAAAGGTATAAAATCCTGTCTGAAATGTTGAGGATTGCTCAGCTCGAGAGGCTGAGGTGCTCCAGTGCAGCCACACTCAGGGGTCAATATGGAATTGTGTATGGATGTGTTAAAGAGGCCATAGGGTTTTTTTTTTATTGTATTTTATTTATTTACATTATTTTCGTCATTGGGCTGCCTATGGGCTGGCTTACATATTTTTTTTTGCCTTTATTGTAATTTTATGTAAAGGTTACTGATGTTCGAATTGTTCTTATTGTGCTTTCTAATAGAATGCACCTTAAAATTAAAGCCATCTTATGATAAGACTAAAAGAAACATTTAAAGCTGTTTTATTACTATAATCCTTTTTTCCAGTTATTGTTTCATATCGCAGATACCAAACAGAGTTTCAGTGTGTTTGGTTTATTGTATTTTGGCATGTCTATCAGAGCAAATCAGATGTCATTTAAGACATTGGGTCATTGTCCTGTATTATGATCTCAAGTTGGTCCTCAAGTTCCCAGTGAGAGCTAAAACCTGTTTGAATTTGAGGTACCAGTGCTTAACAATTCCCTCAGTTCTTTTCCAACATCCAAACTAAATAAAAAACTGCAATCTGAATGTCAGGAATCAAACAGCCGTACATGAGAAAACTTGGCAGCATGAGCAATTCAGGAAGACATAAAAACCTCCACTTCCGCCGCTCAGGTGGCACAGCGGTAAAAACACGCGCTGCAACCAGAGCTGGATTTCGAAAGTGCGTCGTTTCGAATCCAGCTCTGCCTTCAGCCGGTCGAAGGCTGGGCGGCTATATGAACAACGATTGGCCTGTTGTTCGGGTGGGAGGGGGGGATTGGAGACCGGAGGGGGTGGGTCTCTCTCTGTCAGAATGCGATTACGACCTCTGCCGGCTGATTAAGAGGCACCTACAAAAGTGATGAGGAAGAGTGCCCTTAGGGTGTGTCTCTCCGCATGCAACGCTAGGTGGCGCCAAACTCATCGATGTGTGGGTGGCAAAGATGCATCCGGCTGCTGCCCATGTTTCGGAGGGGATGTTGGTTAGCTTCGATCTCCTCTGTCAGGGCAGGGTTCGGCATAGACAGAGAGGAAGCACGATGCAAATTCAACAATTGGATGCACTAAAGGGGGAGAAAAAGGGGAAAAAATAATAAAAAATAAATAATAAAAAAATAAACCTCCACTTCCTGTTACATGAACTGGCATGTAAAAGCACAACTCTGCTGTTTTCTGAATGAGTTTTAGACACTGTTCATTATTCTGTTACGTCCAAGGATGTGCATAATTCTATTCTCATGTATGCACTGGGGGGTGGAGGGCTGGGGGTTCAACACCAGAAGTCGTAACTGAGGAAGGTTAATGATTCTGCTAATTGCTGACAAATTAAAACATGGCAGACTCCCCTGCTAACGTTAGGTGGAAACTGATCGGCTGCTGTAGTTAACCTCAATAACTGTCTCTGCTCTTGGGGTAAATGGGTGGCTAATTTTTTATTGTTTTCTAAACTAGCTACAGATTACCAGGTATTCCCACTGGCCCTATGACACTGGACAAGCAAAAACAAAACAGTTAAGACTGTCTTCATGTGTCCAGCAAATGCTAGTAATCACCAGCAGAGAAAAGAACTTAAGATTGGAGTAAAGTCGAGGTGCACGGTACCCAGCGTTTCATCCCCTCTATCATCACAGGGACACCCGTTTCCCATGTAGATAGCATGACGAGTACACACACATCTGGAGCCAGCTGTGATCAGCAACCCCGCTGATAAACCGGGTCTGATCCGAGCCAGAGAGGAAGCGCTGAGGTGGACGGGGCGCCAGCCATTGTGTAAGGAAACGATTTTCAAACGACCGCATTAAATAACACCCCCCTCAAAACCTCGCTTCACCTCACCTCACCCACTCTCTGGAGGTTATCTGGACTGCGTTTTTCTTCCCACACAGCGCTGCTCTCGTTGTGGGGTTCTCCACAACACAAAGACTAGAAAGATGGATTCTGTTCGGCTTAACTGATCTAATCCTACAATATTAGATTAAGCATTACTGCCAAAGGGACACGAGGCTACAGAATGATGTAAACTTTACTCTCTCATCATGCTGTGATGTGGATTTGCTTCATGTTCATAATGACAACGATTTAACCTCCTTAAAATGTTCCTCCATCCATCATTAAACAACTAAACATATCCTGTTATCTAATATCTATTCAAATAGAGACAGACTTGTGTATTTATAATGATACAGTTACATCTACAGAACTTAGTGGTGCTTTTTCAGTATACAATCCAAGCAATGAAGGGTTAAGGGCCTTGCTTGAGGGCCCAGCAGTAGCAATCTGGCAGCTATGGGGCTTGAACCAGTCCAGTATCTCATCCACTAGGCTACAACTGACCTGTATAATAGTACAATATTAAGATCTGGACAGCATTTCGTTCTACATACTGGGAAGGGGGGCACACACCCCAAAACATTTTAATAGTGTCATATGAGCCTCACATGTGCCCTATAAAGGGTGCAAAATAACAACATCCTACAGTCTATGCAGTGCACTTGAAAAAAAAAAGGATTAATTGATTAATAATGCTCACAGGTTTGGTTTTTCCTGAAGCCCTTGCGGGACTCCGACCACATGGTGTGTCCATCTTCCAGCAGCTTGTAGTAGCGCTTCTTCTTCCACGAGCTGGACTTTATCTTGGTCAGCTCACCCCCTATCATCAGAAACTTCAGGTTCTCATCTCCCTCCAGGCCTGGAGTCAGAAAATAAATCATGAACATTAAAACTGATTTACAACCATGAAAAAAGAACAGACCAACCACAGCAGCATGTGATAATTACACTCACTCACTCACTCACTCACTCACTTAAACTATAGAGCAATTCAGTGTCTCCAGTTAACCTGACTGCACGTCTTTGGACTGTGGGAGGAAACCGGAGCTCACGGAGGAAACCCACGCAGACATGGGGAGAACATGCAAACTCCGTACAGAAAGGACCCGGACCGCCCCGCTTGGGAATCAAACCCAGGACCTTCTTACTGTTAGGCTACAGTGCTACCCACCGAGCCACCTTGTCGCCCTGTGATAATTACAATGGTAGTCGAATGTTTACACACTTTAATGGGAAAGGCAAAGGCAAAGGCTTCTGTCTTGTATGGCAGCCTTTAAACCCTTGGTGATGAGAAGCTTGCTTAACTATGGACAGTGAACCAGGAGCTTATAATTCATAGTAAATAGTTTTTAGTAAGTGGACACTGTTTTTTTCAGCATAGGGTGACAATTCGGTTTTTCCTGACCTTGTTAAGAGACCTTTTTGTCCAATAAGTAAAATAAAAAAAATATACTAAAATATTTAAATCCCAAAGCTATAAAGAGGTTTTTGTCCTTGAGAAGTGAAAGTAAACTAATTTAAATCAAAGTATTTATGCGTATTGATACTGGGAGAGGTGATTTGTGGTAACAATAAAGGCAAAGCAATCACAACCGTTTGTGAAATACAACACACAGTCATAAAACTGGTAATAGTTGATGAAACTATCTGAGCAGCGATGATATCAAACTTTCCATAATCGGCCTCATAAAAAAAAATTCCCGGCATGCCTTTTTAGGATCATTGTCTTCCCATGCAAGTCTTTCCTACCACAAGCTCCAAAAACAAATGTTATTGCTGCACTACAAAGTTGTGTGTGTGTGTGTGTGTGTGTGTGTGTGAGTGGCATGACGTTAGTGTATGACCGTTTCACAATCATAAACCTTGTAACGTTGCATTCCTGACTCCGTTTCAGAAGTGACCGCAGGAACGATAATTAAATCGTGGTTTCTGGCTGCAGAGGTGAGTAGAAGATCTGAATGGGGATCTCTGTGTGGTAACACTTTACCCCTCAGTGGGTCCTCCGGCTCAGGGGTGGGGTCGCAAGCACAACACTGCAGATTTTTTACACGTTCCAGCAAGAGAGAGTGTTTATGAAGGATGAATATCAAGAGGAATGAAGGATGGGTCTAACGGTGTTTTTTTTAAGCGTCTGCTAAGTGTCTAAAATGTAAAATGTAGGAGGTTCCTGGTTCAAGCCCCACTGCTGCCCTTGTCCCTTAATTACTCAAACTGTATTTAGTCATGAATGTAAGTCGCTTTGAATAAAAGCGTCTGCTAAATGCCACAAGTGTAAATGTAAAAAGACGACTTTAACTTCAAAAAAGAGGGATTTTACAGGATTTGTGGATGGATAAATCTGTTTCATTTTAATATGTTGCAGAATTGTGCACAAGAACACATGTGAGTAAAATGCCTGACTTGTTGTAGATTTATTTATATTAAGCAAGCATATAAACATGAAACTCCAAGCACGAGACCAGAGTACAACCTGGACAGGTCACGAGTCCATCATACCTAGGAGCAATATTAAAATTCACCTCATGGGATGGGAAATTTAGCTCATGCTGTACCATCGTGCCATCCTCTATGTTAGTAGTGACATAGTACAAACTCAAATCAGTGTTTTACATTTAAATCTGGTGTTTTCTGTGTGGAAAAAGAGACGCCGTCATCTAGAAGGGTTTAGCAAAATGACAAACGTATCACATGACCGTAACCACATTTTTACAACACATAAAATTCCAAAAAATCAAAAAAATGTGCATCAATATATCAGTGAGTGAAAGGTGGAGTAACCTCAAGTGGAGTGTAATGTTTAAACAGTGGTGAGTGAACCAGGGGTGGCGTGCTATAAGCCTTCTAATAACTCCCAAAAAAATGTAAAGAACTGAGCATAGACAAAAGCAAGATTTACATAAACAGTCCTTGTAAAGGTACATATGCACACATCATGGCAACACGGATCCTAAATATCACCCATGTAAATAACACAGCATGGACCATCTTCACCTTTTTGTCCCGTCTGGAACTGAACTTCATTTAAAAGTACATTTGCAACCATGCAAAGCTGCACCAGCTAGTCAGATGACACCAAGTAAACAAAAACACATCTGGGACGCAACCAGTCCTCGCCGATTATGATAACCCGGTGACCAAAGCTGATCTGAACTTATCAGACAACTATCAGCAGTTATCATCTCTTCTATCAGCAGGCATCATCCTCTTATCAGCATTATAGACAACATGTTTGTGAAGCTGAGGGATTCACTGATATGAAAAACCAACGTTAAACACTGGGCACCTAGCAGAGGCAACCAGAGAAGGAGGTCGCTGGAGCTGTTCGGCAGGGACACTACCCACTCTACCCACTGTGCCATCGTGCTGCCCCCCTGTGCAGTGACATAATAGAAATTAAACTCACTCATTCATATATAAACCAGGAGTTTTAGTGTGATTCACAAATTCACAAATGTATTTAAGATAATTGATCTTTGATCTTCTCTGATCTGATCTAAGATCTGTTTTGATCTGATCCACTTTTATATCATCGCTGTAAATAAAAGTTAACTGCCTAGACACAGATGATCAACAAAAACACTTGACTCAGTCTATTGTAAACACTACAACCATCATGCCTTTGACATTCAGTGTAATCTGCTCATAGAAGGTCGGCTCAGTCACGATGACTGTGATGTAAGAAATAAACTAGTATCAGTATTAGCAAAACCTCAGGGCTTTAACATTCACACAACAAAAATACCAGAAAGCAACCACCATGTATGTTCCATGTACTTTTCAGTGGGTGCAGTTTTAACACACAGGGATTGCATTTGAATCTCGTAACCTCTGAGCACCTCTGGTTTTAACGTCTGAAATGTGAACAAGGAAGATTTTATGCCGCTTAGTGAAAAGCTGGATTTAGAGGAACTGACAGTATTTGGTTCCCTGATACACCAACGCTAAAATCACAGCATTCACCAGAGTACCCGAGTCCTTTCTTGTCTGACATGGTATTCAGGATTATGTGGTGAGACTTTTTTCCCTGTACCGTGCCACTCTGTTGGGTGGTACTCTTTACAAAACAAATAATAATACCACAATGTTGTGGTAACAAAGGTATTTGGGACAGTTAGAAACACAGCTCATGGCTATAACCATAAGGACATTCATCCTACCTTCTGAGTTCTGGTGTTTCAGCCACACCTATTGAGTCCCTGAGCATAAAGCGAATTCCATCAAGACATGGTTTTACTAAAGCTGGTGGCATCCCTGTGCCCAAATTAAGAACAGTTCAACAGCACCCATTGAGACACAAGGATAATAACTAAAAAGCCTCATTTAGGTCCCAAGATCATCAGTACAAACAACCGTCCTTAAGTACTTAAGTGTCTTTGCCAAGACCAAGCAGAAAATGTTCACCTAGTGTGGAGAGAAAATTTGTCTGGCAAATCAGATGTAATCCAGGAACTACTTCAAAAACAGGTCTGCCATGAATGAAAACACATAGGTCACTGCTCACAGTCAATTGAGTTTTGAACCACCATTGGCTTGCAGCTAGAAGCCTCTTCTTTCTAAGAACAAGTATTATGGACCACAGCCCTGTTGTCAGATGAAACAAAGAAGGAGTGTGTTGGCCTGGGTTTGATCTTCACTGTGTCTGTGGGGAGTGTGTGTGGGTGACATGCATAAGGTGAACTGGTTACTCTAAATTGCACCTAGGTGTGAAGTAAATTAATGCACCCTGCCAAAGATTGTGTAACATAGGATAGTCTCCAATTGGCACCAGACCCACCGCAACCCTGAACAGGATAATGTGGTCTGAGAAAATAAATAAATACATGAATATATGGATGAATTAAATGGTATTCTAGCTATACACATGTGACAAAGTACAATAATATGTTTTATTTGTGGCTCCTCTTTACCACATGAATTGATCATACTGTCTGACAGACGGGTTTCATAGGGAGAGATCAAATGAAGGTGTTTCCCCATATTTACTTGCAGTGCCCACATGTATGTTGGCTAAGCAGAATCTGTTTCAGCTGTAAATATAATATCTAACTAGACTGGCAAGTCGTATGTACTGTAAATCTGATCAAACATTAAACACATGAAATTAGAACTACAACAACAAGGTACCTTCATGTGCTGCCCGATTTACAGTAAATTCGGGTTTTCCATCTTTCGTCATAGAAACAAAAACTTTAAGGCAAAACAAAAACAAATAAAGTTTTAAAAAGCGTATTTATATGTAATAAAAGTGTTGTTACTGAAGTAGGTTGCACTTAAACGAATGTAAGTGCAAATTAATCCTAGACTGTTTGTAAACTAAGTGTGAAAAACTGCATAAAGATGCATTGTTGGATTATTCGTATATCAGTTTGATTAAAACACACATAAAAGCTTTATGTATAATCAAATAACCTAATAAAATAAAAATACAAGAAAGTCAGAGTTACATTAATGCACAAGCATTCACCCACCTCTTCCATTTTGGGATGCTCCCTTGACTCCATCCCCTTTATTACCAGGCTGCTTTATTTCAGACATGCTTTAATAGACTCTCACTCCTTTAACAGACTTATAACTGAACTTTTTTCCTGTATACCAAAAACTAAAATGACTCTAGAAACCCATGACGTTTGCTTCAGTGTGAGGCGTGTTCCAAATTACAAAACACCCTCCCACAGAGTCACCAGGAGCATGTAAACACTCCCTGATTTATTTACCCTAAACTGAGTTAAACTGAATCAGTTGTAATGTGAAACAATTTCTCCAAGTTAAATGACTAAAAACTAGTTGTTTTCAACTTTGGATTCTGAAACGTGTCACTTTTTTTTGACTGCTTTAAACTTCCGTGGGTGTGTTTTTAATTTTTTAACCCAGATTTTTTTCCCCTTAAACATGTTAAACAAGGGCGCCATCTCTCGGTATAGTACAGTGGTCAAACCTGAACGCAAAGATTAAGAATCGATTAAAAGAGTCGATTCGTTTATTACACAGTACAATATTGTGAATAAAGAGTCGATCTCAAAGATTCAGAATCAATTCCACACAATTAATTAATGGATCTAGTTTAGGCTAACCTGGACACCGTCATTTGGTAAGGGGTTTAGTAGAAAATAGCCCTTAATCAAACAGGGACCCACAAAATACACTCTTCAATTAACTTTCTTAATTTTAAGCACCCAATTTATCTTCTGTATGTTTTGGTTGGTAATAGAGAACTACACAAAGCCCCCTACAAGCAGCACATCAAACAATTGGATGAACTGGCTTCTCTAAATGTCCTATTGGTGAGTGAGTTACCCCTAAAATTCTAAAGGCGCTCGGGTGGTGCAGCGGTAAAATCCACTAGCACACCAGAGCTAACATCTCAAACCCGTGCGCTTGAATATTAGTAGCCTGGACGCCTATACACACAATGATTGGCTCATCCTAGGGTGAAAATGTCAGATGGGATTCCTCATAATTGCTGCAATTACGACCTCTGCTGGCTAATCCATAGCGTCTGCACAAAGAACGAGAATGATGAAGATCGGTGTGTGACTATACAGATCTCCACATCCACAAAACAGATCCTCGTATGAACACGGGTGGTAAAACAGACAATGACTGAATGAATAAATACGAGATTCTATCCTGATCATTACCAAAATGGTTCATTAATAAGAATTCTATAACTATTACTACCTTTAAACAATCCCACAATAGTATTTGTTTGTTTGTTTATTAGGATTTTAACGTCATGTTTTACACTTTGGTTACATTCATGACAGGAACGGTAGTTACTCATTACACAAGGTTCATCATTTCACAAGTTTACATCGAACACACTCATGGACAATTTAGAGTCTCCAGTGTACCTCACTTGCATGTCTTTGGACTGTGGGAGGAAACCGGAGCACCTGGAGGAAACCCACGCGGACACGGGGAGAACATGCAGGCCCCACACAGAAAGGACCCGGACCGCCCCGCCTGGGGATCGAACCCAGGACCTTCTTGCTGTGAGGCGACAGTGCTACCCACTGAGCCACCGTGCCACCCCCCCACAAGGGTAGTTAAATATTACTTGAGGTGAGAACACTTCATACTTCTCAGAATAATATGCAAATTGATTTTGACTGATGCTTCTACCTTTGACTAGAGAAACAAGTCAAACTACATTTAGACATTTACACCCAGAAAAGCTAAAGAACCTTAGATTGGCTTAAATAAAATAGGTTAAATGCAAATTATGCACAATTGGAACATGACAAATAGCCACTACTGATACTGTGAAGTCACATGACCGCTGCAAATGCCGTAGTATTACAATGCAGAAGAACTGTGAATAAGTGTTTTAAAAAATGACAGCATAGTATTTACTTTACAGAGTATTACTGATGTATAATGGTTCACATAATGTAAAGGTTACTAAAATACATTTGTTAGACTGAATGGATTTAAGTTTAATATAATTTAAGTGGTTGTAAATAAGCAGAAAATGTGGAAAAATATTGGGTCGAAAACTCCTATTACCTGCGAACTGTCAGAATTATTGAACGCACCTCAACCCACAGCCATTTAAACCTAAGTGAATCACACACAATGAAGCTGGAACCATAAAAAAAAAAAAATCACAGATTTAACTATTTCCCTTCCGTTTAAAGCTTTCTTTCCTCCTCACTTCCTTTAAGACCGAGTAAGATCCCCGATGCTTACCGTGCTTCCCCAGGTTTTCATTCAGTGCCATGTTTATCCAAGTAATATCCCTGTACCTGAAACAGTTTGGCAGAAACTTATAAGAATAAGCACAGAGCCTGAGCTGCCAGGTTGAAAGGAAGTACCCAGGTGTTAGTCCACACCCAGCTCGACACCAGTCTTTCAGGTCTTAATTTTTCCCATTATTGTTCATTTAAAAAGTGCTCAGGGTGGAACAGTGAGTTACTGAGTTATGCTCTCAGCCAGGTAGGTTAGTTTAAAAAGCTTCTGATCAGCTGCTGATGATCTGTGGAGTACATGACAAAACATGTTTGCTTTTCCACTGATTTGTTTACAGTGGAGTGCAATTAAATTTCTGGATTATATTACGGCAATAGATCACTGGTAAAGAAGCAATACCAGTAAAAATAGTATGCACCTTATTATATTCCTTATTCATATCCTCCACATCAAGGTCTGGTGCCACCCAGAAACACTAGAAGCGATGCAAAAATATCACTTGGACAGGTTAAGGTACTGGATTAGTAATCAAAAGGTTGCCGGGTCAAGCCCCACCACTTCCAGGATGCCACTGTTGGGCCCTTGAGCAACCATCAATTGCTTAGATTGTATACTGTCACAACTGTAAGTCGCTTTAGATAAAAGTGTCCACTAAATGTCGAAAATGAGTTCCCTAAACCGTTTGGTTTGGAAATAAGCACTTCCAACCCAAGACTAAGGCATTGTTTTAGCCTTGACCCCAAGGTGAGGGAGTGTTTATGATGTTGATATCATGCTTTATACAATGTTATTTTACTATCATGCTTGATAAGAAAAAGGTCAGGATGCAATCTACAAATATAAAACTTGTTTGAGTGTTTTATTTCTATTAGTACCTGTAAAATAGTAGTTCGGAAACTTTATGAATTGTCAGTTATGGGTACTATTTGTGGCTTGTGTCTACAATTGGAGTGTGCATGATGGTACTACAATACGTAGATCTCCTATGTCGTGCATAAACAGTTCAAGAATAAGTGTTACACTTACAGTTAGGCTGTTGGTGTTGTCTTAAAATAACTGCTAATTCATTGTGCCCAGAGTCAGTCATGCAAACTAATGTGCTAAAAAACAAAGATAGGTGTGGTTACTACGCAACATGCATCATGTATTAGAATATCAACTATATTACATCACCAAGCACCACACGTCCAAGATTTACTGGGTTGTTAATGTGAGAAAGCGCGTTCACACTGACATGCATGTATATGGCTGACAGTTATATTCAAATCCAATTCAAATTGTTTAAAATCAAAATTCAAAGAGTTTTTTTTACAGGATTAGTACAAAACAAACCAGCAAACCTGCATTACATTCTTTTATAGCACAATATTTTAATAATACATATTAATATATACATGCAATGCAATGCAGTAACAAACCCCGGGCAGTACGCCAATCCATTGCAGGGTCCCAGCCCTCTCAAACATGTCTGTATGTACTGTAGACAACCAAGCAGCCAGTAGCACCAGTCGGGTTTCAAACCCTGCATCCCAGCAGTAGTGGGTCAGTGTAATTTACTGCTGTGCTATCTGAGCGCCTCATATATACATTATTAAATAAAATATGTGCACATGTGCAAACACCCACAAATCTTAAGCAAATCTACATATCTTTTATATAAAATATCTGTTTTCATAATTTTATTTTATAGTTTTTATACAAAAAATATATTTTATATAGTTATTGTTGGGTTTGCATAAATAATTGATTTATTATTTTCTATTTAATAGAGGTCAGTAGAAGAGATTCATCCCACTTTCTTGTACCATGTGCCACCTCAAAAACACCTTTCATATAATGACCAATGATAAACCTGAAGTAAGATTAGATTAGATGTTTCAATATTTATTCTTTACTGTACATACATAGACTTTCATTTCACACATTCCTATTTATTAAAAACGTAAATGATACATTACACAAGCATAATCAGTTTCAGCATACCCAGTTACTATATGTATGCTTGAATGGATTGCACACAAAATCAGTACTGCTTATTTGGGACTGTGGTGATTTCTAAAGCCCCCTTGAACCATTTGCTTATTTTGCTTTGTTTTGTTGTTTCAGTTAATTTTCACCACATTGAAATTGGTTACATACATCATTTCTGTAAAATGTGTTTTTTAAGTATACATAAGAATGTTGTCTGGAACTCTCCTTGGCACATTCCTCAACCAGTTGATCCAGTCAAGCTTCTTACACTGGCTTGGTGGGTTTGGTGTAATGACAAAGGTAACAGTGTTTCTATTTAAAAAAAAAACCTAAATCATTATGCAACCACTGGACGAATTTATGTAACACAGCAACACATTTACTATGCATTTTTTAAGGAAGCGTCGAGTCCACAATGTTACTGATTGAACTACACTCATGGCACTTAAGTTTCGCTCTACAGAATCAGTTCATGTAAAAAAAGAATGAGTGACAGCAGATCTGCAATTAGTCTGCTAAACTTCCCCATGCATGTCATAAGTGAAGTGCATGACTAATGTTCAAACAATGTAGTAATGTAGTAAATCTAAAGCTGAATGGGTTCTTATGTAGAATAAAGACAGTGTCTGAAACAAAATGCCTCACTGACAATTCCATTACACACATTAGAGTAAAAGGCAGCGCTTAGAGCTTAGAGATTAATATACAGCAACGTCACAATGACACCAAAGGTGACTTTGAATCCAATATTCACATTAAATTTTAATTTACCACTTTATCCTGGCAAAAGGCCAGTAAACTCCCTGAACAGGGCGCCAGTTAATAGCAGGACAACACGCATGTACTTTGGCAATTAGGAATAGCTGATCTAGGTTTTCCAGCCATACAGAAAAGATTAGAACATGCCAAACTTCACAGAAAGTGAGTAAATGTTTGAATTTAACCCAGGACCCCAAGACCTATGCTTTTGTGTGGCATTCCGGTCACCAGCTGTTACACCAAGGTAGGTTTGGTGTGTATCATCCAGCATCTCTGGTATTTCCCAGTTAAAGAGACCACTAGAAGGCTACAACAGCATGTAAACAAGTGGTACTCTCTTTCTCTGTTGTGCATTGTGCTTTTTTGCCCCTAAGAGCTGCAAAAACTGTACACAGTATATGTAATGGGGGTGTAGGGAAGTATTTGGAATGGTGCAATGACTTGGCTAAGGAACGACTGAGGGAAGTGACCATCGTCTCTTAGATGGTGACGTGCCGTTGTTTATTTGGCGCCAAGTGTTGCTATGTGCCCATTCCCAAGGACGATTAGTAGTCTTTTACTCGAGAGACATGTCTCTTAAATTGGGGATTAAATTTGGGTTTCAAATCTGGATGTGGAATATTTACCTACCTGGCATGCACCAGGCACACAGTTTCAAGTATGGGCACTTTAACAGCCGCGCTGGCCCTTTAAGAGAGGTTCTTTGTTGCCATGGTAACAGTACACAAGTAGCTTCTACTGAGGGGAAAAACTTAACGGCATTTAGCAAGAAATGAAATTTATTAAGCTGTTTTCTTTCTATACAGCTTGTATAAAATCTTAGTAAATGTCAGGTAGCCACGTAAACTCTCGGTGTGAGTCGATTAGTTTGCGTTTATAAGCAGTTTGTGTGTCTTTTTCTAAGTTAGCTTGTTAGCATTAGCAGTGTGACTGAGCTGAGAGATGCAGGAGGAATCAGATGTGAAGTGTGATGGTGGGATCGAACCCTGCATGAACCGACACAAACCTGCTTCAGATAACACTCAGGTAGAATTTCAGTAGTTACAAGTATTAAATATATATTAAATCCATACACTTTGTCATACAATATATTTTCATTGCAGTTCTTTTTGGAATTTTAATGATTTCTGCATCTGTTCTTATTCTGTGACTATGATTGGAACAAAATTTGCTTGGTTGAAAATAGACACACTACACACCTAATATTTGGTTATGTTTTAACATTAATGTCCTTCAGGATCAAAAAAGTATCTCCATCTATCCATCCATCCATCCATCCATCCATCCATCTATCTATCCAACCATCCTTGGATCCTTTTAAAGGCCACTATCACTCCAATTTGTTGGTTCTCAAGATTTAAGATGTACTAAAATGTGTGCAATTATTATGAACATTTTAAAATAAAACTATTTTTACGTTCTCAGGATGTTTCACATTTGCTGGCGAGTATGTTTAAAGACCTGTATACAACAGAAGTCATCGGAAAAGACACAGTGGCCAGTCTCACCAAATCATGCAGAGGAGGAAACGACCATCATGCTAAATATGTGGAGGAACTTCAACAGGTCTAGTTATTTAAAATGACAATAATGTTTAATGTTTATACCAGCTAAATGTTGTGCTTTTAATTCCCCACACATGCTATTCATAATCATTGCATTTGTATCTATGTAGATCTCTGTATGATCTTTTTGATTATCAATTATTATCATGAAGAAATAAGTAAATCTTTTGTTATCTGACCCATAGTTCCATATTTCTATACTTTGAAATATATATAACATGATGTTATATACAAAATATCAATAATTCTGTGCCTCCTTGCAGGTCTGAACAGTGTAATGGCCATAAATATTGGGCATAATGAACATGAATATTATTTAAATCATCATCTTGCACCCCTGCTCACAGATTCTTTGGTCCTTTCTTGAATAACTTGAATAAGCTGGTTTACATTTTCAGGTTCATTCGGAGTACAAGAGACGGATTGAAAATGCTAACATGTTAGAGAGGCACATTATTCAAGCCCGTATGAAGGCCAGCGCTGCAGATGAGCGGGCACAGGCTCATATCCTAGAGGAGTTTGGAGAGTCTTACCATCAGCTTGGTCTACCTCCAGGTATCTGTAGAGGACAAGAACTTTCGTTATTAATCAGTTTTCCTGTATGATTGCATATTTTACCTACTTTAACTACCAATATTTGTTCTTTATTTGTGTCTTTTTAGTGAAGTCAGCGTTTATGTGGTGTGTGGACAACGGACTTCTCAGGAGTCACAACCTCATCTGCCCTCAGGTTTACAGACCAGAGCAAATTCCACTTACTAAAGCGCCACAAGGTAAAGTTAAACATGAATGTGACTTATAAAAAAGAATGTTGGCAATTGTTAGGTTACAATTTCACATTTTACTCTTTTGATTCGTTTTTATCACCATGTTTTCCATAGGCAAATCTATGCCTGGTTTTGCCCAGCCAACAGTTTCCTACAACCAGCACATATCTACAGAGTTGAAGGACGATGGGTACACTCTGATTTCTCAGCCTGAGCTTACAGTGCAGAGTCTACTAGAGGAATCAGAGGGGACGCTTACTTTATCTTCATCAAATGATACCTTCTCTGTTAGGAGTGCTTCCTCACAGGTTATTCTACAGCAACCTTAATCCGTATAACAGTGGCCAATCCATAAGAAATTAATCAAATGAATATATTTCTTTTAATTTTGTATTTTAGAAGGGATGCCAGGTTCGTAAACCTTTGTGTACGGAGAAGCTGAATCCAGAGGACAGGGCTGCACTGGAGAAGTTTAAGGGACGCCAGAACTTCCTGCGCAACCCTCACTTTCAGTCCCTCAGTCACCAACGTGGGGGCAAATCTCTCATCATTTCAGAGGAGAAGGTGGAGAGAGCAAAGAAGGACAGGAAAGAAAGGTAGGCATGTAGATGAAGGTATATAAAGAGTTTATATTTATTGTGCCGAACAGTCACAAGGCTTTGGCCACCCCCCTGTCTCTCAAACAAAGCCATTCATATCTATAAAAACAGAGAATACAAAAACTGTACATCTACCCACTTACTTCTGAACCTCAGATACATTTATATTGTTGATTAAGACATTGTGGATATGATCACGGTTATTGCTATATGATGCTCACTACATCTTTCCATTATTTACTGTCTTTATTTGTTTACCAGTAGATCATTGTGCTATACATTATGCCTGAAGATAATTCAGTGTACAGATTCTTAATGCAATGTTTGCTTAAAGCTCATTAGAAAGCTGTCCAACCTATTGGAACAAGCTACTCATATTACAGAATACGATAATCCAGATAGTCAGGTTTGATGGCTGTAAAACTTTGAAAAAGGAGAAGCTACATCAAAAAAAACGGAGCTGCATTGCAGAAGTTTGCAACACCAGAACTGTGCAACCTTTGTTTCTAACCTGGAAGGTCTTGGGTCATCATGATTCACCAGAACAGACTCAGTACGGAATATATGGCATAATATAATAACAGCTGTTATAATAATAATTATAATAATTATTATTTCATTTAATTTTCATTCCATTTTTATTAACCACTTGATCCTGGTCCACTATTATCCACTATAAGAATCATTATTAAATAATATGTAGATTATTACAGTCACCTCATTCTGCAGCTTCACTCTAACACTGAGGTGCATCATTAGAGAAATGCTTACACATCACTTATTTGACTTTGACATGTTGACTTTGTCTATTGTATTTTCCCCCATTAGCTTCTCCAACAATACAAAACCAGCTGCTCTCGTGAGTCATGATGTTTGACCTTATTGATTTAGTCTGTATAGCAGGAGGGTTTTGGGTTTCAGGTGGTCACGTAATTGCACCTGTTTGCCTGCGCAGGACATTAAATCCTTCTGTTGTATTTGGAAATGTTTGTTCGACTGTTTGCAGCACCAGTCCTGATGCACCAATGCCAGTTTTCATTGCCAATCCACCCGTGGTCCTGTTCACTGAGTACCAAATTGGACACGTCTATGAGGTACACACACACAGCTGCATACACACATGATGCAGTACTGTTTACTTACAGTTCATGAACTGTGGTCTGTGTAAAGGTTATAGCACTTTAATGTTTTTATTACATTAAAATAGAGTATATTAGTTAGTTCACATAGATGATGTGAAAATCAACAACATTGAATTTGACCAAACAGCTGGAAGATTTTAATACTGTTTATATAATTTTATTGAACTCCACAATGGAATAAACACACTTATTATATTAAAAGCTTTCTGTCTCCTTCAGTCCACAGTGGAGCTCAGGAACGTGACCGCAGCAAGCCGTCATGTACGTGTGATCCCCCCGAACACCCCTCACTTCTCAGTTGGTCTGGGTGAGCATCTATTAAACAGTGTCAGGATTCTTCTTACGGTGTCGTTATGTATCTCTGCATTAGCATTTCATTCATTTATTTGCATAAATTAACAACGTTTGACTTTCTAACTTACATAATCAGTAAATTATGGGTTACATGTGTTATGGTAAATAAGCAAATGCTTTGGGGTGGTATGAGAGGGAAAAACACTTGTTTTTGTGGCAGCCTTTTTTGTGCCCAGTGTTATCAGGTATTACAGATGAATAGCACCACCTGCTACAGTCAAAATCTATACCTATATATATACGTATGTACAGTATGTACTGTATGTATAGGTGTATGTACACACACACACACACACACACACACACACACACACAAACCCCTTGTCCAAATGGATGCTAATGGACATGTGATCCCACAGGCAGGTTCCCTGGTGAGGGTGGCATTGTGGCTCCTGGCATGAGTTGCCAGTACACAGTACGGTTTGCCCCCGAGTCCCTGGCAGATTATGAAGACTTTCTAGTGGTAGAGACACAATCATCATATCCTCTCATCATACCAGTGGAGGCCCACAGACCCCCACCAGTACTCACATGTAAGTCAGTGAAAGAGAGTTATTCGGTTTCAGCACCACTTATTACTAGGTGGTGATAACAAATGTTGGTCTTCTTGGGCTGCCACAGTACCCGCTGTTCTGGATTTTGGCTACTGTCTGGTTGGAGGGGTGAAGTTCATGGACGTGGTGTGTCGTAACGATGGGCTGAGTGCCGGAATGTTCTGCATCATGCCCAAGAGACAGTGGCCTGCGTCCAGCCTCCGGGTAAAGTAGCACCACAGATGCACCAGATTTCTCCCTGATTAGCATGAAATGGTTCTTTTAGTCTACAATTGTTGTTTTTCATAGCAGCTGTGTGTGTTTACATCTTCCGTAGTCTGTAGTGAAGACCAGTTTTGCAGAGGAACATCCATTTGCAATCAGTCCGTCTCTGTTCTCCCTGCTTCCCGGCCAGTCTTTAATCATTGAAGTAAGAGACAAATCACTCAGCTTGTTATTGCTTCTAACAATCAAATATTTTAATAAGATTTTAAATACCACTAACAAAGCATGTGGCATTTACAAACCTCATTTTAATTAAAGCTGTTTTGTAATGCTGTTCAGGTTGTTTTCTTCCCCACTGCTGCTGAGATCTATAATCAGAGCTTCACCATCATCTGTGACAACTGCCAGGTCAAGGATTTTACCATCCAAGGTAAAGAGTCTGCAAACTGTCTACACATTTGTGGTGGACTGTAGTGTGTTTTCTTATGGGGATGTGTTTTTTACTGAAACCATTGAAACATTTGCTTTTGTATATTGTATAAATGGCAGGCAAGGGGCAGCTTGTCATGCTGGAGCTGGTGGCATTAGAGGATGGTGAGAATCTGCCTGTTCTTGGGGAAGTACGCGACCTGACTGCTGATCATTTTGTGCGATTTGAACCAACCAACCCGCATTCCATACAACACAGGAAAATGGTCATCAAGAACAATACGTAAGCACAACATCGATCTTATCACACTTGGTAAATAGTAGCTAATAACATGTATTTACAGTCTTTGAGTTAATCTGGTGTGATGCAGACATCTGGAGCTGCCGTTCCACTGGCAGATTGTGAAGCCCAACCTGCAGTGTCTGCCGCCTGAAGAGACTCCAGACCCATCCTGCATCCATCATCACGTTGACACTGACGACACCTTCACCGTCAGTCCTGCTGTCGGCCTACTGGCTCCTACACAGGAGCATGTGTTCCTGCTTACATACCATCCACAGGAAGTACATCGACGTACACACACATTAATAAATGCTGAATTTATTTATAAACCTCAGTCGGGAAGATGAAAGATGAAATTAATAATGTGCACTGACTTTTCTTTCTCTCTTAGTTAAAAGACTATCATAGTGTATGTCATCTGGTCATAAGGGACGTCCCAGATCTGCAGAAAATGACTGAAAGTTGGTAAGACTAATGTTGAAATCTGAAATCTCTCTCTGAACATTCTGAGGTCTGCTGTAACTTAAATATTCGGTACTTTTGGATTGGTTCAGTCAGCAGGACTTGCTACCCCAGGTCGGAGACGTGATTGTGATGGAGATTGAGGTAAAAGGAACAACAGAACCGTATAAGATCTTACTGGAGCCGTATGCCCTCTTCATTCCAGGAGAGACCTACATACACACCACCATCCGCAAGAGCTTCAGGGTAATACACTGCTGAAGGGGTTACAGAGTTTAAAGTGGCTTATTCATACTTTTTGGTGCGCATAAGCTAATCTTTCTTTATAAGCTAACGTCTGTGGCTGTTACAGATGTGGAATCACAGCAGGTCAGCAGTTCGTTTTCAGTGGGAGCGCATCAATGACATTATTGAGGTGGAGCCTTCATCAGGGGAAATAGGTAAAAGCATGTATTACAAATTACAAACACGCCAAAGCATTTAATTCGTTGTTTTTCCTTCATTTTGCAATCTGACAGGAGTCTTGTGTTCCATAATATGTGTAATGATCAAATGAAATGTGAGCAATAGAGCTGAGATTTTTTATTTATCATGTGATATATTATTATATTTATCTGTACCAGTGTTAGCTGAAGTGTTTTCTCACCTGCAGAAACCAATGAATGTTTTGACGTGGATCTGATGTTGACTGGAAGTCAACCAGGCCACTTAACCACGACCCTTCAATGTCACGTTCAGCACCGCTCACACCCTGTAGGTCTCGCCATTGATGCCACATTTAAGGTAAAGGGAGGTTATGTTCTCTTCAAATCACTCTCCTTTTAATCCACTATACAAGTAGTCATTCCTTTCATCTTAAGTCTTGGACTAGTCATTTTGTTGTGCATGTCAGGGACCGAACCTGAGTGTCAATGTACCCAGTTTGGACTTGGGGCTGTTGGAGCTGGGTCAAGAGGTCTGTTCCAGCCTGCAGATTATCAACAGCAGCCCTTTAGAGGCTTGCTGGATTTTGAAAGAGCTGCCCAGTGACCCTGCAATAAATCAGGTAAACACTTATATCACGCCTCACTGCGCCATCACAACTTCAGATTTGAAGTGACGCACAATGCTGCACGTGTGTATTGTTTGTGTGTAGGTAAGGGTAGAGCCGAGTCAGGGTGTTTTGCCTCCTGGAGCTTCCTGCAGCGTGAAGGTGATCTTCAGAGCTGTGAGCTGTCAGAGCTTTGAGTCTGTGCTACAGCTCACCGTGCCAAATGGCACCGGATGGTAAGGAAAAACATCAACCCTGAAATGTGTCTAGTGCATCCAACCTAACAGATTTTCTGCTGACTTATCAGTTTTTGTGTACGTGTGTGTTCTTCTCAGTCTTCTGCCTGTGAGAGCAGAGGTACAGTCTCCTCAGGTGTGTTTGCTGAGCTGCCGGATGGAACTGGATGATCTGTATGTAGGAGTCGCTCAGACTGGCAAAACGGTTCTGTTAAACCAGACTCTACTGCCAGCACACTTCACATGGAGGAAGGTGGGAATTCTGACTTACCTGGCAGAACCAGTTTCTTCTTTAGTCTCCTTTGTTTTGCACATCAGTATCAGTAGACTGGCTGTGCTAAGATGCAGGAATACACTCTCCCTCCCTCCCTCACTCACTCACTCACTCACTCACACTAAGGGGAAATGTACAGTAGTGTAATGTGTCAGATCAATAATCCCACATAAATGGTATTCAAGTTTCTGTCCTTCTTCTGCCTGACTGACCGTGCAGCTCTTCCTCACAGATCCAAGGTCCCCAGTCTCATCTCTGCTCTGCCAGTTTCAGTCCTTCATCTGGTACTCTGGGTCCCAATGCACAGATGGAAATCAGTGTTTCCTTCACTGCACACACCGATGCAAGTATTTTCAGCACGTTTGACACACCCCACCTCCAAAGAAGTATACAATATGTAAAATAATTAATGTCACACGATGCAAAGCACCTGTAGTGCTCGGTGATTGTTTCAGGTGCATTTAAAATAGTATGAGGTTTATCATATAGTCAAGAAAACTCATCTAAAAATGAATAAAAGTCATCTTCATTAAACCTACTTTTGTGCACAGGGAACAAAGTTATGCTGGAGCAGATAAGGGGCATCTTTAAACAAAATTAAAAGCACAATGTATTTTTATAATAAAATAAATAGGAGAGATGTCAACATACAGTATATACGACTGTACACTGTATTATAAATGGCTTAAAATTGTAAATAAAACAGAGTACGAGGGGTCCTCGTCCAGTTAGGTCCTGGGTGTTTGTGTGATCCTCCCTGACATATACATCTATAGTTGATTTGTACAGACTATCGTATCTATGAATGTGGTGAATCTATTTCTATGTACATTGTATACAGGAGGAACTGACTGAAGTAGCTGCAGTGTGTCAGGTGGAAGGAGTGGAGAAACCTCTTGTACTGGGCTTCCACTGCAAAGCAAAAAGCCTCAGCGTGTCCTACTCTTTGCCTCAGAACAACACAGAACGGTACTTTTCAAGAATGGAAAATTTAGAGGTTTTTTTTATTCTAACTCTGAAGGCCCATTGATCACTGTTTCGCTATTTTATCCTTCCTGAATCTGTGCCCCCTCAGCTTATGTGCTTTAAACTTCTTATTTAAGAGCTTTCTTTATTGTGTTTTAGTGCTACAGTAGATGATGTCAATGAGCAGCCAACTATTCTGGACTTTACTGAATATGAGCCAGTTCTTATTGGAATATCAACAATCAGACAGCTGCTCATAACTAATCACACCGCAATTCCAGCCCCCTTTACCATGGAGGTGAAGGTATTTACTGGACACCGTCTTTTACAATCTTCCAGAAAGACTCAATCCAGGTAGAATGACTTTTTTCTGTCATTTCATGTCAATGTATTATTAAGTACTGTACAGAAGACTGTTTGACTATTTGTTGACAATAATCTTTTTTTATTTTAAGGGGTGATTATGTGAGGACACCAGTTCATGAAATGCAAGCCAAAAAGATGAAGGAGAAGGAATATGAAGGTACAGCCAAAGTCAAAAATTTACATACAATTTATTTCAGATTTAAATGTTTAAATGTTTATACATATCATATATACTGTAGAATTAGTATTATTTCTTGTTTGTCCTCTGGTTGAGATTTCGTTCGTGGTCTTCTTGCTCATGGAAAGGGAGCAGCATTTTTCGTCGAACCTCAGAATGGGACGCTTGGGCCATTTGAAACGGCAACTATTACCATAACTGCTTTTAACAACATGTGGGGCGACTATCAAGACCACCTCATCTGTATGGTACGTGCATTAAATATAATCCTGGCTGTTGCTTTTTAATAGACGTTGTGTAATGTGTAGTAAATGTAGCTCTGTTTTGTAGGTTGGTGATTTGGATCCTGAGCTCATTTTAATGAGATTATCTGTAAGAGGCTGCCCTGTATACTTCCAGATGACTGGACCACAGCCTGATAATCAGAACCAAGGACCAGTCATACGGTGATCATTTCTGGTCTAAATGATGTATTATATAGAATTACATGCATTTGTATTGTTGCAGATGATACTTTATTAAGGTCTATACTCTATAAATGCTCACTAGTTAACTTATTTACAGGTTTGGAACTCATGTTTCGGGAGGGGATACAGTCTCACGATCACTTCGTTTGAATAACACCAGTCCTTGTGGTGGGAACTAATATTACATTTCTAATATTACATTTCTAATATTACCTAATTTTACATTGTTCTTTTTATTTCTGACACTATGCTACATGGCCAAAAGTATGTGGACACCTTATCAGACCACATTATGAATTTGTTGGCCATCCTGTTCCAAAAACATGTGCATTACTCTAAAGTTTCTCCCTCTCACAACTTTCCAGGGCTCTGTGCCATTGGAGTTGCTTACTTACTTAGAAGGGGTGTCCACATACAGGCTATAAAATGTATCTGCTACTTGACTGACAGTAAGCGCTTGTTATCTGGGTTAGACATCCGTATGGACTGGCTGACCTACAACAAGGAGAGTGAGGACAGCAAGTTAATAGATTTGATGGTGGCATACGGTGACCCATTTCCTCTGAAGGACACTGATGGTAACGAGATCGTCGGCGGTCTAGACCGCACTGCGTTCTCTTCTACGTGGGATCAAAGCCAAACTCCCAGCTCAGATGGAAGCAGCTCCTCACTGACAACCAAATCAGTAAGCAAACGGTTTTAGAATACTGTGTTTTCATTTGCATGGTATGCGGGTGTGAAGTGTACCCTGAGGTTATTTCCATGTCCATGTTTACGTTTAAAGCGTTTAGCAGATGCTTTTATCCGAAGCAACTTACAATCGGGACAATACAGTCCAAATAATTGAGGGTTAAGAGCCTTGCTCAGGGGTCCGACAGTGGCAGTCTGGCTGTAGTCAGGCCTAAACCAGCAACCTTCTGATTACTAGTCCAGTCATATCTTGAATGTAAATGTTTGGTTTTGAATGATGTGTCCAGGATTGTGATGAAGAACAGTTTGATGATGAGGAGGAGAGAGGAAGTCAAGTTCCTTTGTCTCCAGCAAGGAAACTGTGTACTGTTTTTATCCAGCCCCATGAGGGACATACATCAGATTACCCATACTGCATCACTCCACAGCAGATAGTATGTGTTTCCTTGCTCATTTGTGTCTGCTTTTTATTCATTAATGTGAAAGAGTGGCTAGAGTGTTTAATAAAATTTTATACAGTATTTTATATAATTTAAGGTGATTCCAGCAGGGGGTTTCAGCACCATCAGTGTTTCTTTCACCCCTCTTACACTGTCTGATCCAGCCAGCAGCTACTCCTGTGTGGGTTACGCTCTAGGCTACATGTCACTGGACTCAAAGGTAACTCACTGCCCTCAGACTCATTTGTTTACCTGTTCAGTGCAGTTCACCGCAAATGTCTGTTATTACGGACGTCCAGGTGCCTACAGACCTTCAGGGTAACGTGTGGAGAGCTCAGGGTTATGAGCTGGAACCTCTGAGACTGGACCTTCTGGCGCATGTTAAACCAGCAACGTGAGTCACTTAAACAACGCATACTCATGCGTACACATACGAGTACTTAAGTGATGAGCACATAAGTGTTGTTTGGTGGGTGCAAACATTTGGACACCCTCCTGACTAAATGAGAAGATCCTAAATTCCATACAGGGAACAAACTGCACAGTTACTGTTTAATGGGCGCTCGGGTGGTGCAGCGGTCACTTTTTTGTTTGCATAAACAAATAAATAAGAGAGGGTTTGACTGCTCAGCACAAAGAGGGAGTCACCTTGACCTCCACCCCAACATTTCCAGTTCCCCTTCCGTCCTTTCCAGTCTCATAATCACTCTTTATTCACTACAGTGTGATGTAGCTTTTGTATGTATGTATGTGTGTGTAGTCTTACAGTTCAGCTGGACGAGGATGAAGATATTCTGGAGTTTCAGACTAATGCCAGTGACTTAATTGATAACCACACACTCAAGCAGGTGCCAACAATGTAGCTATCACCTACAAATGTGCTTCTGGTACCTTTCTGTTCCTCTATAATAAAAAAGAAACACTGTTCGGTGTGTTTCTGTTTTAGGAGTCGCTCACAGTGCGGACGCTGCAGCTGATCAACAACACTGATGTTCCCCTGAGTTTCACACTGAACACACAGCAGCCGTTTTCGGTACTACAGGACACACGCAAAATCGCTAGCTCTGAATCGCCGTCGCATGTAGCCAGCCGGCCACGACCGGTAAAGAGCAAAAACACACTGCTGCTGCAGCCCAAACGCAACTTACAGGTCTGTTACCATGCACACACACTACAGATGGTATGTTCACTGCTGGTAGGAATAAACGTACACTAAGATTTGGTTCCTTTGACAGGTGAAGGTGGCCTTTCACCTTTCAGCCTCCCTGTTGACGTGTCAGAACCAGCCGGGTGAGGAAAGCCCACCCAGCACGATTCTCATATGCAGCGAGAAAGGAGAGAGGCGACTCCGATTTGAGCAGAGTCTCAGCATTCAGTACAGTAACGGCTCTGTACAGGTAACACACACCTGCAGCTGTTTTGAGCCACACTGACCGGGGGCTATATAAGAAAAAAGTGGCCAATGTTTCTGTTTGCTTGTTTTTTAGACTGTACCCTTATGTGCCCACCTGGCACTATCCACCCTGCAACTCTCCTGTAACACTTTAGATTTTGGAACCTGCTATGTAGGTCAGACCAGAGTCCAAGAAGTGCACCTCTCCAACTGTGGGGGGTCGAGCAGTTTCTGGACAGCAATTATTGGTACAAAATGCAACACCATGTCTGTTTTTTAAAAATCAACATAGTAATATTCAGCATGTGTAACTTTGTGTTACATCATTGTTGTTGGCTAGATGCTGAGGAGGACAGCAATGTGTTTGGAGTCACTCCGGAGTGTGGGCTTCTAAAACCAGCGGAGTATCCTGTCTACTCCTGTAAACAAACTCTAGAGATCAGCTTCACACCACGGTACTGCCAATATCAGAATTTTAAGTTTTGTAACTGTACTACAAATGTAAGTATCTACAGTATAGTGTGTTATTATAACAATCATTAATAACACCTTTTGAGCTAGTACTCACCTTCAAGTCACAATTCTCTCATATTTCTCCAGACTTATAATATCACTGGTAAAAACTCTGGCCCTGCAAGGCTACTATAGTACTGAAGGTCTAAATATGCTCATATGGGATTGTCAATTCTACCAAGAGAAAAACATTCCTAAGCTCATTTCTGTCTCTTGCAGTGACCAGAGGTCGTTCCACGCCATGATCACCATTCAGGGAATTCTGGGAGAGCCCTGCCTTACAGTGAGGCTTCAGGGCACAGGATCCTTAGATGAGAGATATTCAACCCAATAACTAAAAGAAACACAGTTTGTAATTGTATTGTATTGTTTTTTATTCTTATTTATTTGCAAAAAGCTGTTTATCCATCATATAAAGACCAGAGACTGATTAGTTACTATAGATGTGTGGCTTTTTATGTTTAAAAAGCCAAATTAGATATTATAGATCAGAATTTTAATAATGGTTGTGACACAATCGTTTTAATATGCAGTTTAATATGTTAAATGTTCTAACATTTTACTGTGCACTACATGGATCATAGTGGGATTCGGCTCCACCGGCAGAGACAGGGCACTAACACAATCACAGTGTCGAGAAGCCAATCGGCTTCTTTGTTTCTGAGAAAGAGTACCCGGATGAAACATACACAGATTTGAGAAGAACGTGCAAAACTCCTAGAGACAATGACCTCTAACATGTTTCGAATCCAGGACCATGAACACCATGAACACCTCTGTGGTCTGTGTACAGGACCCACTTAACCGCCCTGGCATAGACTCTTAATGAATCCTTGGCAGCTGAAAGAATCCCATTACAAAGCAGAAACTAGCATCAATTTCAGTAAAATTTAAGAATTTAAGTTAGTCATCCAGTAATACAAGATAATATTTTAAATATTATTTCTATAAAAGACAAGGCACATTCTAGGTACCGATTTTCCACAGACATTGTGTCGGTGCTTGTTTGGGGAACCAGATCCTGATCACACAGACACAACCACAGGGACACCTAGTGGCAGTGTAGTACACGTCATGTATAATGCAGAAAACAACATGAGAAATGTAATTTGGTTCAGTTTGGGGGCAAAATTTTTTTCAATATATTGCTGGGCCTTCGCATAGATGCCTGACCGGCTGATAGAACCTTGGATCCTTGCTGTAATGAGCTAGCATAATACCACTGTGCCATCAGTTTTTAGTGTATTGCTGCCCACTACAGACCACACGTACCTAATAACTTACCAGTGCTTTCTTTAAACCACTGTTCAGGTTTCTTTTATTGTCATGATGACAACATGATGCCACCATTGCCTGAAACAGATTTTGCGGTCTTTTTAATAATACAAACGTGAAGAACAGTTCCAGATGCACCAAGGCACCAGTACAGTGTCAGTGGAAAATGGTATTTTAATGTAAAATTAGAAATACATACAGATCACATTTCATTTAGAGACTAAATCTCTCAGTAATGTTCAGTCTATTACAGTAGTGTAACTGTATTAATTAGGATCCGCATCATCATATTAGTGTTTAATTAAAGTTAGTGGATTTCCACATGCTCATGATCACTGAACCAAAGCTGAATGCTGTCCTCACGGCCCGGGATATTCGAACACTGCAGCTGCTCCCATACCAGTCCCGATACACATGGACACCACACCAAACGCTCTGAAAACACAAAAAACGGACAGCAGTGCTCAGGTATACGTCCTTTTATGTCATTCTCAAGCCAGTATGTGCCAAACAGTATATTCACCTCTTTCCTCTGCGCTTGAGTTCGTTTAGTAAGGTGACGACCTGACGGGCCCCTGTGCAGCCCAGCGGGTGACCGAGGGCAATGGCACCGCCGTTGGGGTTCACTTTCTCCAGCGGAATACCCAGTTTCTCAACACAGTAAACAGCCTGTGGTTTTCAAGCATAAAGAACAAAACAAAAAGAGTAAAACTAACAGCCACCAGGTGTATTTATTGTTGATGTTTTGTTTTTAAATTAAAACATATAAGATATTATAAAGTCTGCTTACCTGACTAGCAAAGGCCTCGTTGATCTCATAGACATCAACATCATCAACAGTCAAACCTGTACGGTGAAGAGGCAAAAAAAGTTTCATTTTTATGTTTTACCACCACCTGAACACCACCAATTTGCCACTGTTGGACCTCTGAGCAAGGCTTCAGATGCTTGCATTGCACTCAGTCACATTGCTAAATGAAATAAATGTGAATGTAACTGATCAGTAAGGCTTGTAATGTGAACAGTGCTTTGGAAGCTAATGTGTATAGGGTGGTGTATAGGCTGGCCCTCCTACCTGCTTTCTCCAGCGCTGCTGGGATGGCATACGCTGGCCCAATGCCCATCACATCTGGGGGAACTCCAACCACAGCAGCAGCTCTCAGAATCCCCAGTACAGGCAAACCAAGAGCCTCCACTGTAGATCTGCGACCCAGGAGCACGGCCGCTGCTCCATCACTCACCTGACTGGCATTTCCTACACATGCAAACATACAGGAAAAAATACTAATGATTAAATATAAGCAACACTAAATAACCTGATATCTCTAAATAATTTTTCACACCTGCTGTGGTGCTGCCATCTTCCTTGAACGCCGGGCGCAGTTTTGCCAGGCCGGCCACTGTGGTGCCTGGACGAATGCCGTCGTCCTTGGTGACGGTTATGGTACGCTCGGTGCCGTTCTCATCCACAAACTTAGTGGTGACTGGAACAATCTCTGCCTCAAACAGCCCCTGCTTCTGAGCGTGAGCTGCCCTGAACAGAAAAGAACATAATTCAGGTACATTGATCTACACTGGAAACCCAAAACAGTAATAAATCTACCCAGGAGTGGCCAGCCTGTTAATATCTTTCCAATGGTAAAGCAACAACTCAACCAGGATGGCACAAAAGGTCCTGGAAAACCCCTAAAGAGTGTCTCTTAGAGTGTTAGCCTTAGATAAGGTCAGTGTCCATTTCTTTACAATATAAAAGAGACTTGACAAAATGAGATTCATGGAAGTGTGTACAAGTGGAAAAGATCTAAGTGACTTTTTAAAAAAAAGCTCATTATTAGACTGGATTTGTCACCCCTCTGTGTATAAAAAATACACTGCTGAGATCATACTTGTGCTGAGAGCTGCACGCGAAAGAGTCCTGCTTCTCTCTGGAGACCCCGAATCTCTCTGCTACATTCTCCGAGGTGATTCTGCACAAGCGCAACAGTGAAAACTCTTTAATTCAGTGTTAACAGAACATTCAGATGTAGGTTAGGTGAAGTGTTGTACCCCATAGGAATGAGACACTCCCTGGCCTTCTCACTGTCCATCAGTCTGGAGCTCAGATCACCCGAGTTTCCCACAGCACGCAGGGACATGCTCTCCACCCTGCACACACAAAAGCCCCAGTAAGCATAATACAGTTTACATTTATGCATTCTCACAACGGTATCCAATTATTCATGTTCTATTAATGTACTGATTATATGAAATATTAAGTTGGACGCACATTTACCACAAATATTTCCAAACGTACACACAGAAAACTCCCCGACTCCCTTTAAAAATGTGCGACTTTATTTAAAATGTGCAAATAAAACAAATACTAACCCACACGCAAGGCCCAAATCATAGGAGCCGTTCCTAATTCCACCTAAAAAGTAGAGAAAACTGATTTTAAACCAATACCAGATTCACTCACTATTAGAAGGCAACAGTCTTTAAATGCGCTTGTGCTTTGGAGCTGAATTCTTTCGTACCTGCGATGTTAAACAGAGCCTGCAGCCCAGATGAACACTGACGGTTTACCGTACACACAGGCACCGTTTCTGGAAAGCCACTGTGAATGAAGGATTTATTAATATTACTGTTATGTGCAACATAAATGTCTGAGTGTGAGATGTGAATTATTTCACCTGAGGAACTGTGCAATCCTGGCCATCACAGCTCCAGCGCCCGGCTGTAACACGTTACCTGTTACAAATAAAAATAAATCACACTATTGGGATCGTAGGAGCATTCAGGTTTTTTTTATTTTGTTCATATAATTCGTTTACCCTGGGCTAATCTGTTTCTACATATTTGTCAGACCGTTCAGATCGTTAAACTAAACATGGTATTTCACTATGTCAGCTTAAGTAAAAGTAACACATTTCATAAAACATCATTTTATTTATTTTAGGACCAAGATTTTGCACACCCATATCACTAGGATGAAAATGTAACCACTGCAGTAACACGCTAGCACACCAGAGCCGAGATTTCGAACACATCGATTCGAATCTCAGCTCTGCCGTCCGGCAGGCTGGGCGGCTACATGACGGACGATTGGCTCGTCGTTCGTACAGGGTGGGAAGCCGGACCAGGGCTCCTCATAACTGATGCAGTTGCGACTTCTGCTGGCTGATTGAGTCGAGAAATAATGCATGGATCAGGGTGTGTCTCTCCGTACACAAAGCTGATCCGCATATGAACTCGCCTCGTGCAGATGAAAAGATGCATTCGTCGGAGGGGGCAGTGTCAGTGGAGTCATGCTCTTTAGGCCGTATTCCAACACTACAATCTGGCCAGTGGTTTAGGCCTAAAGAACTGCCACTCACTAGATGTTTTTATTTGTTTGTGAAGCATTCTGATGTACATGAAATCTCAGATTACAAATTTCTGACACCTGGATCACTTAATTTCGTTCCACATGCGGATATTTGATGTAAACATTAACTAAAGCTTTTGACTTGTGTCCGAATGGTGTCATGCATCGTCACATGACTGGCTGACTGAATAATTACACAAATAAATAAGTGTAAGGTGTTTATAATAGTGTAAAATTATGCTTGCTGGTAACTAAAGGACAACACATGTATAGACCAAGCAAAGGATATGTGTGGTCTTGGTCTTGTATGTGTTGAGACTCACCAACGCAGGTGTCTCCCAGTTTATCCGGAGACAGACCAACATCCTTCAATACTGAGCTCATCACCGCACTCAGCAGCTCATCTGGGGTCGTGTCCTACAGGACATGGCACGATCAGGGCAAAGGTCAGACAGGAGCACTTAATCATACTGGTATGTGGCATAATATGAAATATGAAAACGAGTGGTTAGGTGGGTACAAATATAGATAGTTTAAGTGGGCAGATATGAAAATGAGTGGTCAGGTTGGGAGAAATATAGAAAAATAAGTGGGCAGATATGAAAACAAGTGGTTGGGTGGGTAGGAATGTGGGTAAGGTCACTGGCTCAAGTTCCACCACACAAGCTGGCACTGTTGATACGCAGCTCTATTGATCTCTGAGGGAAGAAAGAGCCAGCTCAACAGTTAAAGTACAGGACCAGTAATATCACAGAATGGGCACAAATTCCCACAAGCACAGTCCAAACCCACCTTAAACGACCCCCTCTTGGCTCTGCCGATAGGAGTGCGCAGTCCGTGCACTATCAACACCTCGTCAGGATCAGGTGCGGCTCGCGCTGCCGCTCTCGCGCCGCAGGTGCTCAGCTCGGCGCGAGACGGAGTCAGGTGGCGGGAAACCAGTTTGAGTCTGTTCATGTTCGCTGAGGAGAGGCGAGAAACATGGAGCCTAAAAAACACCTCAGCTCAGCTACAAAAGTGTACTTTATCCTCCAGTCTACACTCACTTCCTCACCAGAGAGCCGTACTGACTAGAACTACTCACCGCGCTTCAAAATAAAAGTACCGAGCGGGGAAATTCTACAGGAGGATCGTGAGTAAACCGTCAGTTTCCAACCGTCACGAAGTCACAGTATTCCGTACACCTCGGGTTTTGGGTTCTTAGGATTTTTTTAACGGAAAAAGGTTTTAAATCTCGTCACAAACACACCAACATGGCACAACAGCAGGTATTCTTGGTGCCACACAGCAATAGGGTCTTTACATTTCACAATCTGGGTTCAAATCTCACTTTAAGGCTCCTGTTTGTACGTATTTTGATGTGTTTCACTATGTAGGTTGACGCTACATAGTGAAACTGATATACAATTTAGTGCACTATGTAGGGAGCATAATTAATTATTTAATACACTATCTAGTGCACTATGTAGGGGACATAAATCCGTTATCTGATATACAATTTAGTGCACTATGTAGGGAACATAATTAATTATTTAATATACTATCTAGTGCACTATGTAGGGGACATAAATCCGTTATCTGATATACAATTTAGTGCACTATGTAGGGGACATAATTAATTATTTAATACACTATCTAGTGCACTATGTAGGGGACATAAATAATTATTTAATACACTATCTAGTGCACTATGTAGGGGACATAAATCCGTTATCTGATATACTATCTAGTGCACTATGTAGAGGACATAATTAATTATTTAATACACTATCTAGTGCACTATGTAGGGGACATAAATAATTATTTAATACACTATCTAGTGCACTATGTAGGGGACATAAATCCGTTATCTGATATACAATTTAGTGCACTATGTAGGGGACATAATTAATTATTTAATACACTATCTAGTGCACTATGTAGGGGACATAAATAATTATTTAATATACTATCTAGTGCACTATGTAGGGGACATAATTAATTATTTAATACACTATCTAGTGCACTATGTAGGGGACATAAATAATTATTTAATACACTATCTAGTGCACTATGTAGGGGACATAAATCCGTTATCTGATATACAATTTAGTGCACTATGTAGTGAATATAATTAATTATTTAATACACTATCTAGTGCACTGTGTAGAAGACATAATTAATTATTTAATACACTATCTAGTGCACTATGTAGGGGACATAAATCCGTTATCTGATATACAATTTAGTGCACTATGTAGGGAACATAATTAATTATTTAATACACTATCTAGTGCACTATGTAGGTAACATAATTAATTATTTAATACACTATCTAGTGCACTATGTAGGTAACATAATTAATTATTTAATACACTATCTAGTGCACTATGTAGGGGACATAAATCCGTTATCTGATATACAATTTAGTGCACTATGTAGGGAACATAATTAATTATTTAATACACTATCTAGTGCACTATGTAGTGGATATAATTAATTATTTAATACACTATCTAGTGCACTATGTAGTGAATATAATTAATTATTTAATACACTATCTAGTGCACTATGTAGGGGACATAAATCCGCTATCTGATATACAATTTAGTGCACTATGTAGGGAACATAATTAATTATGTAATGCACTATCTAGTGCACTATGTAAGGAACACAAATCATCATCTAGTTATACTTTCTAGTGCACTATGTAGGGAACATGAATGCGTTATCTAATACACTATCTAGTGCACTATGTAGGGAACATAAATCCGTGATCTGATATACAATCTAGTGCACTGTGTAGGGAACATAAATTCATATCTAAAATACTATCTAGTGCACTATGTAGGAACCTAAATCCGTTAACTTATACACTACCTAAAGCATTATGTAAGAAACATAAGTCTTATTATCTAGTACACCATCTAGTGCACTAAGTAAGGAACATAAATTATTTTCTAATACACAATCTAGTGCACTATGAAGGGAACATAAATCTATTTATCATCTATAAATCTATCACACTATCTAGTGCACTATGTAGTACACATTGATGTGTTTGTGACGCGAACAGTTAGCTTAGTAGCTCAGTTAGCAGCTCCTAAAAGTTCTGTTATCACCCATAATCCTTTGGTGTGTGCGAGAGTTTTTTTTTTTTTAGCTTTTTTGGGGGGTTTGGGGGGTCGGGGTCGAGGTCCGGGTACCTCCCTGAAATGAGTTTTTGCAACTTGGGATGTCTGGAGTGTGTAACTGACTGTCATCCAGCGTTTCCAAATGGCTCAGGATCCACCTCGACCAGAACCAAGCTGTACAATGACTGTCAGGAACTGAACCGTCTGACAGTCGTTTGCACGTACATCCTGCAGGGGGCGCCAAACACACCCAAGTTTAACTGTCAGCAGTAAGCGCGTCAGAGGCTCGGTTCCAAATCATTCCATCTCACTCACACACGTCTACTACATATAGTGCTGTAGATGATAGCATGTACACCCTATCTAGTGCACTTCTTATTACTACAAGGACAGATTCGGGATTGAACCCGGTTTCCTGTCTTTCTCGTTATTGCTTACGTCAGACTCGCTGCTCTGGTGGAAAACATTCAGTGTGAACGGTGTAGTCGGAGCGACAGGATAAAGTTTTCACACTCCGCGCACATTGTCATTGTCTAAAACGAATCAGACTTTCACACTGGATTACTGACCTGGATAAAGCAAGGCTGAAATTCCAGATCTGTGAAGGTTGGATGTATGAAGAGCTTCTCAAAAGTGCGCACAGTTTCCGGATCTTTTCCTGTACTCTGCATTTCACTCTGAGAACTGATTTCTTCTGCTGTTTTTTCCTCTTCATTACTGCATTACAGCAGAATGAAAACAGACACTTGAGGTAAGTTGCAAGTGGGCATTTGGAAATACGCGCAGTGTTGCGCAAAAGTGCGTTTCAGCTGAGCGGTGGTGTGTTAACTGTGCATGTCAAAAAAACACAGTTGCAGTTTTGGTGTCATGGCAGGACCAGCCTATAAATTCTAAATGCATGATGGAAATGAAGCAGTGATGTTGAACAACTGAGGAAATGTCCGAATGTAAATGTTGCATACAGTTCATTACTGTTACACGTTGGAAATTCATGTGTAATAACATCTGTAATAACAGAATTTGCTCAAAAGTTTAATTCAACTGGTTGTTGACCGGATGTGATATAGTAGTTTCAGCTGAATTGCATTGCAAGTCAACGTGGAATAACAGGATGAAAAATAAACAGTAATCATTTCTTATTAGTGGAAAAATGTGTACATGAAATTGCTCCACTATATCCTACTTTGCACAGCTTTATTGTACAGTTAAGACTTAGTGTTAGAAGATATATCCTGAAAATCAGTCAGTAATACAGCTTTAATATTTGACAAAATGCCAAAAGTCCATTCTTTTAAAGGTTTATTGTTATGAAAGTTGCAATAAAGAGCAGCATGCATACAAAAACTTGTATTATGAATTAAGTGCTGTAAAAAATCCTTAAATATCATTCAACCTTGTGACATGACTTCAAAATTCATTGTTATTTATTATGATCGACTGCATCTGGTGACTTCTCTGTGCCCATATAAAAAGACAAGTTTTTTTGCCACATGTAAGAAAAAAAAAATGGGGTCCGTAATGAAGTAGAAGCTGCTGGAAAATGGGTGACTGTCCACAATCAAGTAAGCTTCATGTCCTCATAAGCTTGATTCTGCTTGACAAGTAGGAAGTCCCTGCATTCCTGTTCCTTGCTTTATCCTGTTCCTGCTTTAGCAAACCTATGTTGAGGTGAAAAGGTGCAGATTTTGGAGCAGGGGCAGCGTTTACATGTATGTGCCAATGTAAAGCTTGCTTGACTGTGAACAAACGAAGGCTAATAATGACCATAAAGTGCAATCCAGGGGCATAGAAATAATAAATGTTAGGGCTAATGAATGTCGTGCTTGCCAATCCATAAACCGAATTAATTGCGGCCTGTTTAGGTAAGTTGTGAAACAATGATCATTGAATCAATGAATCATTACAGGCCCAATTAAGCTTTGCAATAGAATTGCAACAATATTTGTACATTATTACACTATTACAGTTGCACTTCCATGTTTGTGTTATTTGAGTCAGTGATGTTAGTCTGTAGCAGATTGTATTTGCCTGGACAGTCTGAGTGATGGATGAAGCTCGACTTGGACTTCATGAGTCATTAACCCCCGAAAGGAGTTAATGTTGCAGTAACGGGATGGGTTGTTTTCTCATTTTATCCAAGGACTTCCAGTTAGCTCTTTTGTCTTCGTGTTGTTCTCACAGAACAGGGGTTTTGACACGCTGTCCGTTAAATGGTGGATTCTTTCCATTGGACCCGTCTGTTCGTTTTCCTCAGCTGTGTCAGCGTTTGGTTTCGGCTCTGTTTATGTTCAACTAAAAGACCTCGGTTTTAGGACTGTACTTAGCAGGAACTGTAAATGCATTGCTGAACCTTTGGCCCTTGTTGCAGTCTCTGCTGTATTATCTCTGAGTCTAAAAGCTTCAGTAATGAGTCATTTAGACAGGAGTTACCACACACCCTTCCTCTATAATAAGGCATCTCACACCGGCCCACACACCATGTGCTGGCCTGGATCTCGATGAGTATATCAGTACTGGTCTGCTGGCCAACCATACTGCTCAGGGCTAGCAGGAGGAAAGTGTAAAATGTAAATAAATACAAGTAAAAACATTGATTCGTTTTATAGTATTATAAATAGTACAAACCCTATTTCTAGAAAACAACAAAAATCTAATTTGTTCATTCTCCTGACCCCTTAAAGAGTTGATGAAAAGTTTTTTTGTGAACGTTTACCCCCCCGTGTTCCATCACCTTTTCTATTAATTACTCTTGTTATTGGTTTGGGAACTCAGGATGCTAAGTGTTGAAGGTCAAATGTTTGGCCATTTATGCTTGATACAAGACCAAAAAGTCACCCATGCCATGGGCACTGATGCACCCCTTACCATAAAAAATGTTGAGTTTTGCACCTTTTGATGATACCATTCTGGATGGTCCTTTTTGTTCTAGGCCCGGAGAACTCAGAGTCCGTTTTTCTTTCCTCCAAAAACATGCAGAAATGTGGATTAACGATCAGAAGCAAACTTCGGCTGAGCTTAGTGACGGCACTTTTAGACCAGCTGCTGCTTTTTCTTTTTTTTTTTTGAACTGATTTTTTCAGCTGCTGCTTTTCATGGCAGCCTTCATTCATGTGACAATGTAAAGCTTGTTTGACGTACAGGAAGAGTTGCAAAAATCTGAGGACATTCAGTACAGGTGTGTAAACTTCTGACTGCTCAGATGTTCATGAGTCATTTCCTGTTGCATGAATGTAAAGGAATGGAGTTTCTCTCAGGTGTTTATTAGGTTATTCAGGTCAGTTTCGTAGGTGTTTCTCAGACGTTTTTAGGCGTCTTGAAAGTTTTTTTTTCTCCCCCTTTAGCGCATCCAATTGTTCAATTTGCATCGTGCTTCCTCTCTGTCTATGCCGAACCCCGCCCTGACCGAGGAGATCGAAGCGAACCCATATCCCCTCCGAAACATGGGCAGCAGCCGGATGCATTTTTGTCACTTGCACATTGATGAGTTTGGCGCCACTCAGCGTTGCATGCGGAGAGACGCACCCTAAGGGCACTCTTCCTCATCTCTGTGCAGGCGCCTCTAATCAGCCGGCAGAGGTCGTAATCGCACTCTGACAGAGAGAGACCCACGTCCGGTTCTTTGTCCCACCCCCCCAACTGAGCAACCGGCCAATCGTTGCTCATACAGCCGCCCGGCCTCGAACCTGTGAGGCAGAGCTGGATTCGACACGAGGTACTCAGAATCCAGCCCTGGTTGCAGCGTGTCTTTTTACCGCTGCGCCACCTGAGCAGCGTCTTAAACGTTTTTCAGGCATCTCTCAAACGCTAGGTGTTTACCTGTCATTTCTCATGTGTTCTCACACGTTTCCCCAGTGTTTGTCAGATGATTCTCAAGCGTTTCTCAGACATTTCTCAGGCTTTATGGGATTAAAAACCTGATTAATAACAGAAACACTTTCTCTTTTACTTCTACACAGTGTGATGAATGGGTGAATGATTTTATAACGTTGCTGTTTTAAAAATTCATTTTAAGTCATTTTCTGTTGTCTACTGTGTGAGCTGCGTTATAAATAGATCATGTAACAGCATGCATGTGTGTATGTGTGTGTGTTAATCACCCGTAATAAGAGCATTGTATCGTTGTATTGCTGTGAATTGTGTTCTCGACGTCTCATTTTATCTTAAACACCATTTTTTTATTCAGCAGAAGCACGGTTGCTTTCACATCTCTGGTAAACAGAAAGTAGTTTTCCACCTTCTTCTGGAGAAAAGGGAACTTGTGCTGAAAACTTTCTATAATGGTTCAAAGACGTCTGGTGTTTATAGCGAACGTATTTCTGAGAATCAGCTTTTTATAGCACCTGCAGCACAGCAACATGGGTCCTCGGAAATCGGGTTTGATCCTTGCCCCCAGTTAATCTTTCATTTCCTCCAGGTTCTTTACTTTCCTCCAACCGCCCAAAGAACATTCCCGCCTTGTGCCGAGCGTTTTTTGGATGCCGTCGTACCCTGATGACGTTACTGAAAATAAATGAGTGAATAAACTTGGCTAAAATGTTTGTAATATTTTGAAACATAATCATAAAAGAAACATTGCTATAGGCACCACAATCCACCCATTCACTCTCTTATACGCCATTTTTTATGTATACTTCATTTCCCTGTGCACTCTGGTAACCTCTGCCTGTTGTGCGATGGCCGATTGCACGACCACGGTGGATTCTTAGAGAGAACCTCATCATGCAGTGTTGAGCCCCAGGATCCATGTTGCTTAGTGATGGGGACCCTCTATTTATCTGCTCTCTTTATCTCTCTTTGAGTTTTACACACTGCTGCTCTTTCTAAGCTCTCCAAATGGGAATTCAGATCTCCTCACACTTCCCAGAAACCCATGAGTCACTGTAGCTCAGTGTTAGAAACAGCTTTTGTCGTTCTAGGCTGCAGACCTTTTGAGCAACAGTCGTTGTAGGAACTGCATTATGGTGATCTCACTCTCAGATTCAGTGAGGGGCTTTTCTTTTTGGCCGGAGTCTGTGTGTGAGCTCATGGTGGGATGTGAGGTCGTGCAGAACGATAGTCTTTCCATCTGTTTGGCTGACTATAAAGAAAATAGACAGTTTTCTCATGGGCCCCGAGGACGCTAAACCAACGCGGTCTACAGCCTAACTTGGATCGGACTTTCACTCAGCCGTGGTGCACGTGCGTGCTCGTGACACCCGAGGTGATTCCCGGAGACCCCGATGTGATTAAAACGGTGGTTATTGACGTACATGGGGCGAAGCTTAACAGCAGGCCTGATGTGCAGTTGAGTCTTTTGAGACATTACAAAACAGATGTCTGAACACACACCCCGTGGCAGCGTAAATCAGGACCATGTTTTGTCGTAGTACCGCATCCGTACCGTGTCCAAATATGTCTGGTGTGAGTCAGTAGGAGCGGCACACTGGGAGTCCACCATTTACACCAGAAAATAGAGAATGTATTTCAGATTTTTTTCTTTCGGGTTCTCCCATATTTAGGGATCACCACAGTGAATCTGGTCTGTATATCAGACTTGGCACAGTTGGCACAGTTTTTACGCCAGGTGCCCTTCCTGACGCAACTCCTATTTTTATCCAGGCTTGGGACTGGCACAGAGAGCGTACTGGGTCTGACTTCCACCCCACATGAACCGGAACATCAACTAAGGCTTTCTTGACCCAGTCATACAAATGCTCTTTTGTATAAGTTGGCACAAATTCCCATACTCAGGCATACTTCAAAATCTTGTGAGGAGCCTTCTCAGAATAGTGGCTGTTGTTCTAGCTGAAAAGATCACGTAGAGGTTTGAAATGGCCATAAAAGTGGTCATAGTCAGTTGTCCAAATACTTTTGGCCGTATAGTGTAATTTTTAAGCAGCCAGTCCACCTTCTGCACGTTTTGAAAGGTGGTAGGAGACTTAAATGAATATGTACGTACTCTATAATCTAGCTGTGACATTTATTGTTGGCGTGAAGTGTGAGTTGCGTGGCTGTGCGGTGTGTGTGTGTGTGTGTAACTGACACGCTGATAGAGTAGCCGAACAGATGGGCGATGGAGTGGGCACCTCTGCCAGGCTCAGCAAGGACAGAGGACTTTGGAGAGATGTGTTTCGGTGCCAACATGTTTGGAAGGCCACCTGTCTTTTGGAAGCAGGCCTGAGAATACTGATGGCACGAGTGTGTGTGTGTGTGTGTGTGTGTGTGTGTGTTTTGTTTAGACATCCACATTTAACATTAGTCACAGTATTAGCACCATCACATGGTGGCGAGTTTTCTGGTGTGTATACACTACGTGTTGTACAAGTATGCAAGGTATGATACACGACATGGCCAGAAGTATTCGGACACCTGACCATCCATTTAAATAACAAACCGTATTAAAATAGACTGACCTCTTCAGCTAGAACAACAGCCGCACTTCTGAGAAGGCTTCTCATGAGACTTTGAAGTATGCCTGTGTGTGGGAATTTGTGCCCATTCAGTCAATTGTATGGCTGGGCGCTGATGTCGGTGTTCCGGTTCATTCCAGAGCTCAGGGGCTACTGGAGTTTCTTTAAACTGAGGTTTTAATATTTTAACTGAGTCTTTATAGGGCTTGCTCATGCTAGAATAGGAAAGACCTTCCCTAAACTGTTGCTGCAAAGTTAGAAGTGTATAATTTCCTTTATATCATTGATTTATTACACTTGTTAGTGGTTTGAAACAGTTAAACACTAAACATCATCTCTTTCATGGTGTATTAGAATAGTTTTTTTGTGTCTCGGAGTTGTGTTGATGTTTTTAGACAGTAAATCCTTTGTAGCTCGGTCAAGTTCTCGAGTTATTTTTTTCTGAGCTAAATATTGCTGGAGAATCTGACTTCAGTGGTGCAAACAGTCTATCAAGGCGATGAAGCAGCCTTTTTAAGTCAGATGAAAGAGTGCTTAAGGACTTAAGGTTTTCTTTGCACTATTTTAGGAGATTTTACAGGCTAAATAAATACCGCGCCTGACGTTTAATTCGAACTTTTCCGTTAAGCATCAGGTTCAATCAGTTCACCGCTTGGATTTGAATCTTTAGGCCACACTCACACTAGCAGCTTGCTGTTTCCTTCCACTAATAAACATGTCAGTAGGTGTATTGGCTGCTTGAGTTTGTGCCAAGGGTTTGTGTGTGACATTGTGGCCCTGTTCAGGATGAAGTACAGTTTTATGTAATTGAATCTACATTTTATTTCATTGTCATCAACCAGTTTATCCTGGTCAGGATCAAGATGGGTCCAGGTCCATCAGTCCATGGCAGAGCTGACATCTGGGTTCGAACTGTGCCCATCAGCAATAGCCTGACCACCCAAGTTTCTGGGCATTATGTACAGTACATAAAAACACTATATGGCCAAAAGTATGTGGACACCCGATTATGACAAGACTTTGAATTCACAAGACTTTGAAGTATGTCTGTGGGAATTTGTCCCCATTGAGTCAATAGAGCATTTTCTGGGCACTGATATTGCCTTGATTGACAATCCGGTTTATTCCAAAGCAACAGTGACACCTACTGCCTGATTTAGGCACCAGACGAAACAGCTGTTTGTGAGATGCTACGAAGCAGGTCCATTAGCTGCACCCAAACGTCGGCACATTACGATCTGAAAATGTTCCCCCGCCTAAATAAACAGATGTGTTGGCAGGACAGGCAGTTTCCAGCTGCCTTTGAAATCCTGTCCAGCACCTCACCACCATCCATCAGGCTCGACCTCCTCCGAGAAGCTTGTTGGTTTCCAGAGACTCCGAGCCCTTCGTTCCCAGCCAGTTCATTTAACCTCATCCGTCAGCCGTCCGTCATCCAACATCCAGTACTGCGGTGTAGGTGGGGCGAGCCGGTGTGTGCTCGTCTAACAAATGCTGGGATTTCCTTTACACACACACACACACACACACACACACACACAGAGGTAAACAGTGCGCACATCCACTTCAACATTACACTCATCATGTCCTCTGGAAGACACAAGTAGAACATGCGAAACTCCTCACGGACAGTGACCAGAAGGATTGAACCCAGGTCCTAAGGACCCATGCTGATGTGCGCCACCCACTGTACCAGCTATATGACAATGCTGCCATATCAATAATCACAGATTGTTGAATTAATTGTCATTTTACCGTTGCTTTATCCTGTTCAGGGTCACGGTGGGTCAGATTTGTTGGGCGAAAGGCAGGAAACATTTCTGACAGGTTACCAGTCCATCACAGGACACACACACACACACACACACACACACACACACACACACACACTTAGGCAATTTCTAGTAGCTCCAATGAACCTGACCATATGTCTTTGGACTTGTGGGAGAAACTGGAGCATTTATTCCTTCTTGCTCTCTTTCCATCCCTTCCTCTTCTCTGTCTTATCCTCTCGCTCTTTATATCTTCTGTCCCTGAACCATCAGATCTGCTGATTAGGCAGGACCCGGTCTGCACTCTTCAGGCTCCGCTCGTCTAAATTGCTCCCTACACAGTGCTTAACATTTCCTAATTGACACAAGGGTCCTCTTACTTACATTTTGAAAGGAATGATTCAAACCAGGATGCTGACGTCATGGTGCGTTCGTGTCGTAAACGAAAGCCTGTGATTCGTTTCCGAGGGACGCCTACATGAGCAGTGAGTTGTCCCAGGATGAATGGCAATTTGGCGCCAGTCCGTCGAAGGAAAACACTCACTTAGTTACGCTGATTAGTTAATGGGAGGTGGGATGAAACTGAAGTACCTGAAGGAAACCCCCACTGACTTTGAAGAGCCCTTTTTAATTTTAGGGCCAGGTTGATAGCACAGCTGAGCTTTTCATTGAGCAGTGTAATCAGGCATCAGCCAATCAGAAGCATAGATTTTGTCATTGATGTGTGTTTGTGTTATCGTGTATGGCTTTTCTGTACCGGATCTGAATCTGTTTGTCTCGTTCTCCCAGGCTGAAGCGTCCGCGTCCGGCTGAAGAAGTCGAGCGCTGCAGCTCGGGTTCAACACGGCCACTTCCTGATGATGACAGTAAACATGGGTACGTATGAAAAAATGCTTTTCAGGTCTTTTTCTTTTTATACTGTATATAAATGGTATATATATAAATGTTTATATTCCTGTGCCAGTACACTGGGATAAAAACATCGTGTCTTTCACACTCGCTGATTTTTCCATCCAAACCTTTTAAAATATAAAACAGCTGAAAAAAACGAGCTTGTCATGTTACGTTTCCATCAGCTCTTGTTTACGCTCCGGCGCCACCTGAAAACGCTGGACAGGGTGCCAGTCTGTCACAGGAGAACGCACACTTACACCCTCACTTACTCACGCGCAAGGGCAATTTACAGTCCCAGTTTACCTTCTGACACTTTTTTGGAAGGACATGTCAAACAGACAGTGACAGTGACAGTGTGGGTGAGGATTGAACCCAGGTCCTCAGGACCCATGCTGCTATGCTGCACCCACTGAACCTGGTCGATACTGATTCTGAAATATAGCAACCGTCAGACCACCACAAGTCGATCTGGACGTACCGCTAATGCTCCCGGTACACTTAGAAAAGTGAACGCTGACATCATTGACATCATTTCCTATAATAAATGCAGCATGTTGTCATACCGCCCACCATTGTCTCTCTGCATCCAAATGTTTTGCTTTATCCTTTACCGTTTCACACATACTCTCTCACAACTCACTTCCTGTAGACGGTTCCTCCGAGGGAGACTTCACACATTCAGCAACGTGTCAGAAATGTGCAGAACCCGCTCGTCCCCAGAGGAGCCTCTTTTTCAGCAGCTCGTTTTTTTTTTTCCCGTCGCGGGTCCTGCTCTTACATTTCACACGTTCAGTGGTTTGTCTAATTAGGAGAAGACGTTCATCTTCCATCTGGGGAACAAACCCCGTCCTGTGCAATGAAAAACGACTGAGGGATAATGGAAATTCTAAGCTAAAAGGAAAATATGAAATGCTTACTGTTACTATGATAATATGGGAGCGATAATAATCAGTCAACCAATAACTGACTAATACAAAATAGTTTAAATAGCGCTGTTGGTTTTAAGACGGCTAATAAAGCACATGCTTACCTTAACATCATGTTCTATCAAATTCTGCACCCTCTGCCATGAGCTGTGTGCTTTAGTCCTAGGTAACCTGTAGAACTTTATATGTGTCACTACAGGGCTGCAGGTCTGACTGTCAACAATCAGCATGCAGTAACATTATTAAGTCTAGAATATGTAAATATGTTGGTACTTTTTTAACAGAAATCACCCCCACAACATGATAAATGTGTCTGGTTTCTCCAGATTTACCCCAAATTACCCCAACCTCTCTATATCGACATTAATTAACGCCTATTCAAATCAATTATGGCTAGTTTAGAAAATTATGTACCAAAGCTTGGGTCATGAAAACCATGGCACCTACTAGTATGATTGTATTTGAATCTTGACTTGGTTTGCTCTGTGTCACAGATAACGGTCTCCAAAATGGGCCCGGACAACACAGGAACACACAAGGTAGGACTCGCTTGTGCAAACACCTTTATGTTGCATTATCGGTTGCTTCATCAGGCTGACCTTTAATTCGCTTACTTTATTTGTTTTCATATGTTGTTAGAGATGCATGTGTGTGTGTGTGTGTACATGTATTGCTGTGAGGAGTGTGTGTGTATGTACATGTATACGTATTGCTGTCAGTATGTGTGTGTGTGTGTGTACCCGTGTATACGTGACATCTTGGTCTTGCTGGTCTTGCTGATGTCAGTTCAGTGGGTGGTTTAATTCCTGTGTGCTGATGTAAGGTGTTGGTTTTGGGAAAATCCCCTCTCTGTCTCACACACACACACACACACACACACACACACACACACACACACACACACACAGATAAGTGATGCAATCTAAAGAAAGGGTTTCGAAACACAACCTGTTTTTATGAGTTCAAAGTATATGACCGCTAGTTAGTTCCATGTTCCTTCAGGAATTAATGTGGTTCTGCTCAGATCCGTACTGAATCACAGTTTGTGTATGTGTGTCCATGTGGGGTTATGTGTAGCTCTGTATGTGTTCCATCACACAAAGAGCTTCCTGTCCTCTAAAGAAATACGGAACAATTTTAACTTTGTGCGCATTTGGCATTTTTCCCTGATTAACATAATAAAGCACCTTTAAACAAATGTGCCTTAATATCTTATGTGTGTTTTGGAAAACTGCATCATTTAAAGAAGTGCAAGTGTGAAAAGCCACCACGCATGTGTTCCTGACATTACTGAGGGATGTATAACTCTTGGGATTTTAACCACAGTTCTGAATGAGGTGAAAATGTGCGAAATAAACAAGAATACTGAGACGTTCCTTCGTTATTTTTGAAAGCAATGTTGAGCCATGAGATTTGTTCCTTCAGAAGTGTATGCAAACTTTTGACTTCCACTATACGTGTGTAATGTCATTGTAGTTGACACACACACACACACACACACACACACTGCTGTTCTGATCTGCTGTTTGTTTGGTATCCTTGACGGCAGAGCAATCTGGCTGAACAGAGAGAGAAACAGGGAATGAGAGAATGAATGTATGTGCATTTAAGGGTGGAGGACAGAACTGGGTATTGAAGTGGACCAAAATTGACCTTACATGCTCCAACTCAGCCCCCGTAAACGCTAAAATACACAAACATAACAGACACATACATTAAAATCTATAAACCTCATCACACGTCCTTAACTGTAACCTATACACAACATGGACAAATTGTTGTGTGTGTGTGTAAACACCCCTCCAAAATACTTTTGAGTTGAGGTGTTTCAGCCACGCCATTTGCTAACAGGTGTACCGGATCAATTATGTTAATTAATTATGTGTTTGTAATTATCTGGCTACAGTTTAAGGGGGAGATATTTTCTATTTCAACATGATGACTCGAGCAACCAAACACGTCATTAATATTCGTTACATTAAAGGTCAGTGCGGCTATTCGTCTGTCCAAATTTGTGCCACTTGAACTTTCTGCCACTGCCACTGGTGTATTTAAAGCCTCAGGAAGAAACGTCATCGGTTAAACATGTTGGCCATCATAGGGTTCTGTTAATTCTGTACTTTATACCCTAATAAGGAACTCCTATACAGCTGGATGAAAAAGATTCTGAATTATTGGCACCCTTAGTAAAAAATAGGTTGTGGTAAAATCTTGTGGTTAATTAGTTCCGTCTGAGCTCAAGAACGAATCACCAACAGCACTAAGTTTTGTCCTTTAATAGTCAATCAAAGCCAGACTCTCTGCTCAGCCGAAATGACATCAAACCCGGCTTCAAACCTTGAGCCACATCACTGTCTGTGATGTGTTTTCATCTACAGCCTTTTGGGATTTCTCTGGCACTCCAGTTTCCTCTCCCCACTTAAAAACATACAGAAAATATGTAGGTACGTCTAAATCGACCCTAGGTGTGAGTGAAGTGGATGGGTGTGTCCTGGACGTGAAATCCACCATGACCCCGATCTGGACAGGTTACGAAAGATAAACGAATCTTGGCTGACCTTCCAGTGTCTGTGCGTTTGGTAAAAGTGCGAATTGTTGCACCCAGTTGATTCCTGAACGGTACGAGTCGATGCCGGTTTGCCGCATCATGTGTCTGAGGAAAAAATAAACCTGGCAAACAGAAAATGCAAATAAAGGAAATGAATCTTTGCTCTCGGTGGCAGTGATGGTGAATGTCCTTGTCCTTAGTCTGTAATTACTCCGTACAGCTAATTACCTCCATTAAACACTCTCGATATGTTAATTTGTGCCACTTATTTGCGTGATTTCTCCCCGTTTGCTGGATGGAGCCTAACGAGGTGCCGGTGAATCTGTGCCCTGCTGAAATGCTTCCACGATGAAAAAAAAAAAGCTGCGCTGTATTCCAGACACGTCGTGTGACGAGTTCTGCAGAAATCTGTCTTTGGAGAAATAATTGGACTTTTTTTAAGCTTTTATCCCAGCTCACAAACCGAGTTTCACTTTAATTGTTCAAGGGGAGAAAAGCTGATGAGCTTGCGCTTGGACGCTGCTGGTTAAAATAACAAAACTGCTTTGTGTGTTTTTTTTTGAAAGTCTGTGCAAGTGTAAAGTGGGTTCTTTGAAGCCTAGCAGGACGGGCGTCTTTACAGTAGAGAGAGTCTCTCACAGTGCTGATCTCCTCTTTGTTTCTTCCTCTTTTAATTTTTTTTTTTTACTGACACACACACACACACACACTAGTCTTGTGTTTAAATATTTTAATGATTTCCTTTAGTTAGACACTGAAGCGAAGCAAGCTCATTGAAAAGATGCCAGGCTCTAAGTATTATGGTAATAATGGTAAGATTTATTTTTTTTACATTGACATGACTAGGAAATATAAAGTATGACTATACAGTTCACATATTCTTGATAGATCCAAAGTTCATCAGCTTTTGAGGTGATCTTGCTTCTTTATTTTTACCTTCAACAAAACAGTTCCACAGCATAAAAGTTACAGGTACAGTGTTGTTGGGGGTAAATACCTCAATTTTCCTCCTTTAATTAAACATCTAGTCACTGTCCTAAAATATCTCGATCTTTGTTTTAATAAAAGGCTCATTCTGAAGGGTTTCTCTTTGTCCGGGCAATTAGGAGATGGATAAGATAAGAGCCCATATTTCGTTGAATAAATTGTGCTTTTAATTATGAACCTCATTACAAAACAGCATTAAATTGTTTACTGTGTTTATGCAGCCTTACTACTGAAAAATGTAGTAAAACTAACAGCTTCACTACTAAACCAAATCGGATTCCTGACCGAGTGCTCAGTTATTCATTTAAGCAATAAAATACATTTAGAATTATAAATAATAATTACAAATTTATATAGAATTGAAAGTAAAACTAACCTGTTCTATTTCACTGCTGTTCTAAATCTGTATATGTGCAGTTTCACATCAGTTCACACCTCCCCACCTGCTGTTATTTCAGTCCATATGTATTAATGAGGCAGCACTGGTGACATTATTGGAACACAGCCGTCCAAGTCAGCAGCTTAGTGATGGTGGAAAATCGGCTCGATCAGATGTAAAGTGGAAAGACCGGTTCGCTTGGTGCTTTGTGGACGTGCTCGACAGGCCGCAGTCTATTTAATATTATATTATACTGTATATTATATTACAATCAATATTATAACAGTCCCAGCTGGGAGAGGCTGTTACACACAGTGCGACCGCCATTAGCTTCAAATCAATGCTAAACACAATAACCAGATACCATCGGTGAAGCGCAATATCATGTTCAACAAGCTCTCAGCGGGGGGATACGACTATGAACGGTGCATTTATTAACGTGACTTACAGTTGTAATGAACACTCAACTACTCCTACTAAACTGCTGGGTGTAAACTGAGGGTGGATGAAGGTGTGGCAGAATTCAGCACAACTTTTGTGTTCTCGCTGTGTGTGTGTGTCTATGTTGTGAATCAATAGATTTCAAATTCAATTCAAATCTTCTTTGAAAGTCTTCAGCTGACTTGTTTGGTTTAGTTCTGTATTGTCTTTTCCCCTATTTTCACCCAATCCAGTCGTAGCCAATAGGAGTTTATCTCTGTGTCCTCCCTGTCGCCACCCCCACCCCAAATCAAGTAGCGTCGATGCCGTAGTGTCAGGTGCCCTCTCCACAGGGGTGGAGTCTTACAGAGCTCAGTATCACATACACCTCGACCTGTTAGCTGAGGCGGCACTTTCCCCAGTGATGAGGAACCCTATTTCAGCCATTTATACTCCCCCTACAGACACACAGCTAAATGTGTGTCTGTGTGGGAACCTGGCCGACTGATAGCAGGGCTGAGATTCAAACGCGAGAGCTTGAGGTCTCAGCACTGGTGGGATAGGTTGCTTTATCACCATTAGGTTATTTTTTGCACCATTAACATGTCTCGTGTATTTATTTCTAATGCTGATGTATATAGATGAAGTTTAGGGTGAACCTGCATGAACTGGTCGATTCGGCATGTATAAGAATGAAGGCTTTTTTGCTGAAATTGGGTTCAAAGCCTCAATATATGATAGCATTGTACTAAAACCGTGTCGTGTCCGACTACGCTCTGTCCGACTACGGTTTCACTTCTGACCCTCTTTGTTTCTGTGTTGCAGAAGATGAGAAGGCTCTCCAGTCCATCATGAAGGACCTGGCAGCTCTGGGCTCCTACCAGCTCAACAGCAGCAACAGCCACAAACTAAAGAGCAGAAGCCAGACCTACAGACTGGTAATAATAACAAAACAAATGACAAACCTACAGTACCCATAATCCTCCTCTTTATCTTTGAGCTAGGTTGGGTACATTCGGTACACGTTTCAGTTATCCTTGTATAATTCAATATGAATGAAGGGAATGTATTTTCATCTAGCATGCATTTAGCGTTAAACCGGACACAGCTGAGTGTGAGCTCGGGAAAAGAGTTAACATCCTGGTCTTTTACGTTTGTGTGTGTGTGGATTTGTGTGTGAACGTTCTTCCAAGAATCTCACAAGTAACTTTTTATCACAGTCGCGTTTCCTGCAGTGCGATCACTCCACACAGGACGTGAAAGAACAAAAATGGCCTGCACAGTTGCTTACACGCTCATACTGCACTGCAAACAGCACTAAGTGGCCAAAAGTACGTGGACATGAGCTTGCTCATTAATATGGAGTCCCAACACTCTCACAGCTGTATAGTGTGCTTTGGAAATGTGTCTGTGGAAATTTGTGCCTATTCAGACATATTGTTAAGCTGACTGAGGCCTGGTTGTCATATCCCACATGTGCGGTTAAGATCAGGGCTCTGTGCAGGCCACTGAAGTTCCTCTATATTATACTTAACAAAACCAACTTAGCACACACACACACACACACTTTAGCATTAGCGTTTTAGCCTGTTACTTCCTCATTGTCTTACGTCATATTACATTGCTTCATTATTTACTTCCTCAGAACAAAGAACTAATGAGGCACAAAACTCACATATCAATTTGAGCAGGGCTCTTAACTCTCAATTGCTTACAGTAATGTAAGTCAGAATAAAAAAATAGCATCTTCTAAATGCATAAAATGTAAATGTACATCATTAGATAAAAACAGCACAAGTTCCATTCACATTATCTTATTTCTCCAGTCATATACAGTCCAGCTGAAGGAGAGGCAGCTGGGTAGTTTTGTCTGTAGGTGTATAAAAGTTTTCTGCAGGCACTCGGGTGGAGCAGTCTATTACTAATCCACCACTGCAGAGACCAGGGTTCGGGTCCAAGCTTTGCCACTGACCTGGTCAGGCACTCTATGGCAGGCACACAGGCACTGAGTGCTCATGCGACTGTCTACGACTGTCTGGTGAAAAGAAGAGCCTGATGGCTTCACAATTTTTGTCTATGGTCCTCCCTGGCCGTCCCAGGCATGGATGTCATGCATGAATCAATTCATCAATGCAGTGAGGTGGGAATCGAACATGTCCTTTCCAAATTTGACCAATTTGACGTTGACCGATGTTTTTAAACCAACTGAACCATCCCTTGTGAGACAGTGCCAAATTTCCTTGCCAAGTTCCTTTGTTGAGTATTATCCATTTAACCCAACACTATCTATGTGATTATATTGTGTACTTTAAATTACAGTATAAAAGCTTGTTTTCAGACCTGATTTGTTTTGTTTTGTTTTGTTTTTCTTCTGTGCTTATTTTACTTTGATTGTTTTGTTCTCAGGATTTGCGCGTGAAGCTGGAGCATGAGCGAGAGAAACGGTGAGTCATTATTATTATTAAGGTCCCTTGTTTTACCGAGCAGGCCTCTGCTTTTTTCCTGATTAGAGGGATAAAAAAAAGGGGGGGAAACCTGATTTTTGGCCAAAAATAATGTTCCTAAAGCACTGTGACATTTTAAAGGAGAGAACGGAGCCAGCTCTGTGACACATCCTATATTAATTCTCAACCGCCTCTCGTTGAGCCGCTCACCCACGCACTCGGTCTGTCTCATTTCTCCCAAACCGGGACGGTGCCAGACTCAAACTACAGGCTTCGGTAAAGCTAAAACACCCTCACTGATGGAACCAGTATTGGAACATGGCTTGTGGCTGGTGAACAGTGCACTGTGCTGAACTGTTCTCTAATGGTTTAGATCAGTAGCCTGTGAGGTCAGGTGATCGACTTGCCTTGTAATTTGAAAGTTGGAACTCTGATTTTTATGGTTTAAATACTTAGGGGGAAAAACTGATGCCTCTGGTGAATCTTGTTCATTGTTTGGTGTGTCAGACCTTATGCAGCTAGTGATCCAACCCAGTTTTACAGGGAGCCACGTTTCAGACGCCGTGCCGGAATGCCGTCATGTAAACAAGACAAATTTATTCCTGTACGTACTGTGAGCCGCCGCGTTAACACGGTGCTATTAGTCGAACTTAGGGTTGAAAGCACCGTCCCAGCTTTGCTAGTTAGAATGATCAGTTCATCAGCGTTTACTTTGTTTACTCCAGTCAGGTTTTTGCAAATCCAGAGTTAGAAGCTTCAGTCACATGCAGATAGACCTCATTACAGGCGCGGCGCATGCTGGGTAAAGCCATACTGAGGTTCCCCAGAAGCTTTAAAGATGACGGAGCATCCAGTATGCAGCTCGCACCTCTAATTGGGCCGAGAAGTAAAAAATTGGCTGTTTTTCTTACTGTAGACGCTTCTTTTGTGAGGAAGCTTAAGGGCCTGTTAGAGAAGGTGGATCATCTGTCGTGTTGGACTTCCTGAGACTGCACTTCAGGAAAGATCTGCGCACTGTCATATTCTGTGAAAATTGGAAGTAAATGTCAGGTTTTAAAGTCGATACAAACACTTTTGTCTTGAGAGCTATGTTGTTTTTACCTGCTTTTCCAAAGTTTAATAGGATGAGAGTTTGATGGTTTTATTCTCCAGCCCAAGTCTCCCAATGCCAGGTCATGCCAAACCATTCACAGATTTAAATTTGGCACCTTTCAGTAGGCAGTATGGAGTCACTCACATAGATGCTGGCTCAACATCTTCAAGACAATCTGGATGCAAAGTGTTTGTGAGAATTTTGGTTGACTGTAGGCGTTAATATTGCACTCTTTTGCACAGCTTTGCACCAAATGTTTATGGCATGCCACTCTTTTGTGGTTTGTTTATTGTACTGGTCAGTCGAATTGCTCCAGTGTTTTCTTGTACTCGCTCAACCAGTCAAATGCAGATTTGTTTGTTGGCAGACTTACAGTTGGCCGAAAAGCAACAGGTAGCTATGCAGAATTTCTGATTAGACCAATGTGCATGTTTTCCTGTAAATTTTGGACTTCAGCTTGTGCCACACTTGTTCCAAGTTGTTATTTTAAGAAATGTTGAGTCCTACAAAACTGCACTGTTTGAGACTATTAAAGGACTTTCCAGGCGAGCCAAGTGCTCTAATTGGAGCCACTTAAGACTTTTTTCCCCTCTGTGATCCTCTGAAGCGATGGCACAGGAAGGAGGCGAGTGCCTCTGTCTCGGCCAGTCTCGAATTATCGGAGCACATCAAGGAAGGAAAGTCATCTTGTTCCATGCATCTCGTTTCTCTGAACAGTGTTTTTTCCCCTGCGCTGTTTCCTGCTGATTTTAGAAACGTGGGCATCGTTCCTCAGACTAACTGGATCCTGCGACTCGACCAGGCTTAGCGGAAAACTCGTTAAGTTCAACGTTGGTGTTTTCATCGCTTATATAGTTTGTTGGGTCGTTCAACAGGCACTTTTTAAAGCATTTTTACCAAGTTTGTCTCCCAATTTAGTCGTATCCAATGACCTGATTTCATTTCTCTTGCTCTGCTGCTGCTGACCTCCACTTCTGACCAAGAACTGTTGTGACGACACACGTGCAGTACCCAACCGCTTCTTTTTCCTTGCGAGAGGCAGGTTCATATGAAGATCCGTATCATGCACTGAGTCACGCGTGCTCTGTGTAGGCGGCATCGATCAGCCAGCAAAGGTCGTAACTGCAGGAGTTGTGTGGCATTAAATGTTAATCATCACAAAGAAAAAACCTAAGCCAGCTCATCATGTCATGTCCCCCGTCCGTTCCCCAAACAGGAGCCATTAAGATGAAGATCAGACGTTTTGTTTTGATGTAATGCCGACGAGACGCGATCAGTAAACAGTCCTAACTGTGTGAAAGATTTCATGCGACATCTCGTGAGAGCGTTTGGGACAGCGGGACACGCTGAGCAGATAGCAGGAAACTTCCTTTCTTCATTTTTTGTGAAGTCCACACTGAGGGATCACGGCACATGCATGCTGGGGCCGGCCAGCGCAGAGATGAACTTTACTAGTAGAGGGGAAACGGGCTGCTGCCAGCAGGACTCGGCTTTTTTCCTTTTTCCTGTCAGGAAGCTCCGCATCTGCAGTTGTGCGTAGCGATGTTGGAAAATGTTGGTGTTGAAACAGTGCTCCGCTCCGACCGATCGTGCCAAAAACACACAAGTTTTACAAGAGTTCTTTTCACAAGTTTGTTCTGTTTTCTTTGCATTTTTCCTTTTTCTTTTAAATTAGATTATTTTCTTCATTTTTAATTCCATTAGAAATTCCTACACCACTCGCACCACCTTTACTCTGATTGAGTGAAGTCACAGGCCACTTCTTTACACCGTTGTGCTTTATGTTTCTTTCCACTACTCATGCCAAAGTTGCTGATGCATTAAGAAAAGACCCAATCCGACCTTACCTTCTTCAGACACAGTCAAAGAGACTCCATGAAAAGTTCATTTTTTGATATTTGTTGACGTTCTCCTGTCTTGGGAGCTAATGATACAAGGTGTTTAGGAACAGATCACTCCGTCTCTGTGGCTCCCATGTTCTGCAAACCAATCCAACCAAACAGCAACAAGAAGACGATTGACTTTCCTGTCAGTGTGTTCTCATACGTGTGCCTTGGGAAACTCTGAAGTCAGAGACTGAATTAGTTTGGTTGTTGATTTGTTAAACTGTTACCTTCAGCAAAGAACTATCTGCTTCCTGAAAAATCTCTGATGTTCCCTTTAATTCAACAAAAGTGACATACAGGTGAGGCTTAATCTAGTGCAGGCACATAAGTGACCAGATTAGTGATCCTGCAGCACCAATGCAGCAAAAATGTTATAGTGCAGAATAAAAACAGAAAGCACATGGTGGATGTGGCCGATGCCTAATAATTAGCAGTTTTTTCCCCAAGGTTCCTTTTTAGTGATTCTATTCATTTACACCAGCGTCACACGGTTCTGCTTCCATTGAAAGAACAAATAATAATTAAACTAAATTTGTGACTCAACTCCTGTAATTTAGTCCCTCAGTATTTGATCTTGTTGGAACTCTGTTAGTTGTCCCATGTTGCTTTGAAATCTCACATGTAAGTGTCACTCGCACTTCAACGGGTTTGTAATTATGATTTAATCGCTGAGTTCCTTTTTCATAAGAAGCGTCTGCTGCTTCCCCAAATATTAGAATAATAAATTAGAAAGAATAGAATGAATCGTGTCCGCTGGTTTACCTTTCGCATGTTCCCCTTTTTTGTAGGATTATTCCTTTCCAAAGGCCGCTCAAGTTCAAGGAGCTTTTGCAAAAAGTCACGGAGGCGTTTGGTCAGCAGATGGATCTTTACTACACCGACAGAGAGGTGAGGAGTTGTATTATTTAGGGAAATAGTCGACACTTTGTTCATTGTCACTGTTCATCCTTTCACTTACCCTAGATATTGTTTATGAACGTTAGATGATCTTGTTGAACTTCACATTGCAAAACGTAACCTAGTGGTTAAGGTACTGGACTAGTAATCAGAAGGTCGCTGGCTCAAGCCCCACCACTACCAGGTTGCTGCTGTTGGGCCCTTAAAGCAAGGCCCTTAACCCTCAGACTGTGTACTGTAACTGTAATGTAAGTCGCTTTGGATAAAGGCGTCTGCTGAATGCCGAAAATGTAAATGTAAAACCATAGGCTTTTACTTTAAGGTCCCATTTCCCATTTTTTGGACTGTGTCTGCAAAAATTTGTGCTCAGGATTCGTGTTGTTAGGAGCTTATGTTGAGCAAAAATGTGTGTGTGTGTGCAGACGTTGGTAGCTCTGAAGTGTCAGGAGGATTTGGACCGGGCCTTGTCGTGTTTAAGCTCTGCTTCAGGAACAAAGGGCCTGCTGAGAGTCGTGCTGAAAACTCCCACCAACAACCATGTGAGTACAACACACACACACATAGTTTGAAAGTCTTTGATTTGTGCTATCGGCAATCCGAGTGTCTACACAGACATGATTGGCTATGTCTTAATGGCCGGATTTGCGATGGATGTGTGTGTGTGTGTGTGTGTGTGTGTGTGTAGGATAGAGCCCGAAGCTCTTCCCACTGGGCTACAACTGTCTCACTATAATATAAACAGTTATCAGATGTAAATGAACCCTCCTTCTCCTCTGTGTAGTTTCTGCAGGTGAACAGTAGAGATAAGCAGAGTGAGATGAAATCGTCTCGCTCTCTTGGAGATCTGAAAGGCTCTCTGCTTAAAGGCTCCGAACGAGTGCGCAAACACTCCACGGGTGAGGCTAACACACACTCGCACACACACACGCACACACTTTAAACATCACACCTCAGGTTTATCTCTCATAAAGCTCTGGAGGTGTCGTGATAGAAAACTATGATCTGTAATTCGAAGCAGGTCCCTGTTCAGTACTGACTGATATAATTACTGTTATATTTCATTAACGCTGCGCTGGGTAGAAATTAGGTTCCGAGGCTTTGTTTCATTCCTTATTCCACCTCAAATTCATGCACATTAACGGAAATTGTTGCTGGAGTTCATTAATGAAAGCATATTACTCCAAAGTATAAAGTTTTTTCTCTAATTATTTAAATACCATAGGAGTAGGGGCGCTCAGGTATTATTCTAGCTTACCACCGTCTTGACTCCACTTTTGGGTTTCCGTCTCTGCGGTTCCAGACAGAATTGAGTGAAGGAAAGCCGGATGGCATCTAGGCTCTTTGCCGCCGCAACACTGACTCTTACTGTCTGGGTGAGACTGCGACAAGAGTGAAGGATACAGTAAGAGGAGAAGGATCCTCCAGGATTTATGTACCTAGGAGGCAGGACTCAGACTAATGCTCTCTTTAGTCGGAGAGGGTGTTGGGTAGCGTGCAGGGGTCGCCCATGTGCGCAGAGAAATTGAGTACATCTAAATCCAGTGGAAAAAAGGTTTTACAGTTGGATTATCCTTATGTTCCTCCTTAAATTGGACGAATGCTGCCTACATGTGGTATTAAGTGACGTTAATATAATATAAAATGGCCATCAGAGCAATATTGTCCACATAAAATGGCTATATATTGTACAAATGATTTACCACATTAAGGGAAGTTCTCAGGTACTTTATCGCAAGCAAGAGAAACGACCTTGCTCCTTTTTTGCAGTCCGGCTGGACACTGTTTGTCCTGCTAATCAGCTGTATAGAAAGAAAATGTTTTTCCTTCAGTGACATTAATTACCATTTCTCTTCAGTAAAAATTTCCTCTCCGACCCCTTTTCAATTTACTTAAACCCGTCTGCCCTTGTGCTTTCTCCTTTCTAAATCCTCATACTTCATCCTCACTGTTACTCATCCGTCCTCGTGTTCCCGTCTCTCTGCTCTAGTGCCTCGAGTTCACCTTTTGTCTTACATCCACGTATCACGGCTCAGTATCACGTATCGTCCCGTGTCGATGTATTTTTCGTAGGCTCTCTGCAGACGGGCAGGAGCTCTCCACCACCGGGCAGCGTGCCTGAGGAGCAGCAGCAGATCGCGCGCCAGGGTTCCTACACCAGCATCAACAGTGAGGGAGAGTTCATCCCTGAGACCCATGATCCCAATGTAAGGTCCTCCGCTACTTATTGCATTTCATGTTTTGCCACCGCTTTATTCTGGTCAGGGTCGTGGTGGCTCCGGTATCCCTTTAATCTCTAGTTGCTATGCAGTAACACATCCCAATCAGGATGCAAACTTGTCCAGCATCTGTGCCTGACCCTTATTAATATGTTGTGGTTAAATAGAGGATATTCCTTGCAGTTATGTCACAGAATTTTAAGGAAAGCATTGGCAGAAAACGAGGATCGACTCCATATTAATGTCCATTGTTTTGGGCACTTTCGGGCAATCTAGAGTAGCCAGTACACCTTCTGCATGCTTCAGCAGAGCATACAAAACTTCCCAGACACTGACTGGAGGCGAGGATCGAACCCATGTTTTCCGGACGCATTGCAGACCTGCTGCACCACCATGCCAGCCTAATATTTCACACCTGTTTGTTATGGGGTTTCTTTTGCAGATCATGTCGCCGTTTGGAAGTACGGATCACTCTCTCTCCAGCAGCTGCCAGTCACTGGATCAGGCACTCGACAGGTGAGCGGTACTTTCCACATTTTTTAAACTTGTGTGTGTGTGTGTGTGTGTGTGTGTGTGTGTTTGGTTTTGATTGTGCTGGTGCGGCTTTGTGGAGGCTGCATGCAGAGGGAATGAATCAGGACGCCATGGACAGGAAGTTGCTCACGTTGCTGTGGCAACAGTGCCCTTATCTGGACGCCTGAGTTCCGGAGCGATCGTATTCTGCCTCTCATCAGAGCGAGGAGAGAGAGAGAGAGAGAGAGAGAGAGAGAAACGGAGAGAGGAAAGCAGTGGTGGAAGCGGTTATGGAACTGATTTAATACTGTACTGAATTCCTTATGAAATTATAAAAAAAAAATCTGTAATGAATAATTGAATTTAAATAAACGACAGAAAGAAATGATCCGGAGACGAGAGACAGACGGGAACTGAAGTACAACATGCACAAGCTTTATCTGGCCTCTGACTCTCTGAACAATGTCAGGAAACAAGTGCATGGAAATTTCTTCCCTCTGTCTGTGTGTGTGTGTGGGGGGGGGGGGGGGGGGGGGGGATTTGGGCTTGTGTGCACATGTGTGCGCGCACTCATCTGTCACGTTCGTCTGTGTATGCGTCTGCGCGTCTGCGAATGTATGTGTTATTCTGGGGCTCGACTCGTTGCCCTTCCAGCGCCATCCGCCTGGAGGCAATAACAGAGGTGGACAATACACAAAGCAGCCGCTGACCTTCTCCTCTGGCATTCTGCACTGACCTTTACAGTCCATCCAGAGCCCCAAAACATTCCTGATCAGAGCAGAAAACGAAGTGAAACACGCCAAAGATGCGAAGGGTCACACCCGCTTTTTGGATGCAAGTTCACTGCAGTGGAATTGGCATCTATAATCAGTTTTCTTCTTTCTTTTCTCTTCTGCAGTCCTCCGTTCTCACAGAACAACCGGGACAACAATTACCTGAACCTCAACTACGACTATAAAGGTAAGAAGCAGTTGGGTGGCCAACACGAGGTCATGAAGGCTATTGTGTCTAGTATGGACCAACAGAAGAGCCACAGTGGTCTAAATTGCAGATCATTTGTGTCTCAACACAGCACATCGAACTCTACCGTTTTTTCAAGCGACCCACATTTTATCCGTGATTTTTACTGCAACACAGGCAACACAAATAAAATATACTTAATTAATTAATCTGGTCTCACTGTGGATTACAAGATGTAACACAAAGCCTCCACGAGGGGGCGTTCATGTCCAAGGTGAGCGAAGTGTATGGGGCTTTGTAACTGCAGGCTAGTCAAAGCCTTTTATCCAAAGTGACTTACAGTATACAGTCTAAGCAATTAAGGATAGGGGTCTTGCTCAAGGGCTTACTAGTCCAGTACCTTAACCACTAGGCTGCTACTGAATACACCTACAGTGGGCATGCGGCCATTGGAAACCAGGCATGTGTGCATAGTTTACCCATGCATAAGATGGAACCAGGGTGCTCTGTAGGACCCGCTGGTTACATCCTGGTATCAGATATCACAGGTCTTGGTGGGTCAAAGCTGTTTCGACAGCATATTAAGCAGGTGGTCCTAATGTTTTGGCTCATCTGTGTATGTAGGGTCTGGACCAAGTTAACAATCAGATTTTGTCCTTGTTAGACTTTCTTAAGGATATGAGTGACCCTTTCAAACAGAGACGTCCACCGTTGAGGGAACTATTTACAGAGGCTCACACAGACGTAAAAACAGCGTGTGTACAAGGAGACTCTCTGTACAACACACATACACACACACACACATATTAACAAAGGCCAGTTCTTCCACTACACAAGCCGAGTGCATATACCGAGGGAAAAAAACACACATTCATACACACAAGCCGTCCCCTTTATACATCCTGGCCAGCGAGCATATCTCCATAGAGGCAGGCTGATTTGTTTACTCGGACCCATGAGTCGATTTTTCCTCTGCTTTCTCTGCGTCACAAGAGCAAACTGGTGTGTTGCTCCGGGAGACGCAGCCAAAAACACAGCCGGCCTACACACGCACGCACACACGCACGCGTACACACTCTTGTGCTCATAAGCTATCCAGCTGTGTTCAGTTGCTCGTGGCCGCCAAACCCAGGGCCGAGAATAAAGCAGCCAGTTCAGGCACACAAACGCTCAACATAACTCCACTGTCTCACTGTATCACTCTTCTATAACTCCCACTGTCTGTCTTTTTTACACCTCGGTTTGGAGCGAGTGATTCGGAAAACTGATCATTTTAAACTATTAGTCATGACATAAATTATGCACTAAGTTACTGTTTTTCAAACTTTTTTTCAAGCCACCCACATTTTGTCCATATTTTTTAGCTACCCGGCAACACAAACAATGCATCTTACCTTATCTGCTCACACTGCGATTTACAAGATGTAACATAAAGCCTCCACAAGGGGGCGTTCACGTACAAGTTTATTTATCGCTGCGACCCATCCAAGGGTTGAAACCTCGGGTTTGAAAAGGAAAACCATACTAGTACTGGGTAGGGGTGTTTTTCCTCTCAGAACAGCCTCAGTTCTTTGTGGCATGGATTCCACAAGACCCAAAAACATTTCCTTAAGATTTTGGTCCATGTGTATCACATATTCTACTGTGTGCACACTCTTGCGTCTCTGCTGGATTCAGATCTGGGGACCGGGAAGGCTATTGAAGGATGATATATGTTCATGGAATCATGCTGGACGTACCCACTAGGAACAGTATTCTAACGGGCTGTTTGTCATTGTGGCCCCCTGTAGGTCGTCACGGGAAACATGGAACTTTTCCTCGGCAGTTCCCCTTTTCCCATCGCAGCAAGGACTACGGCGACGGTAATGCATGCTGTATATATTCTGCATAACAGTTACACTATATGGACACAAGTATAGAGACACCCTGTATATAATTATTGTAAACAACTCAGACTTCCTAGCATGTTGATTTTCTGTGTGGTAACTTACACAAAATATACATTTTTTCCTAATGTGTGTGTGTGTGTTTGTATGTGTGTAGGTCGGAGCACTTTCCCACGCAGCTTCATGCCGCAGGAGAACCTGTTCCAGCTGGTTCCATCGAGTCGTACGCGCAGTTATAACGGCGACACTACGTTACCGTACAGAGGAGACCTGCACTCCATCAGCTGGAGCGAAAAGAAGAGCCAGCGCAGTGCTGCGAAATGTGAGGATACACACACACACACACACACACACACACACACAAACACACCTCGTTTTCTTCACGGAACCTAGTCAAAGCTTTACAGTCAACGTTCTGTGTGTAAACGGGAGATAGTCGAGGGGAAAAATAATCCAAAAATGGAAACGTTACCCTGCTGTCGTTTCGGGAAACGTCTTGCTGGTCTTTGTCTCAAGTGTAGGCGTCTTGAGTTTGAGAAATGATCACATGCTGTACTCTACTGTGTGTGGTTTGTACTCCCAGTCTGCTCTAACACACACACACACACACACACACACACACAGCGTCACTTTGAGTAGGTCTCACTTTATGACAGTACAACATCTGGATGCACTTTATGGCTAAAAGTATTTGGACACCTGACCATGACTAGTAACTAAACGTGACACCCACCCCAGCAACAGTTGCTACCAGGATAATAAATCAATTATATAAAGGAATTATATGCTTCCTACTTTGCAGCAACAGTTTAGGGAAGGCCCTTTCCTGTTCTGACCGTCCCCTGTACCCCTGTGCACAAAGCAAGCTCTATAAAGTGTCCTGCATAGAGCTCTGACCTCAGCCCCACTCAACAGCTCTGATATGAACCGGAACGTCAGCTTAGGCTTTCTTGACCAACATTACTGCCCAGCCATATGAATTCCCACACAGACTTGAGAAGTATTGTGAGAAGCCTTGTCGGCAGAGCGGCTGTTGATCAAGCTGAAAAGATCAAACAGAGGTCACTTCATTTTAATAGCATTTGTTTCTAAAATAGGATGTCAGGTCATGGTTAGGTGTCCAATTACTTTTGGCCATATAATGTATTAAAATAGGATGAATTGAGAGCAACTAAGGCTGTTCTCTTTGTTACATTTATAGAGCTGATAAATCCGTTCTGAATGCGGTCATGTAAACGAGGGTTGAGTTGGAAAATCAGAAACGGTCGCTGGTCTGTTAATCTGTGTGTGGAATGTTACTGCTGTGCCGACGTCAATGTGGTCTGTGTGTGTGTCTGTGTGTGTGTGTGTAGCCCCGCGGGCACCAGTGAACTGGCGGCAGGGAAAGCTCCTGGGTCGTGGCGCCTTCGGTGAGGTTTACCTCTGCTACGATGCCGACACGGGTCGAGAACTGGCCGTCAAACAGGTCCCCTTCGACCCAGTCTGTCAGGAGACCAGCAAGGTACAAAAAAAAGGGTTGATAGTCATATTTACCTGTATTTATCGTTCTGACCATAGCGAGAAGGTAAGGGCTAACATGTGCTTCCTGCAAAACAGAAGAAGCCAGAAGAAGCATGTGTTAGGCCTTGCTCTTCCAGACTAATAAAATTAACTCCCTTTTCTCATCTGTACTGTAGGAAGTGAACGCTCTGGAGTGTGAGATTCAACTGCTGAAAAATCTCTGCCATGAGCGAATCGTACAGTACTACGGCTGCCTGCGCGACCCTGAACAGAGGAAGCTGTCCATTTTTGTGGAGTTCATGCCAGGGGTGTGTTTACACATTTAGAACATTTATTAATACTTTCGACCTTATAGCGTACGTGCATATAGACGAGTGTTCTATCCGTTATTTGCAGACGTTTTAGTGACTCTATGAACCCGGGTCATGTACTTGCATCATATTCTAGTCATACTGTCTGGTCAGCTTCAGTTCTGATTAATAATCGACGGCCCACCCAGTTTTTGTGTATAAACAACTCAAAACAAAAGCATCTCGGCTTCAGAGGACGTCAACAAGATCACAACGCACGGCGGATCTGTCTTTGTCAGCACAACAGCTCAGATTTATAGGTCCATTTCTCTGAGAATGGGAGATTTAATGAGGGACGGCCCCACTCAAACCGCTTTTCGCTCCGGCTGCATTTAATACCCAGTGTTTTCGAGACAGTTTAAGTGTCTTACTCAGATGCTGTCGGGGAAAAAAACGAAGGGTTTATATTCCGCAGACGTCTCTTCCGAACAACAACTTAATCAGACACTCTACACGTTTTCCATTACTGCTTATTTGTTAGGAGCATAATCAGGCAGAAAAATGTAAATTAAGATTCGGTGTAAAATAATGAACCTGATGTGCAATGTTGAGTATGGTGGAGGATCCTTAATGTTTTGGAACCTGGCAACCATTTTTTGGATGCATGGCTATCGACCCGGCCGGGCTACTGTGACAGGCCGATATGCACACATGAGAGATGGATGATTCTCGGACAGCAGTTGTACACGGTTCGGCTCTCTGCGAGACTCCTTCTCAGAGATGCAAATAGAAGCGGCCGGCGAATGCACACATGGCGGAGGGGGCGTGCAACACAACAGCCGCTCTGCTGAGAGGGCTTCTCACAAGACTTTGAAGTATGTCTGTGGAAATTTGTGCTCAGTCGGTAAAAAGAGCATTCGTATAGCCGTGTATAAATACAGACATAATAAATGATTATCGGATCAGTCGTGATGGTGGAGGGGAACTGAACTGGAGCTGCTGAGTGGACGTGAATTTGGACGCAGGCCTCAAGGAGACATTGTTTTCCAACATGGAAGGAAAACAGGGAAGCAGAGGAAATGCGGCCCACATTAGCTCGCTTGGATCGGAGTTTCAAAGAATCGCACGCACGGCTTTTAATAATAGAAGCGGGTCGTTATCTGGACGAACGTATCAAAACACTTCCACTTCCCGCTGGGTAGCACGTTGAAACCGAACGGCACGTTTCTCATCATCTTGTTTTGACGTATCACAGGCGTACTGTGTTTTTGTTATTCTCAAATGCGAGCTGTGTTTGCAAGTGAACTGTGTATCGACTGTTTTGCCTCGAAACGAGATGTTTTTCATCCTCATCAAGAAAATCCACTCAGCAGTTGTTCTCCTTGCTTTGTTGAGTTGATTAGGAGGAACTAACTTCTTTATTTTTTACTACTTTCACCTTCAGAAGTTGTGTTTTATACTCGTGATGTCATGTTACTTTCAGCATTTTGAAAATGATATTGAATTGTGTTTGTTTTATTGCTCCCTGAGTGTTTGCTCATAGTGTTTGTGTGCGCAGGGTTCGATCAAAGACCAGCTGAAGGCGTACGGGGCTCTGACGGAGAAAGTGACGCGCAGATACACCAGGCAGATCCTGCAGGGAGTTTTCTACCTCCACAGCAACATGATCGTACACCGAGACATTAAAGGTAAAGGATGATCAGAATTCAGATTGAAGTTTAGAAGCCTGGTCAGTCATAGCCTGGGTAAGCTGCAGATCTGTGAGGCCACCGATTAGTAACTCACTCACTCACTCGCTCATTTTCTTAACCGCTTATCCAGTTAGGGTTGCGGGGGGTGCTGGAGCCTATCCCAACTTTTCAATGGGTGCAAGGCACACAGTAACACCCTGGACGGGGCGCCAGTCCATCTCAGGGCATACACACACACACACCTACACACACCCATTCACCTATAGGGCAATTCAGTGTCTCCAATTAACCTGTCTGCATGTTTTTGGACTGTGGGAGGAAACCGGAGCACCCGAAGGAAACCCACGCAGACACAAGGAGAACATGCAAACTCCGATTAGTAACTATCTGCTTTATCTAGGGTTAATAGCATTGCTTGAGAATCCTACAGTCGCTGCTTTGAGTTTTCAGTTCACATCCTTTGCTCGACGGCACAGAATCTCAGCCTCCGAGCAACAGTAGTCCCATAAACCTTGTCATTTCAGCTATGTGCTGGAAATTCCCTGGCGCAGCCGATCACACACACACATGCTAATAATGCGTGCTGAATGTCAGGTATTAGGAAAATAACTTTGGTCTGATGCTGTTTCGCATCGGATTACGGTTCCTCCGAGTCCGGCCAAAATAATCAGAAAAAAAAGCCAAGGCTGCATTCCTGATCCGGCCGATCATTTTTTCCTGCTGGCATTTCACGTGTGACTGCTAGACATCTCAATAAATCACTGACAGTCTGTCTGTCGCTTCCATTACACGCTGGACAAGCGTTCATACCTCAGGCGTCAATATAATAGCTTTTTATTAAACAATATAAGAGCAGCTTTTCTCTCTCATAACAAAAAACAGAGAAATAGAAGCATCCTGTCTTTTTTCTGTGTTTTCTGTCTTTCTCTAACACTTTTCAAACACACACACACACACACACAGTCTCACGCCTCTGTCTCTTTCTTCTGCTGTCGGTTCAGCTCCACTTCCAGGGTGGAGGATCTTGTGGCTGGCATGAGTTAGTCACTGCTTAAACAAGCTCATATCCCACAGGCAACACACACTTCAGTAACAGAAAACACATCCCTGCGAAGACGTGGAATATGAACACGGCATGCCTCTTAATTTATCACGTATATGATCTTAAATCGGCCGCTGATTGCTTGGCAGTTTTGAGGGTCGACGTCTTCAACCGATCAGGAGATGCACACGTGTCAGAGGGGGCGCGTGACCGCCTCAGCCCTTCTCAATCGGGGGTGGGGGTGGCGGCAGCAATAAAATAATAAATAATAGATGGAGCAGTGGTCGTATGCCAAGGTTAGGGAGAAATCTCCCAACTGTTATCCAGTTAGTCTAGATGAATATTTATTTATCATTTATTAGGATTTAACGTCATGTTAAACACTGGTTACATTCGTGACAGAACACCAGAACGGACCCGGACCGCTCCCCCTGGTAATCAAACCCCGGACCCTCTATCTGTGAGGCGACCGTGCTACCCACCGAGCCACTCTGCCGGCCTTATCCCAGGTTTAAGCCTCTGATCCAAGTCACCACCTTTGAGCTTGAATCACAGGAGCAGTTTCCTCATCTCGATCACACGATGTAGTCGGTCGTAATCACAAACAAGAATTCAGGAGGTCGTGCCACAGACTGGCATTTATCCAGCCTGAACCTGACCATGAGTCTCTGAAACTACAGGCACTTGGTCTCAGTAGTGAAAGTACTGAGGATCAGAATGTCACGTGATTTCTGTGGAGACTGATGTGTGTGAGTGTGTGTAATCAGACGTGTGTTTTGTGTTCAGGTGCTAACATACTGAGGGACTCGTCGGGAAACGTCAAACTGGGAGATTTTGGTGCCAGCAAGCGCATTCAGACCATCTGCATGTCCGGCACTGGCATTAAATCAGTGACTGGCACCCCCTACTGGATGAGCCCAGAAGTGATCAATGGAGAGGGTTACGGACGCAAAGCTGACGTGTGGTAATGAACTTTAACTTTAAGCCTCGTTATTAGTGCAAGTAACCCATGAACTAATTAGACAAGCTGTCCATATAGTTTTGGCTATGGAGTTCCATTAGAATCCTCTCTACTGAGGCAGCTCACTAACATGTCTCATTTCTGATTCTGCTCTCTCTCTCTCTCTCTCTCTCTCTCTCTCTCTCAGGAGTGTGGCGTGCACCGTGGTGGAGATGCTCACCCAGAAGCCGCCGTGGGCGGAATACGAAGCCATGGCGGCCATCTTCAAGATCGCCACGCAGCCCACCAAACCCAACCTGCCCGAGGGCGTATCGGACGCCTGCAGGGACTTCCTGAGGCAGGTCTTCGTGGAGGAGAAGTGGCGCCCGACGGCCGAGGGGCTGCTCAGCCACCCGTTCGTCCAGGGCGGCTTCTGATGCCACCGATGATCACCACTCTGGGAACCTGGCGCCCTCTGACAGCCCACTCTAAACAAACCAGAGCCTCAGCAGGGACCTGGACCACGGAGGGTCTTGTGGTCTACAGGTGCATCTGCGGCCATTGTGGTTTGTTCACACGACTTCCTTTAGCATCACAATACTCCAGATGCATCAAATTCAATGTACATCAAGCTAAAAAAAAATCATGCCATTAATATTACATGGACAAAAGTATTAGGACGCCCTTCTAATTTTTAAATGTATGTGTTTCAGCCGTAAGAATTGCTAACATGTGCAATAAATCAATTATATAAAGGTAATAATATTCTTCCAACGGTTTAGGGAATGCCCTCTTTTGTTCCTGCAAAAAAACAAGCTCTATAAACCATGAAGAAAAGCTCGGTTTAAAGAACCTCTAGTGGTCCGCACAGAGCTTTCTTGACCAAGTTATAAATGCTCGTTCGACTTCATAGGCATACATTCCCACAGTCATACTTCGAAGTCTTAATGTTCTAGCTGAAAAGATCACACAGGTCACTCTGTTTTAACACCATTTGTTTTTAAAATGGGTCCAAAAAGCTCATGGTCAGGTGTCCGAATACTTTTGGCCATACAGTGTATAATAAATTGACCATATTTTGAGTGTTAAATGAATGAACAGCTCCTGCTTTTCCTGCAGTCAGATATTCTGATCACAATTTGATTCAGAGCTGTATTATCTGCCCTAATTTGGCATTTAAATAAGGGTGCATCTGTTCCAGCAGAATAAAAAAGAATTATGGGATTAACATAATCCAAAAAGCGAACGGAAACTGTAAGATACTCGGTTGAGTAGTTCACTTAGGCTCTCTACGTCTGATGGTTAGAATCTAACCAAGTTCAAATAACATTAATGAGAATTGAGAAGGACGATTTTTTTTTATCTAAGGTTTTTATAAGCACTCGTATATGTGTCACTGTAAACTAAACGCACGTTTTCACACGTGTATCCAAGACCTTCTAACATTCAGGATGATGAATGCCCTTTTTTATTCACCGCCTGATGTTTGTACTGAGGAGGCTCACGGTGTCTCAGCAATAGTACTGAAGTACAGTACACACAGGAGACCAACAGTCGTTCAGTTTTCCAGACTTGATTGTATTCATACTGTCAGAACAACCAAAGATTGTACTAAACATGAAGTATATGCAGCTGTATCTGAAGGTAAATTCCGTTAGCCGATCAATCGGGCGTCTACATAAAGCCGTGATCGTCTGTTTCTTAGGGGAGGACGGGTCTAGTCCCCGCGACGGACTGGTGTCCTGTCCTGAGTGTGTTACAGCATTGTGGTCAGTGCTAACACATGAAAATAGAATGAAAAGAAAGATATGTAGTATTGTAATGTTTACATTTGTTTAAGCACTCCCCGTCTTTGCGATGGCGCTCATGCAAGTTCCTTTTGATAAAATCTTTACATTCACACGTCCGACTCTGACTGTGTTTTGGATGCAAACTGTTTTAAACCAGCAGCAATCAGGTCATACTTCATATCCTGGTTTTATTTGTTCTTACTGAGAAGAAACAGCTTGTGTTTGTTGTGTAGACATGAATTGCGCAGATGTTTTCATCTGGAAACATCTGGCAACCTAGGAAAAGTGTACTGCACACATTTCCATCATATAAATGAGTCGATGAGGAAACAAACCTGCTGCTTACGTGAAACAAATCCTAATGCAAATAACTTCCTTCTGTATCTTTTCTCACATCATTCAGGCCCCTGTTGTCTTCTAACATCCCACTATTTACATCTGTGATGAGGAGGAACATGCAGGAAAACAAAATAATCAAAGTGTTCGGTAAAGATTCCATATCAGTGTTTTATTTCTCAGTACAGATACAGCGAGTGTTCATCACTTCACCCACCTTCAGATCAGCTGCAGTAATCACCACGACCCAGTGCCTTCTCTGTTTTTTATTATACTTTCTCTGAAATGATGCCAGTCCTGTCTGAAATGTCTCTCCACGTGTCCTGGTGGAGTTGAAGAGTGGAGGTGGTGAATGATGCTGTTTTTGATATAGAGATTTTCTACGGTGATGAAGATTGTATGTAAACAGTGTTTATAGGGAAACTACACACCCTTTAATCCCAGACCCACGTTCAGATGCGTTCCTTCAGTGTATAGACCAAGTGCATCTCAGGTGCATAATGTCATTACATCAAAAATCAATACATAAAAATGTTTCTTTTGAAAGATTTAAGTTTGCACTTCAATGTTTATGCTGAATTTAAGATTTATTGCTGATCACTGAAGTTTTATCGAAGGTGTCGTGCACAAACAAGCAACAAAAAACTATGTTAAGCTCCCAACCTTGAATTTAGAGATGTGAACGTCTCTCTGAAGGGTGTGTACGCTCCCTAAAAACACTGTAGAAATTGTACTGCACTTTTTATATTCTAAATACTTTAGTCACTATATTACCGAATTTATAAGAGCTGGATTTCTGAGTAAATGATGAAAACGGTTTCTCTGGTTTTTGATTGAGGCTAGGAATGAAAGACGTTCTTTACTGCCTTGATGAAGAAGCCTGAACACATTCATTCTGAAAGTCATTTTGTACATTTGAATAAATAAAGAAAATGTTTAAATCCTTACTTTTGGTTTTGGAATTTATTTTGACTTTTATATAATGGGGAGCGTAAACAAATGCCTCCGATTTACGATCAGTGGGTCATTTGTGGTCGACCTACAATAAATCACCAGAAATATATAGATAATCGATCTAATGAGTAAACTAGCAGTCCAAGAATCAGCCACACCCGTTGACAAGGACGGATTAAGGATAGTCTGGGCCCCTGGGCAAAGAGTTGCAAAGAGTTGAATTTATTCACCCATCACCAGTTCTCACTGAAAAAGCTGAAGCTGAAAAAGACGTGATTGATTTGAGAAATGGGTTGAATCTCATTTTTTCTCTCGTTTGTTTAGTGCAGTTCTGTTATCATCTAAAGTTCAGGTGCCGTGTGCAGGAAGCATGAAAAGCATCTCTGTCTGCAGCACTGAAGCAGGAAATAGGCCTCGAGCAAAGAGGAAGTTCAGTACAATCAGAAGTGCGCCGGGTAATCAGACTGGTATAAATGTGTTTTTAAGTAAAAGACCGAAACTCAAACTGTTTATCAGTGTGAATGTTTCTCAGATGATTAAATAAACAGTTTGACTTGAACTTCTGTTTGTCTCCAGTATAAATAGAAAGTCTGAGGGTGTGACTGCCTGGTTTAGTCTCTATTTCCAGGAAAGGAGAAGTGAAAGACTTAATAACTTACTATAGTATGTACTATAGTACATTTAAAGCTTCATGTCATGTTAATCCAGAAATAAACAATAATACTATTTTTTTTTGGGGGGGGGGGGGGGGGGGGGGGTATTATGCGTAATATGCATACACACCGATGGCCTTAATGAAATGCATTTACTCATAATAATCTAATCTGATATGCATAAATAATTTATTATTTAAAACCTTATACATGAACTGTTTATTGCTACAATTAATAAATATATTTATGAAATATATGTATGATAATTATAATAGTAATAAGCAGTAATATTGATAATAATAATGTTATTATTAGAGTAAATAATAACAATAATAGTAATAATAATGTTATTACATTAAAAATTATATCAACAATAATAAAGCTATTAGAATACGAAAGATATTAATTATTATTATTGTATTTTTTATAAATATATGTGGATCGTGGATCACTTGTCATTTTATGTACAATTAAGAAATGTCTTGATACATTCAGTTTAAATAAAACTTATTTGAATATAATAAGTAATGTCATTCATTATTGACACTGGCTGCTTTTTACTTAGCATAATAATAATAATAATAATAATTATTATTATTATTATTATTTTACTAGTATTATTATTATTGCAATTAATATTATTATTGCTGTTATTAGTTTTACTATTATTATTATTATTATCATTATTATTACTATTATTATTATTATTTTATTATTATTAGTAGTAGTAGTAGTATTTTTGCTATTATTATTATTATTATTATTTTATTATTATGTTATTATTATTATTATGTTATATTATTATTATTATTTTATTATTATTATTATTATTATTATTACTATTATTATTTTTACTATTATTATTATTATTTTATTATTATTAATATTACTATTATTATTAGCATTATTGCTGTTATTATTATTTTATTATTATGATTATTGCTGTTATTATTAATATTGCTGTTATTCAGTAATACGGTGTGCGGGGGCGGGTGTTGAGCAACAGGGCGGTTTCTGATTGGCTGTTTGTCTGATTGCGTCACTCATGACGAAGCCTTTGATCATTTCCTCGTTTCGTAAGTGTGTTTAGAGGAAGCTGCTGCTGATGTTCTGATTCTGTGATGATGGCGGAAGACTGGAGCTGTTAGAATGAGTTTATAAAGCTTTATTTAATACACATTAGAGGATCCGGTGTGTTATTCAGTGTGTGTGTGAGTGTGAAGATGTCGAGCAGTGTGGATTATGAGAAGATTCCTGCTGTAGCTCTGAACTTCAGTGTGAGGAAGAGACTCGCTCTCTATCTCAACCCCACCAACACTGTGGCTGCAGACTGGACCGACATCGCCGAGAAGATGGACTTCAGCTACCTGGAGATCAAAAACCTGGAGAAGAGAGAGAACCCCACTCACAAACTGTTGGAGGAATGGCAGACCAGACCAGGAGCCAGTGTGGGGAAGCTTCTCCTCCTCCTGGAACAAGCTGAGAGGAAAGATATCATCTCTGATCTCACATCACTCATCGGTGAGAAGCAGCTCTCCAAGTTCTTACGAGTTCTCACGAGTTCTCACGAGTTCTTACATGTTCTCACGAGTTCTTACATGTTCTTGTGATTTCTGTAGCTGTTCTTTTTCTGACACACACACACACAAGACACAAGGGTGACTGCTCACAGTCAAGTAAGCTTTACATTAACATGGGTTTAGAGGCTGCCACACAGGAAAATCAGCACCTTAATAGAATAGAATCTTTATTGTCACTACACAAGTACAATGAAACTTAAAGCCTGACAGGAACCCTGACTTGTTACAGTCTTGTTGTTTTTTTTTGCATTACACTCTGTAATAAGTGCTGTCAGACTAACCCTATTTATCTGGGCACAGAGAAACTCTAGTTTATCATAATCGATAACAAAAAGATTTGGGTGGTACGGTGGCTCGGTGGGTAGCACTGTCGCCTCACAGCAAGAAGGTCCTGGGTTCGATCCCCAGGCGGGGCGGTCCGGGTCATTTCTGTGTGGAGTTTGCATGTTCTCCCCGTGTCTGCGTGGGTTTCCTCCTACAGTCCAAAGACGTGCAAGTGAGGTGAACTGGAGATACTAAATTGTCCATGACTGTGTTTGACATTATACTTGTGAACTGATGAGTCTTGTGTCAGCAGTAACTACTTCTGTCTGTATGTGGGTACCCGACTGGCTGATAGCACAGCTGGGGATCCCAGTGGTTGTGGGTTGGCGCATTTGACAGCTGTGCCACCTGAGCACCCAATTTGAACAATATTTGAGTTATTAATTCATGGTAGGGCAGTTGTTTGTTGCTTAGTGGTTAAGGTACTGGACTAGTAATCAAAAGGTTGCCGATTCAAGCCCCACCACTGCCAGATAGCCACTGTTGGGCCCTTGAGCAAGGCCCTTAACCCTCAATTGCTTAGACTGTATACTGTCACAGTGCTGTAAGTCACTTTGAATAAAGCATCTGCTAAATGGTTCTTTAGAAAGCACTTTGCTGTGATCAGATTTGTGATGGGTCCGGTATCACCCCGTACCACCCCGTACCCCCTAAAAAGATACCAGTGATGATACCAGTGAGCTTACAAGAACTCTAAAGAAGAAGAATCTGTAATTAAACAGAACTATGTGACGGCACGATTCTTCCTTTATTGCTTCGTTCCTTAAATTCCATTTTGAAACGACCTCATTGGAAAACCCAATAACAAGAGAAATGTTGTTTCAGGACAGTCGTGGTTATTTTACATGTTTTTTCCCACAATTCTCATGTGTCAGATGAGGACTGCAAAAAGTATTTGGAGAGGCAAAAGGATCTTCCGCTTCAGGTTCCGGAGGTGGACAGCGGGCACCAGGATCGGAGCATTACTGTACACGATGGTGCGCTTTCGTAAATTAATTACAAATACGTTAAAGTAACACTTAAGTCGTTGACTTATTAATGATGCGGGTTTGTTGCTCCTCTTGTGTTTAGGTGCGATGCCGGAGATGTTCGATGCCTTCATCTGCTACTGCCAGAGCGATTTCCAGTTCGTGACGGAGATGATCAGGCAGCTGGAGCAGACCGTGTACAACCTGAAGCTCTGCGTGTTCGACCGTGACGTCCTGCCCGGTACCTGCGTGTGGACCATCACCAGCGAGCTCATCGAGAGGAGGTGAGGATCAAACCTGTCGTCTCGCTCGCTGTCAACTGGAGAAAATGAATTGAGTTACGTGTGTGAACAGAAGTCCTGATGGTTGGTTTGTTGATCAGGTGTAAGAGGATGGTCGTTATCATATCAGACGATTACCTGGACAGCGACGCCTGCGACTTTCAGACCAAATTCGCCCTCAGTCTCTGCCCAGGTAGGTGTTTTTCTGACGGGTTTTAATACTGAACACAACGTTTCTCCAAAAATTTAACTTAAAATGGTGTTCGCTCAGTACAGTGTGCACTGATCTGCAGTAGTGACCAGAAGATCAAGGTCTGGTTCCATTGAGAGTCCAAGAATGTTTGAGGAGCTTAAGGTCCCTCAGACTGTGCTTGGGTTTGTACCACATTGCCGGAACTGTTCCCGTTATATAGAATTGTTATGACCAGTGTGAGCTCACTGGTATTAAACGATTCCTTTCGGCTGCTCCTGTCTGAAAAACCTCGAGCGAATAACTCAAATATTATTTAAAATAGGTCTTGAGTGGCACAGCGGTAAATTACACTAACCCACTACCATTGGGATTCAGGGTTCAAATCCCCAGCGATGCTTTCAGATGATTTATCCAGGTCTGGGTCATGGTAGGTCCAGGTTCTCCAGAATTACCGCACACCTCGGACAGGATGCCAATCCATCGCTGGGCCTCAGCCCTGAGTATCCTGAGTATCAAAATCACAATTGCCTAAATATTGGCTGGTCTGTTTAAAATCAATAAACTGAAATTCCGTTCACCTTGACTTGCTACTGCAACAGAATATTTACATATTGAATGTATTTGGCCGTTTGTTCTCCCACTTTGCCTTTTCCATGTCGATCCGGTTGAAATGCAAGCCCTCTGTGCCCAGCAGGACTTTATGGAAATGTTCTGTGCCCGCTTACCGCATCATGTCGTGTTCTGTATCTGTGTTTCCATGCAGGCGCTCGTACCAAACGTCTAATCCCGGTGATCTACAAGCCCATGAAGAGGCAGTTTCCCAGCATCCTGCGCTTCCTGACCGTGTGCGATTACACCCGACCCTGCACTCAGTCCTGGTTCTGGATTCGACTGGCCAAGGCCCTGTCCCAGTCCTAAACACCCCAAATCCACCATCCAACCAGAATGTGAAGTGTTTATGTGTATGGAGTGTTGAAGGTCTTTAATATTTCATGCTTAGTTGATTTTAGCTGCTCTGGTTTGATACTGTGGTGTTTCACCAGTTTTAGGTGGTTTTATTTGTCTGAAACTGTTTATATTGTAATTATAGCAATAATCACAGCTCATTTCCTCTTATCTTACACCACTATTTTACATGCACATTTATCATTATTGTAAATAATTAGAAATGAAACCACTGCATAGTATTTTATTGTCTAAACATCTGCAAGAAATCAGCGCTCGTCCAGCTCATACTTTGCGATAATGATGATGATATAAACTGTTTTATATATGTGGAACAGTGGCGCAGTGGGTAGCCCTGTCTCCTCCGGTTTCCTCCCACAGATCCAAAACATGCAGCCAGGTTAACTGGAGTTACTAAAAGTGCCCTAAGTGTCTGTGTGTGTGTGTGTGTGTGTGCGTGTGTGTGTCTGTGTTTGTTTGTTTGTTTGTGTGTTTGTGTTTGTGTCCTGTGATGGACTGGTGAACTGTTCAATGTTTCCTGCTTTTCGCCCAAAGAATCAGACCCACTGCGACCCTGACCAGGATAAAGTGGTAATAAAACAGACAATGAATTAATGTTTTATAAACTATTTTACTAGATTTTTGTAATTCAAATCTATTTTCATACAGTATCTGTACACTGTCTTTTGTATCCTTTATACATCAAATAATGTAATAAATATTAATTAATAAAATCTTAATAATGTTTAATCTTATTTCTAAGCCACACTCATATAACTTTGTTTACTATTACATTGATAAAATTACACCAATAATAAAATAATGGTGTTTGACTGACACCAGAATCCAGGATTTAAAGTCCCAGCTTGTCAGACATGATTGGCTATGATTTAGGGAGGTTAAAGACCTGTGATGGATTGGCGTACTGTCCGGGGTTTCCTCTTGGTCTCCTCTGGGTATTCTGGTTTCCTCTCACCTGGCAAAACATGCAAAAGGTGGTTTGGTTGCTCTAAATGTAACTGAAGTTTATGTATGTTAGGTGGTGTGGCTCTATCTCACTTCTGCTTAATATCTGCTGACTGTAAAAGATGATCTGATAAGCTGTTGATGACAAAACATCGATGCCCTTCACACACATTTCTGTGATACACTTATGTTGAGGTCAATAAGGACGTCAGAAAGAGTAGATCAGATATTTCAACTGTTTTTTAAGCTGTAAGTTTGGCTAACTGAGCCACGTGAGGAGCAGCAAATCAAACTTCCATCCATGTAACCACTTCAACAGCTGTTTTGTAAAGCTTAATAGTTTCAATTACAGAAACAGGATGTGATACACAATCTCCAGTGCTCCACAGGGATACCTTCAATGCATTATATTCGCATCATGAACAGATTAATCCTGATTTACATTTGTGGAATATAGCAGACGCATTTATCCAAAGCGACTTGCGGTTGTGACGGTATAGAATCTAAGCAATTAGAGGCCTTGCTCAAGGGTCCAACAGTGGCAACTGGTGACCTCCTGATTACTAGTCCAGTACCCTAACCACTAGGCTACAGCTGCTCTTTAACTCCCAGACGGATCATTCTGATTGACGTCTTACATTCTTCGTCTATTACACCGTATTTAAATACTCAAAATAACATCTCTCACATTAGTGATTGTGTGACTTGCTTTTCGCCCCTCTTGACATTTATTATACACGCCCAGCATGGCCGCACTGTGCCTCCATCTGTGTGAGGAGAAGGAAAACCCCCTTCTCTCCTTCTGTTCCGGCTCCGTTGTACTCACTCAACATGGCGGCTTTATGCGTCCGTCTGTGTGAGGTCCACACCCAAGATGGCGGCCACTTGCGTCCGTCAGTGTATTCCGCAGGAATGTCGAAGGCGGCGGCCGTGGCGCTAGTGCCAAACTTTGGGGAATGAGAGCAGACAGCCGCTGTTAAAGGGAAGAACTGTTACTGTACGGATTGTATTTGTAAAGGAAGGGGATTTGTGCCACATTTAGAGATTTTAGAGCTTGAATTCGGACTGTATTTAAATTAGAAATACGGCTTTCACACATTATTTAAGCCATGTCGGAGGACCTAAGCTCCCAACCCTGGTCCATCAACAAGGATGACTATGAGCTACAGGAGGTCATTGGTGAGTATTTTATTGGTTATATGATCATATTTACTATGTAAAAATACATCTAAGTAGTTAGACATTTGCACAATAAAACATTTATCAGTGTTTAACGGGAGTTGAAGGGTTTCACACGGGCTGAATGTCCAAACCTGTACCTGTGTAATATGTAGTGCACTTAAAATGGCGTCGTGTTTGCTATATTTAAGCCTACATAGTGCACTTGTTGTGTAGTGTTCATGTTGCTATTAGGGACACAAGCATGATGTTTCGCTTTGTAGCCAGTTAGCTTGGTAGCTCGCCTGTCAGTTGTGGTTTATAACCGTTTTGCTTCCACTACTCAACCCAGTTTTATCTGTATTAAAATTCTAAGCACGATTAGACTTATTTTTCGTCTCTCCACATACACATAGATGTTATTTAAAGTGTTATTTTAATTTTATGAATCAAATAGTGGTTAGCTAGCTGGCATTAGGCTATCTATAGGCTGAGTTTGTACGTTATGTTAGATGAGCAAACATTACTGAAGTTTATTAGTCTGTGAATATGCACAGCTGTAAAGATTATATTTTAATAAAATGCACTTCTGTAGAGGTAGCTGAAGTGGCACAGCCCAGGCCAAAGGCTGTTCTCAGGCTCAATGTAATGTTAACTTCATGACATTCACATGCTCTGCACATTTGCTTTACTCATTAGGTCATTATTAACCATCCCAGCTGAGTCAGGTGTGCCAGGCCAGAAAATACCACAGGAAAAGATTCAGCTCTGCAAAAATGCGTGGAACTGAGGGGGCAGGGGGCAAAGTCACACAAATGCAGCAGTTAAGAGGATCATCAATGTATGAGCGATTACCCAGGACAACAAGTTTAACACGTTTTACTCACAGAGAAAAAAGACGTACACATATCACCCAAACCTTTAATGTGTGTGTTTGTTCATAACTGACCAGTAAAACCATTAACAGCCCCATTTTTCTGTTCAAAAAATCTACACACAGCTAGGCATATATCAGCATGATTCTTTTTTTTTTTTTATCATCAACTATAATAAAGTATTATATAAGTTCTCGAATTTTAGATTACTGCAGGATTAGATTTAAATCAGTGGCTCCCAAACCTTTTACAGTCCAGTATTGCCTGTAACGTTAAACCCCCTCCTGAGTACATCTGGCTCCAGACACACACAGTTATGTACATACACACCATACGAAATACTGTACGGTGGCTCGGTGGGTAGCACTGTCGCCTCACAGCAAGAAGGTCCTGGGTTTGATCCCCAGGTGGGGCGGCCCGGGTCCTTTCTATGCGGAGTTTGCATGTTCTCCCCATGTCTGCGTGGGTTTCCTCCGGGTGCTCCGATTTCCTCCCACAGTCCAAAGACATGCAAGTGAGGTGAATTGGAGATACTAAATTGTCCATGACTGTGTTCGATATAATCTTGTGAACTGATGAACCTTGTGTAATGAGTAACTACCGTTCCTGTCATGATTGTAACCAAAAGTGTAAAACATGACGTTAAAATCCTAATAAACAAACAAACAAACAAACTGCAGGATTAGATTTAAATCGGTGGCTCCCAAACTTTTTACAGTCCAGTATTGCCTGTAACGTTAAACCTCCTCCTGAGAACATCTGGCTCCAGACACACACAGTTATGTACATACAGTAATTATACACAATTATGCAAAATTACCTTCCATGCAAACAATACACAAATACACTGTTGCCAACAGCATTACTGTTTGCTAAATCTGCATGCTTTGTACAATAACATTAATGTTTCCTTAATTTGTAGGACATTGTACGTGCAACTATTATAAACAATGTAAGTACTTGAGTTCTAAAGTTTCACCTACAAGGTAGGTCAAACCCTGCCTCGTCTCAGCTGAGTCAGATGTTCCAGATCAAGAAGAAACAAAACGTCCTGAAGAACACGGGTCTGCTAGACTAGGATTAAACTATACATACCTGCAACCGAACACTGTAGCAAAACAGTGGAAATTAATTATTACTCAGGTGTTTTGGAACCTAAGCTGTACTGTTAACAATTTAAACACCTTTCTTTAAAACTGCCCGCATAACCAGTCATGTGTGTATGTTGACACACAACTGGTTCCCCAGCACCACTGGGGATTTGAACCCTGTACCCCAGCAGCACCCACTTTTAATTTTGTGGTTATAAATGTGTTCATATGCACCAAACTATAAAACCCTTTGTGAGAAATGAGTATGAATATTAAATCGCCATCCATAAAAAGCAGGAAAAGCTATTTAGACTATCAGGATGTGAGAGAGAATCCAGTGCTCACACAGACCTCAGCAGTAGAGGTCAGAGAGGATTTGAACTCATGGGATTTGAACTAATACCCTTACAGTCATTACACCAGTGAAAAGTCTACTCACGCCTGTAAAAAAATCAGCCCAAGTTTTTCATTTCAGATTTTTCCCACCTTGAACGTCACCTATAATCTGAAGAAACTTTGTCCCTGTTTAGCTGTAAAACGCGTCGACGTGCTTGTAAAACAGGGTGTCGTGTTTAACCAGCTGATTAAACAACGTGTGTAAGGTGGAACTGTAACGCCGTGAGGAAGCCCTGATAAGACCTTATTGTAACTGCCTGACAGCCCTGTCGGACCAATGAGCTGTGACGGCACGAGCGCAGACTGTGATAGAGGTCAAACGTGACATGTGCGTATGTAGCTGCAGTAGCTGCAACCTGGCAGTGATGGGGTTTGAACCAGCAACCTTATGAGCTACTAGTCCAGTACTTTAACCACCAGGCTACAACTGAGAACCTGATCGATGTGATTGATGCAGCGCTGCTTGTACGTAGCAGACTGTCAGTATAGACACGGGAAGAGAGTGAACGCTCAGCTCAGCACTGACCGGTGTTGTGGTCACTTCCCTGATCGAAAGCTCTTGTTATCTGCATGCATGGACGTTTCCACTTCAAAGTGCAACAGGGTTCAACTAATGCACTCAGCTTCATGGAAACAGCAGCTTGTCTCTTTCTCAGTGTAATCAGGATGCGATTGTGAACGATATGAGCGGCGTGTGACGTGCCGACAGGATGTAACGGAGACTGACCCGAGCGAGCAGAGCAGCACTAGCGGACATGAAGGAACTTATTGAGAGCCGCCGCTGTGAGCTAGCATTGTACCGTTCGGCCACGTGGACCCGACACGACCAGCGCCCGGCTTAAAAACATCAACTTTGTGGGTTGATCAGCTCAGAATCTCTTGCTTTGGAGTGTGGGATGCAAATTCTGCTGAATTTTTGTAAGAAGTGCTTACAAACTGTCTGAACCACCTGGTACTGGGATATAAACCTCACTATTGTATAGAGAACATGTGTTTATGTGTTTCTTTAAGCAGATTGAGGCATTTACACAGTTTCCCCATGTTATAGATGGTATGCCAGCTAATTTATGTTGAAACACGGTGAGAACAGTACTGGGGAAGCTCTCTGCTCTTCAGAACCAAACCGGACCAGATCACGTTCAGCCAAAAATCATTTCAGTTCTGGGACTCATTCAGGTTTTTAAGAATATCTGGGTGTTTTGGTGGTGTGGCTTGCCCACTACCACTGGGATTTAGATTCCAATCTCCAGCGGTGCTATGAGACGCTCGGGTATCTACATACAGATGATTGGCTGTGTCTGAGGAAGAGGAAGGATGGTCAAGGCTCCCACGATGGATTGCATCCTATTCGCGGTGTGTTACTGCATTGCGCCCAGTGATTCTGGGGAAGCCGGACCCACCGTGATCCTGACCAGGATCCTGACAAGTGTGGGTCCAACAGTAATCGTATACGTAATAAAAAATTTTTTATTAGAAATCTGATTAGTTTCAGCTTTAGTAACTTTGCCGAGGTTTGGGACACGGTCTCTTTGGAAGCAGCCGGCCGGAGCGGAACCAGATGACGTCGGCTCACTTTTCTGTCCTCGGTCCTCCGGCACGGTAACCTAGAAACATAATATTGAATGATATGAAGGAGAAGCCGCGGATCACAGACAGACCTTTATAAAGCCGTCGCCGTGCAGCAGACTCGCACCGCAGCGGAAAGAATTAAGCCTCGCTGCTCATGATTTAATGCCACGCGGTAATTCTTCACATCCGCCGCCGATGGGCGTTCGGGCTCGTTACTCAGGGGTTCGTGAGACTCCTCAGGGCCGATCGATACCGATAAGGAGAACTTGACCTGCTGAAGTTTGGAGCGGCCGTTCTGCGCCCAAATGTTTGAGTTCTCTTACTTCAGACTCCTGGTGTTCCTCATGTGGTCTGTACTAGTGTTCACTTGAGTATTAATACTGTATTCTTTTATAGTATTTGTGGACGTTCTTCCATCTAATCGTTGATGCCACACGTTCTTCAATCCTGTCCAGCTAGGTGTCATAAGTGGGCATTACGGCACTGCTGGCAGCTCCTGGTCACACTTTTTAAAGTAGACCAGAGATACACTAGGGGTGGCTCGGTGGGTAGCACTGTTGCCTCACAGCAACGCTCCGGGTCCTTTCTGTGTGGAGTTTGCATGTTCTCCCTGTGTCTGTGTGGGTTTCCTCCAGGAGCTCCGGTTTCCTCCAACAGTCCAAAGACGTGCAAGTGAGGTAAACTGGAGCTACGAATTACCTGTAACTACCTGTCCTGTCATGAATGTACGTGAGTGTGTAAAACATGACGTTAAAATCCTAATAAATATATATATATAAATACACTACGCAGCCAAAAGTATTTGGACACCTGACCATGAGCTTGTCGGACGTCCCATTTCAAAAAACAGCTATAAATCTTTTCAGCTATAACAGCCACCACTCTAATGAAACGGATTCTTACAAGACTCTAAAGTGTGTCTGTGGGAATTTGTGCCCATTCAGGTGTACAGCTGGGCACTGATGTTGCTCAAGAAAGCCTAAGTTGATGTTCCGGTTCATTCCAAAGCTGTTGGGTGAGCCTGAGGTCAGGGTTTTTCTTCATGTCTCTATAGTGCTTGTAATGCTGGAACTGGAGAGGGCCTTCCCTAAAGTGTTGCCGCAAAGTGTTTGATTTCATCAGGCCACTGGTTCTCCGTTCAGTATTTGACTTAACCCAGTTTAGCTGATAAGCAGTTTGTTGTAATTGGTCGTAAAAATGTTGCTTTCATAGATTCATGGACGTGATATTTATTTATTTATTTATTTGTTTGTTTGTTTGTTTGTTTGTTTGTTTGTTTGTTTGTTTGTTTGTTTATTTATTTATTTATTTATTTTTTAATCCTGAGGCCTGGATTAAAATTTCTGATTCTTAGTGGAATGAGGAAGCAGGTTTTTTATTTATTTATCTGAGTTTATTATAAGAAACTACGTAAACCCTTTAAAGTCGATTTAACGACGTTTATGATATTTGACAGAAGTAATCACTGCTCTCGCTCTCATTCAGTCATCTCTCTCTCTGCTCTCTCATGTGAAGAGCTGAGGAACGTTTCAGAGGTGTGAAACCTTTTCTGACTTTCTCTTAGGGGCGTGGCTCAGTTCAGGAATTCCAGTTGCTTCGCCCCGCCTCTCGTGGAACACGTGGCCCCGCGGCTGAAGACAGACAGGCTGTGTCGGGGTTACTGTAGGGTGTTTGGTTAGCGCAGGTTTGGGCGACTCGGATCTTTATCTTGGCCTCCGCGTGACTTCACCGTGATCTGAGCTCGCTTCTGAATCGGACTGAGTCCTGATTTTTGTTTTTCCGTTCTTTTTAAAAAAATGTTTTTTCTCCCTTTTAGTTCGTCCAATTGCGTCACGCTTCCTCTCCACCAATGCCGATCCCTGCTCTGATTGAGGAGAACGAAGCTAACCCACTCTCCCTCCGGCACGTGGGCAGCAGCCGTACGCATTTTGTCACCTACACTTCGAAGAGTGCAATGCAGCTCAGCGTTGTGTACGGAGAGACACACCCTAAAAGCACTCTTTTCCCATCTCTGTGCTTAATCCCACCCCTTACATGAACAACAGGCCAGTCGGCAGGCAGAGCTGAGACTTGATACGATGTATTCGAGATCCCAGCTCTGGTTCCAGCGTGTGTTTTTACCGCTGCGCCGCCCGAGCGGCCTTGGTTTTCCATTCTTACTGTGAAGCTGCAGAACTGTCTGAGCTTAAGTGACCTGGACATTTGGATTAACGACAGTCATTAAATGACACTCATAAATCAAATGATAGAATAAATAGAAGCTATGATACACAGCACAGCTACCTTAATAGTTGAATGTAAACCTAGAACATCCAGCGCCCGGTCTTAAAGATGAAAATTCTCGGCCGTGTTTTGACCCCTGACCTCCTGCGTCCACAGAATTGGTTGTTAGTTTTCTAAACTCGGTTACCCGAGTCCTGTTTACTCGTGTTTTTAGCTGCTTTGCTTTGACATCTTGGACATTTTGACTAAGCGATTGCTAACTGAATTGCCGTAGGATCGCTTGGATGCCTCATAGTGCAGATTAACAGCAGAATTTCACAGCAAATTGCATATTACACGGAAAACGGCTCATTCTACAGTCCGTGATGAGATTTTCACGTCCATGAATTAGGTAGGACCTTAAGTACAAGCTTTCGCTCTATTGATTTCTGAAAACTGTAGTCACAAGTCCATTATTAGAAGGAACGACCTAAAAAAGGTGACTTTTATATTTGGGAATCCGGTGCAATTCCTAAATAAAGGTGTTTCTATACACAGATTTTAGCATCAGCCTGGCGGCTCCTGATTTCTGATCTCATTTGCCTGGAGACCTCGGCTACTTTAAACTCCTCCAGTACTAAAGTGATGCGTGCACGCTACATGGTCTGAATTCTGATTATTCCCATCGTAGCGCTGTACCCACAGTCGCTGTAGGGTTCTGATCTGCTCATATCTGATCATTAAACAGCACAGGCAGCTCTATCAAACCAAAAACAACAGACGCACCTTTGACGGCAGATTTGAGATCGACTTAAATGTGAATTCTTTTATTCATTTATGTATTTATTTTGACAGGGAGCGGAGCCACGGCGGTTGTCCAGGCCGCGTACTGCTTACCCAGGAAGGAGAAGGTCGCTATCAAGCGCATCAACCTGGAGAAATGCCAGACCAGCATGGACGAGCTACTGGTAATAAAAAATCTGCACACACACGCACACCTATAATATCCATAATAATTATAATATACTGTACACTATGACTATGAGCTTGTCGGGCGTCCCATTTCTAAAACGAATGCAGACGCTCTTCTAAGACTTTGAAGTAAGACCGTGGGAATTTGTGGGAACTGGGCGCTGATGTTGTTCCAGTTCATTTCATACAGGAAATGACCCTCCCTAAACTATTGCTGCAGAGTCAGAAGCATGTAATTCTCTTTATATGACTGATCTATTACACATGATTGCAAATGCTGTGGCTGAAACACATGAGGGCTCGGTGGGTAGCACTGTCGCCTCACAGCAAGAAGGTCCGGGTCCTTTCTGTGTGGAGTTTGCATGTTCTCCCCGTGTCTGTGTGGGTTTCCTCCGGGAGCTCCGGTTTCCTCCCAGAGTCCAAAAACAGGCAGTCAGGTTAATTGGAGACACTGAATTGCCCTATAGGTGAATGGCGCCCCATCCAGGGTGTTACTGTGTGCCTTGCGCCCATTGAAAAGCTGTGATAAGCTCCAGCACCCCCCCAGCAACCCTTATTGGATAAGCGGATAAGAAAGTGAGTGAGTGAAACACATGAATGCAATGATTAAAACTGGTGTCCCGATACTTTTGTCCTTTTATGTTATTTATGTACTGTATAAAACTAGAGCGCATGTTTCTAATCAGGTTCTGTTTTATTTTATGATGTTGCTTAACATCTGGCCGGTTAAGCCGTTCCTGAAAAGCATTCTTTGTGTGTGGAGCGCTCCGGGGGGGGGGGGACCTTGCGCCTCGTCGGCGGTGAGGCACAGCTTTAAGGGTTTCTGCCGAAGTGCGCGCTGAACCGGTCGAGCAGGGTTTCAGTCTTTTCAGAGGATCCTGCCAGGATGATAAACAAAGAGGAGCGTTGTAGAGCTGACGTTTTATTTCTGACGGCTCTTAATTTCGTAGGTTTTGCTGCCGGGAGGTCGTCTGATCCGCTCCTCTTACAGTAAACCCGGGAGAGGAGATTAGGGTCGGTGTTTGGACCGATCATGGAGCTTGTGGTTAAATGGTACTTCATGTAGATAGATAGATAGGTATGTAGGTAGGTAGGTAGGTAGTGTAGGTAGGTAGGTAGGTAGGTAGGTAGGTAGGTAGGTAGGTTGATACTTTATTGATCCCAAAGGAAATTAAAAATCTGTAAATATCTGTAGATTTAAGGAGTGTTGCTCGTTCTTGTCAACCTCACAGTCTTCCAGTTAAGCACAGACAGCGTGAGCTTGAGCTAACATTTAAATCTTAATAAAATGAGAAATTTTTTGGTGATTTCTTTCTAAGAAAGAAAATATGACTTGGCCCCTGAAGCCACTCTCCAAGCAGCTTCTCTCTGAGCATTTCCTGGTGTCTCCACATCTGTGAAATCCAGATTCCATAAATCATATTCTCACGGTCACAGTACAACAGAGAAAGACGATCTGTGGGTCGTGCTGAACAAACAAGTCTGATCCATGGAGGCGCCACCTCACAACTTACAGGAGTTAAAGGATCTGCTGCTGACATCTTGGTGCCAGATACCACAGCACACCTTCAGCGGTCTAGTGGAGTCCATGCCCCGACGGGTCAGTGCTGTTTTGGCAGCAAAAGGCGACCAACAGAATATTAGGAAGGTGGTCATAATGTTATGTCTGATCTTAGTAGATAGATAGGTAGACAGATACTATTGATAGATAGATAGATAGATAGATAGATAGATAGATAGATAGATAGATAGATAGACACACAGACAGACAGACAGACAGATACTATTGATAGATAGATAGATAGACAGACAGACAGACAGACAGATAATTAGACAGACAGACAGACAGACAGACAGATACTATTGATAGATAGATAGATAGACAGACAGACAGACAGACAGATAATTAGACAGACAGACAGACAGACAGACAGACAGACAGACAGACAGACAGACAGACAGACAGACAGATAGATAGATAGATAGACAGAAAGATAAAAAGACAGACAGACAGACAGACAGACAGATAGACAGACAGAATAGAAAGCTCAGTCTCAGAATACCATCCTGGTTTATGGATCCTGACCAGCATTAGCGGGTTCCTGTATCTTTAAGCAGTTTCTATAGTTAAAAGGAATTAAATCAGAAACCCTCACACACACGTTTGTGGGAAAATACTTTGCACAGACTTAGTACAAAGACATAAGGTCAAGGTCCAAGGCCCCCTACAGTAAGTCCTCCAGTATTTATATATGTATATATTTATTTACCTTTATTTAACCAGGCAAGACATTAAGAACAAGTTCTTATTTACAGTGACAGCCTGTCAAGTGCCAAGGAGCAGTTATGGCTGGAAGAAAACCAGGAAGAGACAGATAGATTAGATGGACAGACAGACAGACAGACAGATAGATAAATAGGGACCAAAGAAAACAAAGAGAAGAGAGAAACGTAGAATAGAATTGAGTAGAACGCCTTTATTTGTCATATATACATATACACACGTACAGTACAGAAATAGTTTCTTCACATATCCTAGCTCGTTTGGAAGCTGGAGTCAGAGCACAGGGGCAGCTGAGAGCGTTAAGGGCCTTGCGCAAGGACCCAACAACCTTTCGATTGATAGACCAAAGCTCTACCCACTGCCCCTAAAACATACACAACACGTCACTTAAAACAATCACAAGTATCATTAAATCTGCCTTTGATTTAATCCTTTGAAATGATATCTGATCAGTTGAGGATTTAAGGGCTTTTAATTCGATATACTGTGAGGACCGTCTTCAGCCAGCGAGGTCAGGTTACCCTCAGACCTTATCCGGTTCTAATCTCACCTCTATTTATGTTTTATTTAGGATATTAGGCTTTTATAGTTTCCTTGCCTGGCTAACAGAGGATAAAGTTGGAAGGAGGGGAAAGTAGGGCACATGGAAAACAGCGAGGGTGGTAGGTATGTGGGTTTCCCCTCTGTCATTCTGTGCTTTTACGGCCTGCTGAGCAACCTCTTAAACACAGAGGAAGCCTTAAAGTAAACACAGATCGTTCCTCAGACCAGCCTGAAGGACTCGGAGAGATTTCCAGAGATCTTCGACACGAGTCTGGATCGTCCTCTGGCCTAAACGTGAAAATAAAAAGGTCATAAGAATGCACGGCGAGGATGGTACGAGTCGACCGGCATTTTATCGGAATTATTGCTGTAATGCAATACTGGCATTGTTGGGCTGTGAGCTCAGAGATCTGCTAAAGACGTTCTAAGACGATAATCCTGAAAAGATCCACACCAGAATGCTGTAATCCCTCTGGGAATGCTTTCCTTCAAGTCCTGTGTTGTTTGTGGTGGGATCTTAAAGATTCTTTGAGAAGAAAAGCCGACATTTTTAAAGTATGAAGAAAGTGCTGATCTAATGAGCATGTGATTGAGGAGAACTTCAGAGGAGCTTTACTTCATCCTTTGTGCTGAAAATTCAGAACGACCAAAAGTATTTGGACGCCTGACTATGAGCTTGTTGGACATACCATTTCAGAAACCATGGTGGGATCATTTTGACTAGAACAACAGCCACTTTTCTAAGTAGGCTTCTCACAAGTATGTGGAATTCTGTGGGAATTTGTGCCTATTTAATCAAAAGACCAATTGCTGGTCAAGAAATGCTCGGTTGATATTAGTTGTCCGAGTTCTGATGCCATTAATTATTAATTGAAGTGATAAATGTGTTCGCAATTTACTCACTCACTCACTTTCTTAACCGCTTATCCAATAAGGGTCGTGGGAGGGTGCTGGAGCCTATCCCAGCTTTTCGATGGGCGCAAGGCACACAGTAACACCCTGGATGTTATGCCAGTCCATCGCAGGGCATACACACACACACACCCATTCACCTATAGAGCAATTCAGTGTCTCCAATTAACCTGACTGCATGTTTTTGGACTGTGGGAGGAAACCGGAGCTCCCGGAGGAAACCCACGCAAACTCCGCACAGAAAGGACCGGGACCGACCCGCCTGGGGATCGAACCCAGGACCTTCTTGCTGTGCGGCGACAGCGCTACCCACCGAGCCACCGTGCCGCCTGTTCGCAATTCAGCAGACGCTTTTATCCAAAGCGACTTAGAGTACCGTGACAGTATACAGTTTAAGCAATCGATGGTTGAGGGCCTTGCTCGAGGGCCCAACAGTGGCAGCCTGGCAGTGATTGGTCTCGACCCAGCGACATTTTGATTACTAGTCCAGCACCTTAACCACTAAGCTACAACTGCCCTGTCAGTTGATGTTCTAGTTCAGCTTTTACTTGGTCACGACTGCTTCCCTTTGCTGGTGCTTTGCCCCTCTCCTGATACGTTTGTTGGTCGTCTAATCGAATTGCTACCCGTCCGAGTTCTGATGCCATTAATTATTCATCGCGGCGATAAGTCTCGCCCACGCGGCTGCATTCGCAAACGTGCTGCCTGCTTCAGAATAAAGCTCCATTCTTCAGTTGGTGTTTCTACATTTTACATTTTCAGGATTTAGCGGACGCTTTTATCCAAAGTGACTTACAATACGGTGACTGTATACTGTCTAAGCTATCGAGGGTTAAGGGCCTTGCTTAAGGGCCCAACAGCGACCTTTTAATTACTAGTCCGGTACCTTAACCACTGGGCTACAACGTCCCTGTTTCTGTTATTGTGTCCTCGTTATTATTCGTACTCTGTGCTCTTTGGGTTGAGAGAGGTCTTTCATCCGCGACTCTCCCACCGTGCCGAACACAGAGTAACAGTGATGTAATGGTGTCCCCATAGTGGCCCCTCTGTGTCGTATCCTCCCCGGACGTCCACGTGATGCGTCCGATTAGACGAGACGCTGCGCTGCTCAGATTCTTCATCGGTTTCGTCCTGGTGAGCGACGCCCTGCGGGGAGGTCGTTCATCAGTCCACCAATCAGAACTCTCGTCTTCTTCCTTTATTCCAGCAGAAGCTCCAGTTCTTTTTCAGGGATCTTATCCCCTTCAATCGCAGTAACGAAGTGGCCGCTTCCATCCCTCATTACGCTCTGGAACATGAGGGCCCGAACGGCAAATGAGCTTTTACAGGCTTGTGAGCTCCGTTGGCAATTACGACCCACCACCGATTCCAGCACCACCGAGGGCCGCACAAATCTTCAGAAGTGCCAGAACTAATAGCACAGAGACCCCGAGTGTGTTCCGGCAGACAGACGCGTTCCTGTCCTCGGGCCTGAACGCTGGATTAAATTATGAAACGATACAATCCGTTCCAGTCTGGCAGCTTCTCCATCAGAGAAAAATAACAGTGAAAAAAAAATAAGCCCGAGGCCTGGGCTGAAAACACACCCGAGCACACCCAGAGCTCTGGAGGCAGCGGGTAATCAATCCCCTTCCAACCGACTGATATGGAAGCTCTCGGTGAAGAGGAACAGTGGGCGAGGAGGAGGAGGGTCACATCACCCAGCAGATCTTTCACTTCCAGACTCATTGTTGGACTATTACGGAGGTGGAAGTCTATATCCAGTAACACCGTCTCATCCACGTGACCTCCTTTGTTCTACCTTTTCCGGCCTGGATGAATCGGAACCTCTATTTCTGCAGTCGAATATTTCAGTCTACTGTAGAGCAACCCCCCCCCCCTCAACCCTAACCCTAACCCCCCCCCCCCCCCCCCCCCCCCCTGCTATTCCTGACTCATCGGCGTGAGAGACGCCACACCTACGACCATCCCGTATCCCGGAGCTCAGAGGAGTTTCCACACGCCGCAGGTTCAAACTTGCAACGTGGAATCTGATCGGCATTAAATAATGCGCAAGTGCTGCAACTTTACAAGACCGTAATTATTTTCAGATTTTACCACCGCTTTATCCTGGTCAGGGTTGCAGTGGGGCTGGGCGCAGTGCATTAATACACCCCGGTCAGGGCGCAGATCTAGTTAGATGCAATGGAGGGTTAACAATCTTGTTCAGAGGCCTATGATCAGTAGTCCGGACCTTATGTAGCATGAGGTTGGCACCACACATGTGTCGGAGAGCCCTCCTCTGCCTGGGTAGAGGTCTGCAGCAGGGGAGGAGACACTCTTTGGGAATTGGATATGACTAAATTGGAAGAAAAATGGGAAAAGTGCATAAATATACGACCGTCTCTGTGTGTGCAGAAAGAGATCCAGGCCATGAGCCAGTGCCACCATCCCAACATCGTCTCCTACTACACCTCGTTCGTGGTGAAGGACGAGCTGTGGCTGGTGATGAAGCTCCTCAGTGGTGGTGAGTCTCTTCTTTCTTTCGTTTCTTTCTTTTGTTTATTTGTTTCTTTCTTTCTGGCTTTTTTTCATTTGTTTCTTTCTTTCTTTTGTTCGTTCGCTTTTTCGTTTGTTTGTTCTTTAGTTTTTTCTTTTTTTCGTTTCTGTCTTTCTTTCATTTGTTTTTTTTTTGTGTTTATTTGTTTGTTTATTCTTTTATCCGTTATTTTTTGTTTGTTCATTTGTTTGTTTGTTCTCCTTCCTTCCTCTTTCTTTCTTTCGTTTGTTTGCTCTTTCGTTTGTTTGCTCTTTTGTTTGTTTGCTCTTTTGTTTGTTCTCTGTTTCTTTTCATTCTTTCTTTTATTATTTTGTTCGATTGTTTGTTTGTTCGTTTGATCATTTTCCTTCCTCCCTCTTTTTGTCTTGCATTTATTTGCTCTTTTGCTTGTTTGTTCTTTTTAGTTTTTTTTGTTTGTTCTTGTTTCATTCTTTCTTTTTTGTTTGTTTTGTTTCTTTTTTTTCTATCATTCTTTTTTTGTTTGTTCTCTTTTCATTCGCTCTTTCTTTCTTTTGTTTGTTCGTTTGTTCTTTCGTCTGTCTGTCTTGTATGTACATGAAATGATTAAAAACATCGTTCGTTCTCCGTGCTGGTTTATAATAACGCTTTACGCCGCCCTGGAGGAACGGTAGCACACGCTTATTCGTGCACCAATAATTAATAAAGGAGCAGTTAGACCAGGAGCAGTTAGACCGGGTGCAATTACTTTTTCACTCCTGTGTGTATCTGTGGTATTAAGTTGAACAGCTCTGCTGGGTCTCGCTGCTCGTTTCTTTGAGGGCAGCGGTGCAGTTGAGGGCAGCGGTGATGTTTGATGAACTTGGGCAGTAACGAGCTGGATGCTGAGGGGCGGTGGACAGCGTAGCAGCTGCAGGAGCGCTAGCCGAGGTCGGCGGGTTCTCAGCGACTGCGCTAATCACAGGCGTCAGACAATTAGAGCGCACAGACTTTCATCAGCGTGAGGGATGACAGGAAGAGGAAGCTGCACTTATCAGCAGCACATCAGCGTGTTCCTCACCGTCTCTGCACACTATTCCATTACAAACGCGTTTGTGTTGATGTGTCCAGGCTACTGTCCACATACTTACGTCCGTGCAGCGTATCAGTATTTGAGACTGAGAACCATGTGGAATTTTTCCAGAAACCAGATGCTTCCTGTGCATTCCTCAGCCCTCCTGACCTCCCCACCTTCATGCCCACGCCGATCCTCCCCTCCTCATTGGCCTGCCGTGCTTATCTGCTCGCCGACCTTGTAGGCGTGCGTTAACCCTGCCCTCAAACCCACGAGCGGCCGGAAACCAGAAACGGCGACTCCGACAGGCTGCGGGACAAAGAGCCTTTGCTTTCCGTATCTGCAGCGCGGACGGCCGGGCTGCTTTACCGTTCGGCGCTATACGAGACTTCTGGGAAAGTCTCAGAAAGAACTGGAAAGAGTGCGATGGTTTAAATCGAGTGTGAATGTCGAATTGTCGACTTGGATCCTATAAAGTGGGCCTGCCAGCTCGGTGGGGTCTTTCCGAACATCGCAGTACAGTTGAAGCTGCCATTTAAATCCAAACAGATTATTTTACTCCCCATTTATTCTGTTTATTGATGCCCTTCTGTCAGAATAACCATAATTCCTCCGTGTTTTTTAATGTGCACGGCCTTCAAAAAGTAATCATGCTCAGCTTCGGCATCAAAGTGCGAATATGAGACGAATCTGCATTTGTTTGTCTGAAAGCTCCACATGTATCTGTGTTTATCTGGATTGTCCTCACTGTTTCACTTTTAAACTTGTGTTACAGCTCCAGCTTCTGAGAAATTGTGAGAATTCTGAGTCTAAAACGCTTCTGGTTCAAAATAAAGCTTAACGTGGTTTAATGTGGTAAAAGAAGGAGACAGGAGCACTAAACTTCTTTTCATTATTATTGCTCATAAGTTCCTCCACTAATCACATTCCTCACTCGCTGTTTTACTACAATGAGTCACGTTAAGCTGTTTGTACGACCTGAGTCGCTTTTACCATGTCGTATCAAACAGTTCGTCTCATTGGAGGAGCTTTGAAAAGGTCAGCGAACAGCAAACTGGGTCCTCAGTGCGCCGATGTGGAAGGAGCTCCTCAGACCGTTTATTCATTTCCTCTGTGTTCTTCCACCGTCAGGCTCGGTGCTGGACGTGATCAAGCACATCATCTCACGGGGCGAGCACAAGACCGGGGTGCTGGATGAACCCAGTATAGCCACCATACTGAAGGAGGTTCTGCAGGGACTCGAGTACCTGCACAAAAACGGACAGATTCACAGGTGAGCCACGGGAAGTCATGCTGCTTTATGTTGGGATGAGGGATCTACTGGTCATTCAAAGCTGAATGGTTAAAATCTAAATAAATAAACAAGGGTCTCGATGATTAAGGTACTAGACTAGTGATCAGAAGGTCGCTGGTTTAAGCCCCACCACTACCAATCGCTTTTTTGCACCCTATTTGCATCTATTAGTGTCTGATTGGAGCTGATCTTTCTCCATCTCTCTCTGACTGAGGGTCGAGGGTCGCTTCTTTTCACCTGCCAGGGGTGGAGCCATTCAACTTCTGTTGTTCTGATGTTCACGTACCTATTGTGGGTGCTTTAGACGCCGGACAGGAGTCTGCACACCCTATAATCAGCAGTTTCTTTAGTCTGTCTAATTGTTTTGCTGCTATTTTGGGACAGCCTAGTGAGAAGAACTGTACAGTAACCATCTAGAAGGTTGTGGGTTTGAATCCCAGCTCTGCTACCTATCCATAGTTGGACCCATGTGCAAGACCTTTAACGCTCTCGAGTCCAGGGGTGTCGTACAATGGTATACGCAGAAAACACGACAAAAAACAACAAAACGTGGCTGGTTCAAGCTCCACCACTGCCAGGTTGCCACTGTTGGGCCCTTGAGCAAGGCTCTTAACCCTGAATTGCTTAGACAACACAATGTCACAGTACTGTAAGTCGCTTTGGATAAAAGCGTCTGCTTAAATGCTGAACTGAACCGTGTACCCAGAGAAGGAATTTGCACTGCTTTTAACCTCCGAGACAAGAAATAAACAAGTCAGGCTGATTATACAGTCTAAATTACCCACTGTGCCCTGCGTACGCCCCATAAGCAGGATCATATGAGCGAGAGCAGAATTGGTGTCCAGAATTAGCCGAGAGAATCAGAAGGAATCACACGGTACTCGTGTCGAGCCAGCGGAAAGCAATTAGAGGCAGCGGGGCGAGTCGGACTCGCGAGGTCTTTCACCGCCTCATTCGCGTCTACGTGCGTGCCAGAGCGGCGGGGTTTCAGATGCAGCGTCTGACAACCTACCGATGGGCTTCTCACCTCGGGCGCGGTGGCTTCACAGGCCGCTCTAATTACTCGCATGTGCTTCTCAGCTGGCCCATGTGAGGGTCACCTGGGGGGGGGGGGGGGGGGGGGGGTTGATAAATAAGCACGTCGTGTACTTTCAGCAGGCTCAGAACATCTTACACTCTCATCTTGTGCCGGTTTGTTTATGATCAGGTAGTAAAGTCTGGGTTTGGGTCTTTCGCCTGTCTGACCCCTGGAAGTAAATAGGTTGTCATGGAAACGTCAAAGTAAAAGGGTTCTTCAGCCACTGGACGTGGAAGTGACCGAACCAGTATGAAGAGTTAGAGAAAGATCTATCGGCAAGTATAAATCTTCAGGACGTTTTCAGAACGCCGCCACACCTGCGCGGCCGGGAGGGAACGTCCACGTCTATAAATAAATAACCGCTTTATTTATCCTCGTCCTCTAAAGGGGCTGTAAATGTTCGCGGCTAGGTTCTTCCATGGCTGTCTGCTTTTTATAGCAGAACAGCTGTGTTTTCTATAATACAGCAAACAATACAGAGATGAGAAGATAAAACGCATCTCCAGCGGTGCAGCTTGTCTGTAAAATAGCACCGACTTGTAGTGATTGTACCTGCTAACGGTGCTGCCTGAGTTCCGGGGGCTTGGGGTTACGTGAACCTAGTTATTAAGGGGTGCATGCTGTATCAGTGCACCCTCAGTGCAGGTCACAAGCTCGCGTTAATAGGAGGGTTGTGTGTAGATTTGCATTCGCAATTTCAGCATTCAGCTGACGCATTTATTCAAAGCGACTTACAGTACTGTGACAGTATACGGTCTAAGCAGTTGAGGCATAAGGGCCTTGCTCAAGGGCCCAGCAGTGGCAACCCGGCAGTGGTGGGGCTTGAACCAGCGACCTTTCAATTACTAGTCCAGTACCTTAACCATGAGGCTACAACCACCCTGTTCTGCCCTGATCTCCTCTGTTGCCCCATAATAATGAAAGCACTGAGGTTTTTTTTTCACCACTTTAATTCCATTGTACATAAATGCAAAACAGGTCAAAAAATGCCAGCTTAACGTGCCCGTGATGGTAAATACATGGACATATTTGCATAAAGTTATGCAGTTGTGGCACCCGTGTGGCGCAGCATTCCTCTTGCTCCTGTGACAGTGACTCCTACTGTCTGGTTGAGGTGCCAGCACACTAAAAAGAGGCAGAGAGCAGCGTGGTGCCCCGTATGTGCTGAGGCGGTGTAAAGAAGTAGCCGACAGTTTCACACGTGTCAGAGGGGGGCGTTTGGTGACCCGGCTGTTCTCGATCAGATCCGGGTTGTGCAAGCAGCAACAGATAGGCAGTCGAGAATTGGAAATGACTAGATTGGGAGATAAAGGGGAACAAGCCTTACATAATAATAATCTAGGGTAGATGGAACACCTTTATTTGTCATATAGACATAGGGTCAGACGTTGCACGGCACCCCAGAGCTGAGAGGGTTCAGATGCTTGCCAGTGGTTTTAAAAAGAGGTTCATATATTTATGGTTGTTGTGTTTATTTATTTCTGATTGATAAAATGCTGTAGTTACAAAAAAATTGTCAGACAGCGGCGCTGAGTTTAATGCCAGTTTTATAGCAGAGTAATAAAACTATGTGGGTATTGCATATAATGAATATATAATATAGTGTGTGTGATATATATATTAATAATATATATTATGGTTATATATGTGTCCGGAGAGCAGGGCTCTGTGTTATGAGGTCTGATTTTTGAGATCTCCTCTGCTGCCCCCTCCTGGACAGAACTCGATTTCTGCCAGCATCCGAAATGCCAACATATTCACGGATTCATCATCTTTCACTGGTCTGACCTTTATTTATCAGTCAGATCTCAATCCTGCCGTCGATTTCATCGAATCCGAGCTAAATTAAACAAGTCAGATGTAAGAAAAGAATCGAATACACAGACACGTCAGTCCGTCTGGCTCGTCTGTCCCTGCAGTCTAGACGGTCGGTCCTGCACGGCGGCACAGAAACTCAAAAGTGCAGCAGGTCCTGAAGAAGACGCTTATAAATGACCACCATGTATGCGGACACACCTTCTTAATAGCAGGATTAGCAATTTTATCTGTGTCCGTAGATAATATTTCCGCCCTAGTCATGAAGTGGAAACATCCAGGCGCAACAACAGCTCGGTCTTGATGTTACACAAGACCTACATGTTCAGCAGCAGGATTTTTAATCTAGAACCTGAGACTGCTATGAATACTGGAGTGGTTTTCAGATCTATCTGACTCCAGTTTAGGCGTCCAGTCCAGTTTGGGCAGATGTCAGGAACATGCTGGGGTCGATTCGGGGTCATTTGTGGTGGTTTCTTTCCAAGCGAACCTACTTTATAAATCTAATTTGTTTGCACATTTACAAACCTTTTAGAAAGGAGGCTGTTATAGCTGCGATGCCATGAACAGGCTAACACGCTTATAGTGTGATGTCCACATACTTTTGACCATATGATTAAATGTTTGATTATTATAATTAGGATGTCTGTTCTGTCTCGCCGCCCCCCTTGTGACGACTGGGCCCTAGGAAGCTGCCTAATGTGCCCGTACGTAGATCCCTGCCCTTTCAGAAGCAACTCGTCTCAGTCCTGTGGGTTTGATTCTGTGCCGTATCTCTGATCTGTAGGTCAGCACCTCCCGAACTGAAGAAGAGCTTCGTAAATGGTCCTACGCGCTCGGTTCGGCGTGGGCGTGAAATAAACGATTAGGAAGGTCGTCAGACCGTCTGAACACGCAGACGTGCCTCGGCGTCCTACCGCTCTCAATCCGAACCGAGTGACCTCCTGTAGCAGCCTCTGTCATGAGTCTGTCACCATGACTACCGCTGGCAGGATGGTCCAGTTAGTGGCTCAGCATCTCACACACACACACACATGCACACACACTGAGCTGTCCTCAGCTGAAAATCCTCCTTGCCAGCAGGGTTCTTAACAGATCCAAATCTGAGTGGACAGAGACACCGAGTGCGTCTCGCATCCGAAACGAGGCGAGCAAGCAAGTCGATGGTTCCTTTATTTAGCTCAAATCCATCATGTAAAGTGAATGATATGCATCCGGCTGTACAGCAGCAGTTTAGGGAAGGCCCTTTCCTCTTCCAGTACAATAAAGCAAGCACTATAAAGACATGAGGAAAAGCTCAGTGTCTGAACAGCTCTGGAATGAACCGGAACATCAACTGAGGCTTTCTTGACCAACATTTTGACTAAATGACTAAATAGGCACAAATTCTCACAGACGTACTTCAAAGTCTTGTGAGAAAAGCATCAGCTTTGTCAAACAGCAGTGTGTGTGTGTGTGTAATGCTCATTATGTTTTGTGCCGTGTGTGTTTGCAGGGATCTGAAGGCTGGAAACATCCTGCTGGGGGAGGACGGCTCCGTCCAGATCGCAGGTACGTCACACACAGTCAGGTGTCCGCGTAATTAATTCTACGCTTGCGTCCCAGTAAGAGAAGCAGCTCAGTGAACCCCTCGGTGTTTTGGGGAATAAAAGAGCGCCTTCTGTTGCGTCCCCAGACTTCGGTGTAAGTGCCTTCCTGTCCACCGGCGGTGACATCACCAGGAATAAGGTGCGCAAGACGTTCGTGGGAACTCCATGCTGGATGGCTCCGGAGGTCATGGAGCAGGTAAACCACCCGATCCCTCACCGACCACCTGTACGATGTTCCGTTTTCCCAGAATGCATGAGTAGTGCATTTGTTGTTTTTGTTGTTAAAGGTGAAGGGTTATGACTTCAAAGCGGATATCTGGAGTTTCGGGATCACAGCCATCGAGCTGGCCACCGGAGCGGCACCCTACCACAAGTATCCTCCCATGAAAGTAAGTTTGGGTGTCCCCAGTAAGTATTTAATCCTATAGTTCCACCGTTCCACCACTAGACGTCGCTTTTTCCCTTGAGCGGAATTTTCCTTATTATGTTGGTGTACAACGGTTAATTGTCGTGTGAACTCTAATCTAACTTTGTGCCACGCTGTAGGTGTTGATGCTGACCCTGCAGAATGATCCTCCCTCCCTGGAAACAGGCATCACCGATAAAGAGATGGTGAAGAAATACGGCAAGTCCTTCAGGAAGATGATCTCGCTGTGCCTGCAGAAGGACCCGGAGAAAAGGTGAATTGTGTTACAGGTGATGGATATACAGCTTATTTTGTGACTGAAGAACCTGCGTGTTTATCCCGTTTTTATTTTTTCCACCCAGGCCGACATCATCGGAGCTTCTGAAACATAAATTCTTCCAGAAAGCGAAGGTAAACGTCTCGGCTCATTTGTCTACCGTGCTGCAGAGTGTGAAAATAGTGTGAATGTGTTCGTATAGCAGGCGTCTTATCCGTGTTCCTCATATACGCTGTCTGTATAGTGTTCAAACTCGCATGTTTGAATCTCAGCAGAGTCTGAGGGAGGGGAAGAGAGATAGGGTGTCTTCCTGCTGCTATTGCTATATTAAGTGTGGGACTGTTCCAGGTGCCTGTGCAAGTAAGGAGGGGTGGTCGAGTCACATGGGGCTTAGTGTGGCTTTTTCTCTCCAGCTAAATTGTCCATGTCACGTTGATGTATTAAACAATTGTTAATTAATGTTCTGTGAACTCTTGTGGTACACTGAATGATCCTCCCTCCCTGGAAACAGGCATCAAACTGAAGGTGGGGGTTGAGTCACATGGAGCTTAGTGTGGCTCTCCTGGATGGGATGGGAACCCAACACTGGCAGGTGATAAGAAGTGGCCACAGATCGGACACGTGTCGAGGGGGGCATGTGGTGATCCGGCTCTCCTTAATCAGATCTGGGCTTGTCCAAGCACCAGCGTATTCACAGATGACTAAAAAGTTCTACCCCATGCACACATTAAACCCACGTCCTTTTTTAGTCCGCGTGTGGGTGGTGCAGATTGCATACTGCGCTCTAAATCAGCCGTACGTGGATGCTGGCATTTAGTGTGCAGGTACTGCATAGCAGGAGTATTCGGGGATGTTCCCGGTACATTGTGGGGGGTAAATAGGGTAATAGGGTCAAATAGGGTCATTTTAATGAGGGTAAATAGGTTCATAAATTGTATTTTTTTATATAAAGGGTAAATAGGTTCATACATTGTATTTTATTTTAATGAGGGTAAATAGGTTCATAAATTTTATTTTTTTAATCAGGGTAAATAGGTTCATGAATTGTATTTTATATATATATAAAGGGTAAATAGGTTCATAAATTGTATTTTTGTTTTAATTAATTTTCTTACATTAAAAAAAGACGTGCCGCAGTCCCAGGGTGTATTTTTAATAAAATGTTGTCATGTCCATGATAAAAACAGTATTTTTTTTATTTAGCTTTGTTTTGTTTGCTTTTCTTTTCCCAGAATAATGAATTTCTGCAAGAAAAGTTATTACAGAAGGCGCCCACAATAACAGAACGATCCAAAAGGGTGAGACTCAGACATTTAAAATAATAAAAAGCTTATTAAAGTTAAAAAATAACCACATTTAAATTAGGATATAGAGAACTAGGTGTGGTGTTGATGTGTGCAGGTAAGACGGGTTCCCGGCTCCAGCGGCAGGCTGCATAAAACAGAAGACGGCGAATGGGAGTGGAGCGACGACGAGCTGGACGAGGAGAGCGAGGAAGGCAAAGCCGCCGTCGCTGCTTTACGGGTAACGGATACAAACACTGGGTTTAGACGCGCCCCCCTCACCGGTTCTCGTACCTGTTGGCACCTTGTTAGCACCCTGCTGTACTGCGTGTAGTCGTTTGTCTGACGTGATCTGTGTTTATGTCTCTGACCCTGAAGGAGCCGCCGGCCAAGTCGGTTAGCCCACTGCGGCGACAAGTGCGCTTCTCTCAGCCTCTGGAAGTTCCTCCAGCCAGGGTCGGGCTCTTTTCTTGCACGTACAAATGGCTCCGTTAACAAGGAAGCTCCTCCCGTTATCAGTCAGGCGTTAAACACTCGGTAGATCGACGTGCAGGAACAGAATAAAGCAGATGAAGAGGAGTGTAGGGTTCCCGAATGTGTTTATATACACGTTAATATGATGGAAAGATGTAATTTACACACAGGTTTCACTCTGGCTGATAAGGCTTCCTCTTATTTGCCTCTGCAACAGTGACTCCTAGTGTCAGATCAGAGCATCAGCGTGGCTAGTGGCGTTAGATCAGTTACACACACCTCATCTACAGGGACGAAACTTTAAAGCACAATTAGTGCTGATTTAGTCCCTCCCGTCTTTAAATACACTAACTGGACAAAAGTATTTATTACAGGTGTAATAAATGAGTTATAAACAGTTCAGCAACAGTTTAGGGAAGGCCCTTTCTTTTTCCAGCAAGCTCGGTTTAAAGAAACTCCAGTGTCCTGCACAGAGCCCTGACCTAAACTCTTCTCTTGACTGACATCAGTGCCTAGTCATACAAATGCTGTCGTCTTTTGACTAAATGGGCACAAATTCCCATACACAGACATCTCAGAAGAGCGGCTGTTGTTCTTTTCCAGCTGAAAAGATCACACAGATGATCATAGTCAGGTGTCCGAATACTTTTGACCATATAGTGTGCCTATATTTTCATACATTGAGGTGACGTGATGATTTCAGTTTTGTGCAGTTATTTTAAGGAAAATATAAGTATTGAGGAATTCTGTTAGTTTAGCGAATGCTAGAGAGGCACACGGGGTATTTTTTTGGGAGGTCGCTTTCCTGGAAGCCATTTGTATCGCTGTGTGTGTTTCACTACTTTCACTAATCACACGCGTGAGCTGTTCTAACTAACTGAGACCTAATCTCGTTTTAATCTGGTATTAATCTGGTATTAATCTGGTATAATCTCGTAATGAGCGAATAATCAGCAGAGTGTAAAGCACTAACGCACTCGGTCTAATGCACAATACACACATTTTAACAAAGAGAAAAAGAGGAACACCCAATTCTGTCATTTACTCAAGTACGGTACAAACAATATAATGAATATAATACGTCTCCACATGGAGCTAAAAGGGTAAAGAACCTCGCTCAGGGGTCCAACAGTGGAACTAGGATTTAAACCCATAACACCCTGATTGGTAGCATCGTAAATAATAATCTATTGTTATTGTGTGTTTATTGGTGCTGTTATCCTGATGGACCTTATCACCTCTAGTGAAGGGCGTCCAGTCCTGTCCATGAAGAGCCGGCGTGGCTGCTGGTTTTTATACTATCCAAGCCCAAGCACGCCTGGTTCCACCAGTTTAATCCGTTCATCCTGGTCCTAAACACCCTTAAACACCAGATCAGGTGAAGCTTTTGCCTGGTTGGTATAAAAATCCATCATGTTGCTTGAGGCCTTCAAACTGTGGACGTTATTTGTAATTATATTCACTGGTGTTATAATTTATGTTTAAATGATGGTCAGCTTACATTTCCTAACATTTAGGAAGATTTCATTTAATCAGCAGTTTAATTGTATGTATTAGTATTTCAGGATGAGCTGTATGTCATGGTAAGAACGGGGCAGCATCCAGCCAATCCTACCCCTTTATTATGGGTGTGTCTTCAATTAGTGTAACCACTCAACAAAAGTAGCAGCAATCCAAAAATTGTGGAACGTAAATTTCCAAACTGCTTTTGCAAAATCATATCTAGCAGTAGCTCAGTGGATAAGGTTCCTGACGAGTAATTAAAACGTTGCTGGTTCAAGCCCCACCACCCCAAAGTTGCCACTGTTAGGCCCATGAGCAAGGCCCTTAACCCTCAAAGGAAGTTGCTTTGCCAAAAATGTAAATATCGAACACTTGTGTGTGTATTGAGGGCCTAAACGTGGCAGCGCTTGGTTGAACCTGCCGTCCTTCTGTCGTTATTTTGACCCGTGTTAAACTCCTGTTCTTTTTTGTCTCTTACAGTCGCCGAGAGTGAAGGACGGCCTGGGGAGCGCAGAGGTGAGAAACCTTCAATCAGAATTTCACCTTTTTAAAGGCGCTTATGTGTTCCAGAGATAAATTATGCCAGCCATCTACTGATGCGATCCAGGGTGAATCCCCAGTGGGTCTGTCAGCCGGTGGGGCGTTTATATACAGACATGATTGGCTGGGGGTGGCATCCAGTCTGGGTTCCACCCAGTGATTCTGGGTACACCCGAACCATCAAGACCCTGATTGGTGGTGCTGAAATTATCCTTGTTTTTCAGTGTGTAGGGGTGTGTAGTAGTGTGTAGGTGTGTGTAGCGGTGTGTAGGTGTGTGTATCTGTGTGTAGTGGTGTGTATCTGTGTGTAGTGGTGTGTAGTGGTGTGTAGCGGTTTGTAGTGGTGTATAGCGGTGTGTGTAGTGGTGTGTAGCGGTGTGTGTAGTGGTGTGTAGTGGTGTGTGTAGTGGTGTGTAGCGGTGTGTGTAGTGGTGTGTAGCGGTGTGTGTAGCGGTTTGTAGTGGTGTGTAGCGGTGTGTAGGTGTGTGTATCTGTGTGTAGCGGTTTGTAGGTGTGTGTATCTGTGTGTAGCGGTGTGTAGGTGTGTGTAGGTGTGTGTATCTGTGTAGCGGTTTGTAGTGGTATGTAGCGGTGTGTAGGTGTGTGTAGCGGTGTGTAGCGGTGTGTAGTGGTGTGTAGCGGTTTGTAGTGGTGTGTAGCGGTGTGTGTATCTGTGTGTAGTGGTGGGTAGTGGTGTGTAGCGGTTTGTAGTGGTGTGTAGCGGTGTGTGTGTAGGTGTGTGTAGTGGTGGGTAGTGGTGTGTAGCGGTTTGTAGTGGTGTGTAGCGGTGTGTGTGTAGGTGTGTGTAGTGGTGTGTAGCGGTGTGTGTAGCGGTTTGTAGTGGTGTGTAGCGGTGTGTAGGTGTGTGTATCTGTGTGTAGGTGTGTGTAGCGGTGTGTAGCGGTGTGTGTAGTGGTGTGTAGCGGTGTGTATCTGTGTGTATCTGTGTGTAGCGGTGTGTAGGTGTGTGTAGCAGTGTGTAGTGGTGTGTAGCGGTTTGTAGTGGTGTGTAGCGGTGTGTAGGTGTGTGTATCTGTGTGTAGCGGTGTGTGTAGTGGTGTGTAGCGGTGTGTATCTGTGTGTATCTGTGTGTAGCGGTGTGTAGGTGTGTGTAGCAGTGTGTAGTGGTGTGTAGCGGTTTGTAGTGGTGTGTAGCGGTGTGTAGGTGTGTGTATCTGTGTGTAGCGGTGTGTGTAGCGGTTTGTAGTGGTGTGTAGCGGTGTGTAGGTGTGTGTATCTGTGTGTAGGTGTGTGTAGCAGTGTGTAGTGGTGTGTAGCGGTTTGTAGTGGTGTGTAGCGGTGTGTAGGTGTGTGTATCTGTGTGTAGCGGTGTGTGTAGCGGTTTGTAGTGGTGTGAAAGTGTGTGTATCTGTGTGTATCTGTGTGTAGCGGTGTGTGTAGCGGTTTGTAGTGGTGTGTAGCGGTGTGTAGGTGTGTGTATCTGTGTGTAGCGGTGTGTAGCGGTGTGTGTAGCGGTTTGTAGTGGTGTGTAGCGGTGTGTAGGTGTGTGCTGCTATCATGCATGTTAATAGTGATCTACGCTTTTATGGACGTTTTCTAGCTTTTTCAGACAGGAGAGACGTTAGGCACTCACCTCCAGGCGGGCGCTACCAGCCAGGCTGATCTACCTCCTCCTCAAATCTCACAGTGCCCACCCATTGTTCCCATCCCTGCCCAGGTGAGCTTTCTAACACCAATCCTCAGATCCACTCATGATTCAGTCATTTCTGTTTTAATCATGACTTTACTGAATTTTAACTCGCAGGCTCCAGCTCCGGTTCCGACTCCGGCTCCAGTTCCGACTCCGGCTCCGGCTTCAGCTCCAGCAAGCGATGCCACGAAGTCGCCCATCAGCCTGGTACTGAGGTTGAGGTATGTCTGTGTGTTGGGGTTTTAATTCAGCTCCGTTTCACCAGCATTAAAACCTTAAAAATAAAACAAAATGTCACAAATCTGCTGCCGTTTCATCATTTTGATTAAGAGTGTTAAAAAGAGCTGACATGTATTTATAATATGATGTGAAGCAGCTATGAGAATGAAATTTGGACCATTCTGCTGTATTCAGGACATTATATGTATAAATGTAAATGAAAATTTACTTTAAATGCATTTTTTAATTGAGCGAAGTGTCCTGCACATGGATCTAAATGCACATTTAGGATATATCATTTAAAACGTTCATAAAAACTCCCTATAACACTGAAAAACTAGTATTTCTTCCTGTCCCCCCTCTTTAACATGTGTTTTAACAAGTGTTCTGGTGCTTTAACATGTTCTCTATGCTGCTATATTTCATGTAATTACTAATTCTAGGTTAAAAACTCGGTCCTGTTACTCATCTACAGCTCATCGTCCTCTTAAACAAAGTTCTTTGTTTAAACAAAATTAAACAAAGGTTTGGAGATTTGACCAAAACACATTCTGAGTAGTGCCGTGTGTGAGTTACTAGATTCAGTGTTAAACAAAGATATAAAATGAAGTTTCATTTTATTGAGTTACTTGACGCAATGTTTTATTTCTTGTCCTCCAGAAACCTGAAGAAGGAGCTTAACGATATAAGATTTGAGTTCATGCCTGGTCGAGGTGAGACACCTTAAACACCAACAGCACTATAAAGTCTTTAATAACAGTATTTAATAACATCACTATAATAACATCACTATAATAACAGTATTTAATAACAGGAAGAGCCCTGCTTTGCATGTATGTAAGCTGTGATAGTTCTGAGTTCTGTCTCTTTAGGAACAAAATGCAGCTTTATGTATTTATGGCCTTTAGGTGCTCAGGTCTCAGTCCACTAGTTTACCATTGGAGTCTGGGACATATGGACAGGGGTAGCCTAGTGAGGAGGTTGTGGATATAAATCCTGCCGCGGTTGCATATATGACAAATAAAGGCTTTCTGCTCTGTTCTGTTCTATTCTATACTAATCTAACATGATTCTGTGGTCCAACATCCTACAGACACGGCAGACGGAGTGTCCCAGGAGCTGGTATCTGCAGGCTTGGTAGATGGAAGGGATTTAGTTATAGGTTTGTATTATCCACCCTGTAGGTCTCGTTTGGTCGTATTTGTGTTCTGCTGATTAATGTTTATTTTGTTTTATCCACGTAGTTGCTGCTAATTTGCAGAAGATAGTCGACGAGCCTCAAACCAATAAAAACGTCACATTTAAGCTGGTGAGTGAGGGCGTGTTTTCATCCCGCACCTGTAGAAATCATATATTATTTATTTATTTATTTATTCGGATCTTAACATCATGTTGTACACACTTTGGTTCAGTTCATGACAGGACAGGTAGTTACTGCTTACACAAGATTCATCAGGTCAAGTTTGTATCACGTCTTGGTACTGTGGGAGGAAACCGGAGCTCCCGTAGGAAACCCACACAGACACGGGGAGAACATGCGAACTCCACACATAACAGTGCTAGCCACAGTGCCGCCCTAAAAATCATGTACAAATTTGGCCCACCATTGTTTGATTGAGTACCAGTGTTAATAGTTATTATACTGTATTGTTTAGGGAATTAATGATGATTGCGTTGATGTGGTGAGACGGCAAGATGTGTGGCACTGTGGGTAAGGTGTGGGTTCAAGTTTGGTGGGAATTTCGGTCCCTGACTTCAACCCTACTGACCAGTAAACCAACATGAAGTTCTTACAGACACACTACAAACTAAAGCATTTATTTACATTAGGACGCTCATTAAGCTCAAGCTTGGACGTCCACATACTTGTTGTCTTATAATAAACATCTTCCATATTCTAAATTTACTGTACATCATCAGACAGTTTTTGGACCCTGTTGATGCAAAATGCCTGAATAAAAGCATTTGATTTTGATACAGTACAAATGTATTTACCTTAATGAGGTAAAATAGTGTAATACATGTCAAGTATTGAATTATTTGAAAGGTAAACGAAGTACGAAGCATATAGATTTACAGATCGGTCGTCTCTGATGACGCTACGTTCCTGTGTGTTTGCAGGCGTCCGGCGTGGAGGGCTCGGAGATGCCGGACGACATCAAGCTCATGGGATTCGCTCAGCTCAGTATCAGTTAAAGTTCGCCTCGGGTGCGGGGACCACGACTTGCCTAAAAATGTGAAAAACACACAAACGAAACGAAGAAAAAAAAACAAAACAACAAAAAATTCAACAGAACGACGCACATTTGTTCCCTTGACCCAGCCCTCGGCCACTTTCAGATACCACTTCTGCCAAAGAAAAGTGTAGCGTAGCATTGCATTGCATTGCGTGAGCCCCTAGGACGGAAACAAACCTCCCCGGGTGGGGGGTGGGGGATGAGAGATGGGAATTTTATAGGAATCAGTCGAGTAACGTTTACAGTGTATGTGTAGGAGAATTTTGTTTTTCCACGCCCACCGGCCGCGTCTCCCTGCGTTTTTATTCCCCCCTGTGATACCTGAGTTCGGTTCACGCAACTGAACCAACTCCCCTCATCCCGATCCGTATAACAATGCCTTATATTCAACAGAGCTACTGACTGCATGTCTGAGGCAAAACCTCCATGTTTCCGGAGTTTACCGTGGTTTCATGTATTTTTGGTTACAGTTCTAGCACAGGTGGAACCAGCGCTGTATTCGTTAGCCGTATCACGCCGCGTCTGTCAAATAAACATTTGGGAAAAGTATCGGAAGTATCACTCTGTCTTTAGGCGCTCTAGGTTGTTCTGAATCCTCATTATCTGCTGTACAGAAGGAAATGAATAAATTAAATAAAACATCGTCTACGTGATGCACTGGTTAGTATTACCACACTGCGAGCGCTACTCATCACCAAATCACATGTGTTTTAAACAGCTCCCGTCTGAAAAGGTTCCAGTTTTAGTGTACAGTCCTGTGTGGAATCGTCGTATCCGGCTCCCCGCCTCCTTTCCACACGTCACTACTCCATACGGATTAACTTATTGGTTTTATATGCGACGCTGATCGATCGTGCGCGGTCGTACGACTCTGTGTGTGTGTGTGTGTGTGTGTGTGTGTGTTCTGTCTCGTCTGGTGTCTTCGGAGCGCTCCTCCTCCTACGCGAAGCAGTACTTGATCTTGATCGAATCCTCTGGCCTGTAAATAATAACGTGACTTTGGGTTGTTTTTGTTTTGATTGGTTTTTATATGATCGCTTTGTTTCACTCATTGCCTTCATTTTCTCTCGTCCTGGACGGATGCGATGGTGGGAAGTGACGCCGGCTATCGTGGCGCTTTGTTTTCCCCGGCGTGCCGCGTGTGTGGATGATCGTAGCCCTTTCCTCTCGGTGTGGAGGAGTCTGTCTGACGTTTTCAGCAAAAGTGCGGCGGTTTGAGCGTGCACGAGCGCGTGCAGCTACGTGAAAATGGCTCGAACCTTCTCTCTGCATATCAATGGCTGTCAGTGTTTCCTCCTCCTGCTTGTCCAGATGTTTATTTGTAAACAGATTCTGATATTATACAGTGTTCTCTGGCCCTCGAGGGTGGGTAAGGACTCTTATTACATCACACAGCTGGATCTTAAGGATTAGAGTGTGTTATGACATGAATTCGGCTCCAAATTGGATCAGTAAAGAAAACTTGATGGTGTTTTATGGAGGTTGGAATGAACTCTGGTCTGATTCCTGTCTGAATGTGATTCAAGTAAAGCTGCAAATATAAATGAACCTCTAGCTTAAAATGATTCTAATAATAATATAACCAGGATTTAGATTTGTTTTCTTTTCTATTAATAGGATGATCTAGCAGAACTGTTTATTCTCATTATTTTTTATTAGAAAGTTAATATAAATCAACATGAGAAATTTACTGATCAGCCATAACATTAAAACCACCTTCTTGTTTCTACACTCACTGTCCATTATATCATATAGAAGCACTTTGTAGTTCTACAATTACTGACTGCAGTCCATCTGTTTCTCTACATATCTTTTTAGCCTGCTTTCACCCTGTTCTTCAATGGTCAGGACCACTCATACCAGCACAACACACACTAACACACCACCACCATGTCAGTGTCACTGCAGTGCTGAGAATCATCCACCACCTCAATAATACCTGCTCTGTGGTGGTCCTGTGGGGGTCCTGACCATTGAAGAACAGCATGAAAGGGGGGTAACAAAGCATGCAGAGAAACAGATGGACTACAGTCAGTAATTGTAGAACTACAAAGTGCTCCTATATGGTAAGTGGAGCTGATAAAATGGACAGTGAGTGTAGAAACAAGGAGGTGGTTTTAATGTTATGACTGATTGGTGTAATTCCTGTATAATCAGGCACTGAATGAAATGTATTATCGATGATTTATTCCCGTTTGTTTATGTAAAGTCATAAAAGTATTCAGATCACTATAGTTCACCGTGCCACCAGTTCACCAGCGTTCACTCCTGATTGAATTAAACGCCCGTTCAGCACTTCGACGTTTCCTGTGCCCGATGTTGCTCTACCCACTTTTGATTTGCTGTTATAATTGTGTTATAACGATGCTGTAGTATTTGGACAGACTGTCTTCACACTCTGAATGATCACAGGCAATAACAGCAGACTGTAAGATACTGAATTTTGCTTTAGGGTTTTTATTTTCCTCCGGCTTGTTCTCGGCTCTTGTTGGTTTTGGACTTGGATGCATGTTTCTCTGATCATTTTAAATCAATAAAGAATGAACATATCGGCTCGTGTGGTGTGTGTTAAGTGCTCAGACTGACTCGTGTTGTGTGGGGTGCCTGAACTGTGTTTGGACACATACTAGTTACTCCACATTCCAGTAGACAGCTTGGCTGTTGAACGTCAAGAGGTTATATCATTTCCACTATATTCAGGTACACAGTGAAACGAAACGAGGCTCATCCAGGACCAACGTGGGCTAAAGAACATCACTGGATTTGCTTTCTCAGGGCCTCAGTTCCAGGACTCACTTCCCTCATATTGCAATTAAATTAAAATTAAAATATGGCTGATACCTAAAAGCCTTCAGGACCAACATGGGTCAAAGAACAACACTGGACGACGAAGTCCAAAGGTTCAAAAGCTAAAATAATTTAAATTTAAATGACGCTGTCGGCCTGTCTGGTCTCTGCATGAACATGATTGGCTAATACCTGAAGAGTAGGATGGCCAAACAGCCTAGGCATTGGAAGGTGCACTTGACAGTGCGCTCTCAGTGCAGGTCCCAAGAGCACAACGCGAGCGCAAATTAAATGAGATGTTATTTGGTTGGAGGACTATTTTCAGCACTGCAATAACACTAAGAACATTAAAGGCTGCTGTAAAGCACGGTGTTTCAAACCCTGAGTCGGGTCGCAAACCAAAAAAAACGGGTCACAGAGAACAATAATAATTATTATATAAACCTGTATGTGAACGCCCCCTTGTGGAGGCTGTATGTTACATCTTGTAAACCACAGTTGGACCAGATTGTACAGAGAGCGAGAGAGAGAGTAAGATGTGCCGTTTGTGTTGCTTAGGTCGAATAAAAAATCATAAACAAAATGTATGTAGCTGTAAAGCATAATCACCTGATTCTGCTGATCGTATTACCTCCTCACCCTGCCATGACCAAGGTAAGCGGGTTCCTTCTTACCTCTCTTGTCCGGATGCCCAATTTGGCCAGAATGCCAGCTTTAAGGTTGTGCCAAGCTTCTTTATTTCAATGTTATTGAGGACGCTGTGGTCCTAATTATTCAGATATTGTTTTATATCGTTGCCCTGAGCTTGATCTGTTCCACAGAACGATCCCTGAACTTTACGGCTTGGTTTTGGTCCTGATGGTGCAGAGTATACTGCGCACACTTACAGACCCAGGTTTGTGACTTTCCAAACTGTGTCCAATCGATCTCAGATGACTTTTGGAGGCACAGCGAAGGGTCTGAATACTTTTTGTGGAACAGATATTTCAGTTTCTGATTCATAATAAATACAAAAATAACTTTATCAAATGTAAATTGAGGGGTAAAAACAGCAATTATATCCATTCAAAATCAAATCCACAACACAAAGACTGTAAGAAATATAGTCAAGGGGTCTGAATACTTTCTGAACCCACTGTATAAAGGATTTGGTTGTTTTGGTCATGCTGTTTTATTTTTGTTTATTTTTGCTTATCTGTACTTATACAGTTCTACATCTCTTTGATTGTAGTCGTATCTATAGCAGCGTGTTTGTTTATTACCATCGTATTCACTGTTTTATGGTGGAAGGTTAATTAATTACATTCATGTTGCTGCTTTGCTGATGCGTCTGTCTGTACAATCCAAAGTCCCTAAATACTAACACACACACACACACACACACACACAGCGGGACATTAAACCTAGCTAATGGTGCATGCTGAGTAAGTTCCTGTGTAATATTATTATTTGCCATTAACTTGCAGTTTTTTACTGACTGATAAGGTGTGTGTGTGTGTGTGTGTACAGCTGTTAGTCTGAACCGGATTCATTTGTTCACACACGGTGTAATTCCTGACAGATGTTTTCCCTCCCAAGGAATCCCTCGACTCTCTAAACATGATCGATTTCGGTCAGGTGTTAACGGCCATTGGGGATTTCGGGCCCTTCCAGATGCGCCTCCTGGGGGTGATCTGCCTCCCCAACATCTTTTCAGCCTTCCACATGTTCGTGCAGGTGTTTACGGGTCTGAACCTTCCTCACACCTGTAACACCGACTGGATCCGTAAACAAGGACCCAACCTGACCCGGGAGGAGCAGCTCAATCTGACGGTACCTACAGATAACGCGGGTGAATACGAGAGGTGCCTGATGTTCACGCCTGTCGATCTGGAACTAGAGGACATCAAAGCCTACGGGTTAAACAGTACAGTGAAATGTACTGAAGGATGGATTTATCAGGTACCCCAGGGGACCAGCACCCTCATCACTGAGGTAAGACTTTTATATTAAAGATACTGTACGTTTCTGACCAATTCGTAAATTAGTTATTAAATACGACCTATAAGATGGGATGGCGTCTGGAGATCCAGGGTTCCAGTCTCAGTGGTGCTATCTGCCCGTCTGGTGTCTGCACGACATGATACATGATTGGCTAACGTCTCAATTGAAGGATGGCCAGTACAGCCTAGGCGTTGGGAGGTGCATTTGACAGTGCGCTCTCAGTGCAGGTCCCAAGAGCACAAAGCGAGCTTTATAAAGACGTCGTTTGTCTAGTCGTGTGCAGAGGAGCTTCAGTTGCTCAACCCAACTCAACATTTAAATTTTCTCCAAATTTAGCTGCTGGTGGATCCCTGATTGCAGTCGAGATGGGTATATTGCCGCCCATGCCTCCTCCGACCCTTAGGAGCCCTTAGCGGAACCCTTTTTTACACATGCATTCTGCTAATCAGGGTCCTTACACAGCGTTTGATGACCTTACCCAAATAAGCCGGTCATCCTGCCCTAGCAGAAACGATTGTTTTCGTTCCCTTGATTCTTATTTTTCCTCCTCTCACCTATCTGTGCAGTTCGACTTGGTTTGTGACAGTAAGAGTCTGAATGAAACCTCTCAGTCCATCTACATGGCCGGACTCCTCGTCGGAGCTCTGCTGTTCGGGCCAATGGCTGACAGGTACGTACACTGACTGTATAATTAATTAATCATTGTGATTGCTTGTACTTGCTGTTAATGTTGGTATAATCGTTCTTTAGTGTATCTCGCACCAGTATAGCTGGTATCATGTTCACCAGTTAATTGATTAAAACCACCAAATTATAACAGGACTCCTGTTATAACATGTTTTACTCATCATATCATCATTTAAATGGCCAACAGTTAAGTGCAGAATAAAGATTTATGCTTTTTTTTTGCTGAATGTGAAGCATTAACAGTGAATTTGCATGTAAAAATGCAGTAATTTCCCTCTCAAATCAGCATAAACTGCTGCTGCATTATTTATCAATCAGCCTGCTGTGAGAAAAATCAAAGCACTAATTTCCTGACCTCACTGCTCCTTGGTTCCAGCACTAATAACCAGTTTGAAGCAGTATCGCCGCACTAAAACTGCTTCATTTCCAGTAGAAGATCACCGGGGAAAGAAGGGCTGACGTATTAAGTCATATTTTAATATCATTTTGCAGGTACGGCCGGCGTTTTGTCCTCCTCCTCTCGTTGCTGCTGCAGTTCTTGTTTGGTGTGGGTGCTGCGTTCTCACCTAACTTCTACGTGTACATCGCCCTCCGCTTCGTGGTGGGAACCACCATATCTGGCATCACCATCACTACCAACATCTTAGGTGCATACTGAGTTCATTATGCCCTTTTATTGTGGCCAAAAGTATGTAGACACACTTCTTAATTATTAAGATCAAGTGTTTGAGCCATACACATTGCTCTTAAGTGTGTTTAATCAATTATATTAAATAAAATATATGCTTCCAAAGCTGGTGAATACCATATAATGACCCAGCACTACTGTCCAGTACACCAGGTCTATAAAATGCCCAAGTATCCCCAATCTATCTTTCAAACGCACGACGGATGTTTTTTAGGTCCCGAGTGGTGTAGCATGTCCCGCCGGTCTCTCTTCACCATCCTGTCTCACTGTTGTTATGCTCTGGGGCTGATGGTGCTGTCCGGGTTGGCCTACGGGATCCGTAGCTGGAGGATCCTTCACCTGGTCACCTCAGCTCCACTCGTCATCCTCGGCTTCTACTTCTGGTAAGGTGTAATGAGGATCCATGATGTCAAGTGGCAGCAACCCTGCGACCTTGTCAGACAGCATAGGCTTAGGACGCTTTGAGGATGATGCCATCTTGTTTTAATTTTATAAATGTAATAACTGTATTTACTTATAAATAATAAAACAAAATGCATATTTTAAACTTTGACTGGCTGTCCCTGGATGTCCATGGTAAGTTCAACACATTTTCTGTTCTTTCTTCAGTACAGGGAAACGCTTGGTGCTAATCACGCCTGCACTATAAATGCTGTGGATACGTCATGTAAAAACAAAAAAAGGCCATTATGTATTTTTTGGGGAGGGAAAATAACTATCTCAAATGTTTACAGGATCCTGCCGGAATCAGCTCGATGGCTCCTCACTCAGGGCCGACAGGAGGAGGCTAAGAAGATCATCCTACAAGCGGCGCGGATCAACGGCAAGGAAGTTCCCAAGTCTCTGCTTGACAAGGTATTTATGTAAACCGTATTTACGTAAATCTCAAATCTGTGTAAGTAATATTAACGTGAATAAATGATCCATCAGCTGGAGGCAGAGAACACGGTGAGGACCGGCAGCATACTGGACCTGTTCCGGGTGGCAGCTCTGAGAAAGAGAACGTTGATCATGTGCTACATCTGGTGAGTTCAGATAAAGCTAAATAATAAATTATGTGGCACCTAATTATTTTTTAAACTTGGCTACGGTTTGTTTTAAAGGGTTTAGATATTAGATGTCAGGAGGGACGTCGACAACTTAACGAACAATGAAGCAGTTATGCTCCTGTCCGAATAGAAAATGTTTGTGCCAGATTCTAAATATCAACCGTCTAAATGTTGCGAAACTCAATATTAATAAGTCCGTCTATAGTTGTTTATTATCATGGATGTTGTTACCTGTAATTGACTGAAAGTGAAGTTGTACAACCTAATGGCTACCGGCCTGGCTGGGTGCTCACCATACACAATCGGGCGTGCCCGAGGGAGGGGAGGCCGTAAAGAGAAAATTGCCAGGTTGCCAAGTTCAGCTAGATTTTCTCTTGGTAATTTAATTACCTCTCACCTTCCAGACATGACACTAGGTCGCCTTGCATTTAAGACATGCACCAGACCCACTGGGACCATGATCATCAGGATGAAGCAGTTACTGAGAACGAATGATAAACTGTATACAGCAAACGTTGGATTTTTTTTGGTGTGTTTGTTTAATTAATGATAAAATCAAGATACAATTCATTGTGAAGCTACTCTAGATATCCCAAAACCGTAAGGTACCAATCCCCACCACTGCCACTGTTGGACCCCTGAGCAAGGATTGTTTGGGTTGTGTTTTGCATAATATTTTAAATCCCCTAAACACCAATTTTATTTATATTTCAGACATCACTCAGTGTATAAAGATGCTGTTCTCTGCTCTGAGCGATTCAGTCGTCGGTTCCTCTTCTTTGCAGGTTCGTGATCAGTCTCGTTTACTACGGGATCAGTCTGAACGTGGGCAACTTCGGCCTGGACATCTACCTGACGCAGCTCGTCTTCGGCATCGTCGAGGTTCCCGCCCGGCTCGGGTGCTACCCGCTGATCGAGCGCTTCGGGAGGAAGAAATCTGAGAGCGCGATGCTGCTTCTCGGGGGAACGTCGTGTCTGCTGATCCTCGCCATTCCAGCAGGTGTGCAAACGTAACGCGCTGTGTGCTGCTATTTAAGCTGCTGGTTTCTAATAGGAAATAGAACGTTAGCGTCAGTACTAAGCTAAATGTGTGTGTGCATTTATTATCCTAATGACTCCGCCCGTTCGAGAGATGAATGCTGTCTGTGTCACACTCCCGACTCTCATCAGGAACCCAAGACTCATTCGGAAGTGTGTTTGCTCCCAAAGGTGTCACATAGATCCACTTTTTGAGTTAATGGTGCGTAGGGTGACCATATTTTGTTTTTTACGAGACAAGACAACTACTAAATGCCTTAGATAGCTTATTCCCTTCCAATTAGCATTTAATAATAATAATAATAACAATAAATTAAAAAACAGTCGTCACAGTCGTTTCTTTGATGTATTGCGCAATCGTATCAGCTGACTTATTTGGAAGTAAATTTTATTTAGAAATCCCGGCCGGATGCATTTTTAGGTCCCAAAATAAGACGGCATGTCCGGGGAAAAAGAGGACGTATGGTGACCTTAAAGCCTCTTACTTTACCCTTGATTTCTCCCAGAATACCCGGTTGCGGTGACTATCATCGCGGTGGTAGGAAAGTTCTCTCTAGCCGCGTCATTCACGATCGTGTACGTTTACACCACCGAGCTCTACCCCACCGTCGTCAGGTAAGTCTCTGATCGACGGTTTACGTCGCTGGTTTATTCGCTGGTTAATCGACTTCGTCCCTGCAGGCAGAACGGGGCGGGATTAAACGCCATGTGTGCCCGTGTGGGTGGAATTCTGGCTCCTCTGATTGGTCTGTTGGATGTTTATCATCATGCCATTCCCATGGTGATCTACGGGAGTCTGCCGTTTTTGGGCGGGGCGCTTTGCTTTCTGCTGCCCGAGACGCGGAACACTGAGCTGCTGGATTACACCGACGCCCTGATGGAGAAGAACACGTGAGTCTGAAAAATACTAACATTTTTGTAGTACTTATTTGGTAGATCTGGCGGGTAGCTCATGCACACTCGTGTTACGGACTCATGTTTAGCTGGCAGGCGTTTCTTCACCACTAAGTGGCGCAGTTAACACTGTATTGTTGTTAAAGTTTGCATTATTGTTACTTACAATATGACCAAAGTACGACGTTCACCATTTTTCCAAACATCACGCTGAATTTTGATGTATGGCACCCTCTCTATCAGCGGTGCCACCATGCCACCATGAAACGTGTTTAACTGTTTCTGTTATTCGTAGAAATGCAAAGAACGGAGGTTGTGGAACTGAAATCAACAAGCAAGACGTGACCGAAGAAACAATGAAGATCACAGTGTTATGAGATGATATGAGATGTTTTAAGATGATACAAGATGAGATGTTATGAGATGTTATGAGATGAGATATGTTATGAGATGATGAGACGATATGAGACATTATTAGATGTTATTAGATGTTATGAGATGTTATAAGATGTTATGAGATGATATACAGGGGTTGGACAAAATTACTGAAACACCTGGTTTTAGACCACAATAATTTATTAGTATGGTGTAGGGCCTCCTTTCGCGGCCAATACAGCGTCAATTCGTCTTGGAAATGACATATACAAGTCCTGCACAGTGGTCAGAGGGATTTTAAGCCATTCTTCTTGCAGGATAGTGGCCAGGTCACTACGTGATGCTGGTGGAGGAAAACGTTTCCTGACTCGCTTCTCCAAAACACCCCAAAGTGGCTCAATAATATTTAGATCTGGTGACTGTGCAGGCCATGGGAGATGTTCAACTTCACTTTCATGTTCATCAAACCAATCTTTCACCAGTCTTGCTGTCTGTATTGGTGCATTGTCATCCTGATACACGGCACCGCCATTGGATGCACATGGTCCTCCAGAATGGTTCGGTAGTCCTTGGCAGTGACGCGCCCATCTAGCACAAGTATTGGGCCAAGGGAATGCCATGGCAGCCCAAACCATCACTGATCCACCCCCATGCTTCACTCTGGGCATGCAACAGTCTGGGTGGTACGCTTCTTTGGGGCTTCTCCACACCGTAACTCTCCCGGATGTGGGGAAAACAGTAAAGGTGGACTCATCAGAGAACAATACATGTTTCACATTGTCCACAGCCCAAGATTTGCGCTCCTTGCACCATTGAAACCGACGTTTGGCATTTGCACGAGTGACCAAAGGTTTGGCTATAGCAGCCCGGCCGTGTATATCGACCCTGTGGAGCTCCCGACGGACAGTTCTGGTGGAAACAGGAGAGTTGAGGTGCACATTTAATTCTGCCGTGATTTGGGCAGCCGTGGTTTTATGTTTTTTGGATACAATCCGGGTTAGCACCCGAACATCCCTTTCAGACAGCTTCCTCTTGCGTCCACAGTTAATCCTGTTGGATGTGGTTTGTCCTTCTTGGTGGTATGCTGACATTACCCTGGATACCGTGGCTCTTGATACATCACAAAGACTTGCTGTCTTGGTCACAGATGCGCCAGCAAGACGTGCACCAACAATTTGTCCTCTTTTGAACTCTGGTATGTCGCCCATAATGTTGTGTGCATTGCAATATTTTGAGCAAAACTGTGCTCTTACCCTGCTAATTGAACCTTCACACTCTGCTCTTACTGGTGTGTGCAATTAATGAAGATTGGCCACCAGACTGGTCCAATTTAGCCATGAAACCTCCCACACTAAAATGACAGGTGTTTCAGTTATTTTGTCCAACCCCTGTAAGTCGACATAAGATGATATGAGATAAGATATGAGGCATTATGAGACTTTATGAGATGTTATGAGATGATATAAGAAGTTATGAGACGCCACAAGATGAGATGACATGAGATGATATGAGACATTATGAGATGTTATGAGGTTATTAGATGACGATGATATGAGATATAAGATTATATAAATATATAAACTCATTTCTGTTTTCTGGACTGTACTTTATTACATGTACACTACATGAACAAAAGTATTGGGATGCCCCTCTTAATTTTTGAATTCATGGTATCAGCCAAAGCCGTAGCTAACAGGTGTAATAAGGTCGCCATATTTTAATACTGTTTGTTTTTGGAATGGGACGTCCAGCAAGCTCATGGTCAGGCGTCCAAATACTATTGCTGTGCAATAAACAGTGACAGCAAATTCTGTGTGACGTCTTTATTAAATGATTTTAATTAAAGTATTTTAGTGACATTTACTCTATAAAACATTCTTGGAAAATCAGTGATGTGTGTTTATTAATAAACTTTACAGTAAACTTTATATAAAGTGATTGTTTTAAGAATACGAGTGTTATCAGTGTTGAATTACACATGAGCCAGTGTTTATTTACCCTCATGCAGCGCTATCAGACATTATACTACGTTACGCCTCATTATCAGTGGATTAAACACTGATAAACTATATAAAGAAAATAAAGCTGTCAGTCATGGTCGTTATTTCCTCACAGCAGATCTCACAGTGGTCCGTCCGTCTGATGAGCTGTAAACTGAAGAAAGAATTCCTGTTATTAACAGGAGCAAATACTCATCATTAAATAGACTAAAACTCATCACCGTACACTTCCTGTTACTTACAGGCGCTACAGGACGTCAGAGGTCGTTAGTGTGCAGCAGCCAGCGTTTTTTATGCTGCTCGTACCCGAATCCCTCGTCGTAGTTTCCTTTCTTTTTGAAAAGCTGCTGGTAGTGGGAGATGCAGTAGAATTCTCCGTACAGAGACGCGTAGTTACGCAGGCTACAACCCAGAGAGAGGCCAGATTTATACAGATAAAGATGATCCAGGGTGGATGGAACGCTTTTATTTGTCATATACTGTATACATATACGCGTGTACGGTACATGCGGCCCAACTGAGGCTGCACGGCAAAGCCGAGACCCAAACCAGCTCTACCTACTAGGATGCTGTGGAGGATTTGCTGTACATGCCAGTGTGTTAAGTACATCAACCAAACTGGTGGTTTCTTAAAATAATGATTTTTAAAAAGAGGAAATATTTATTTAATTATTAAACCCATGTCCCCAGGACCCTGCGCCACTGTGTCTGCCACAAGTAATTTTTATTATAACTATAATTATATAATCAGCCACTGTTTTATATTTTGAAACATAAATCATAAAAATTTTATGATTGTTACCCGATCGGTGACTATAAATTCTAGTGTTAATTATTTTAATACTGTGGAATGAACCCACATGACAAATTTTCCAGCTCAGAATGCCTCAAATATCATCCCGGATCATTTTTAACACATTTTATTAGTTTTATTTATACCTTTTCTCTCCTTTTCCTCCCAAGTTAGCGTAGTCAATTTGTCTTCCACTGCTGGGGGGATTTGAAGACCCCACCCAAATAGTCTGGTCATTCTGCCCTAGTAGAACCATGTCTGCTGGTGGCACTGCCAATTATGCTCGTTAGATGGTGCCCAGACGACCGGTGGCAAAGCAGAATTTTGAACCCGAGGAGTCACCACATGGGCGACAGTCTCCGATATTTTATGAAAAAACAGCTATGTGATGTGAACAGTACTACATGCTCACTCGGATTTCCTCTGCTGTCATGGTGGTCATTATTGTTATTATTATTATTAGAGTCTCTCTTTCCAGCTTGCCTAAATGCAGTGCAGTGAAAGCAATAATGTGCATAAGTGCACAGTTCCATACATGAAACCATGTGCTGCCCTGGACCACCAGGTATCAGCGGACCATGCAGAGCTAATAACGACTGAAAGTTGTTAAATGCTTGGAGGTTCTTACCTGAGTTTCTGGTTGCAGTGTTTACAGCAGAAACAGTTTTTGTGCAGTAGAAGTTTATCGGCTGCTATTTTCTCCATGGGGTAAACAGGTTTCAGACATGCTGAGCACTTATCCTGAGCGAGCGGCTGAAACTACAGTCAGATCAGGAGTGATTACAAGTGTGATCGGAGGATGGAATTGTAGCCTGATTGTAGACGATTGATTTGGAGTCACTTGAGAATTAAATTAAATTAAACTGCTTCATGTATCTAATATCTAATAGGAGCTGATATTCAAATAAACACGACAGGCTTTGAATATGATAGACACACACACACACTGTTTATTTTCATGGCTTTGGACTACATGAAACACGACACGGTTCTTTGACTACAACTCTTACACATCTACAGTGAATCAGAAACAACTTTAAATGTAAAAAAGAACCTGAAAAGGTAAAAATAATAAGGAATGAACTAAAATGATTCATGTTTTACTGAAAAACAACTTAAATATATTAGAAGTACAAAAGCTACCTGAATGTTAACAAAATTAAACACAGATTTGTGCTAAGCTAAGCTACGATAATATTATCTTACGTCATACTATAACAAACCTAAACAAAACACATAAAACAAATAGAACCTTTATGATCCTTATTATCATACAGTACTATCACTGAACAATTCAGAACCTCATAATAACTAGTTTATAATTCTATAATCAGCTATAGTATACTGTAGATAGTACCTGTGCTGAATATAGTAAAGATAAAGTGTACATTTTTCAGCTTAAAAAGGCATTAAAACTAATTGATAATCAAATTAAATGGTATATAATTTAGTTCTTTGCATTCCATAATGAATGTAAAATATTTTATCATTATGATCAATTCCAAATTGCTGTATATGTAAATAAATGGTGGTAGAACTTATATAATGTACAGTATTTCTATCTGAGGGGTAGACAGGGCACAGATTTACATTTTATTATAAAAAGCTCGAGTTTTATTGCTTTGTTTTGAAGAATTAAGGAATTTTTAGTTGCAGAATTAAAGCCCTTGTCGTTTTCCTTATGAACTTGCTTGATCTCCATTAACGGAAGTCGTTTTGATTCTTGGAAACACAACTTCCGGCGTGTTCGGGTTGCCCACGAGCTGTCCCCTGAAACATGATTTGGTGTCAGCCTGAGTGGTCACGACCGTGGAGGTTTTGGAGGAGTAGAACGTGTTTCCGAAGCTGTCCGTCTCCTCGTACTTCTCCCTGATGGTCTTGGTGCCGATGACGGTCTCTTTCTTGGGGCCCGTTTTCACCTCCAGCGTGCTGACCTGCCGCTTCTCGTTGGCGGCGGGAGCGTTGTAGGTCGAGGTCTGAGCTTTCTCTGGGTTCTTTCTGGCGGTCGACTGGATGGAAATAAACGAGGGCGAGGAAGGAGATGCCGCTCTGGGTTTGATCGCTGGAGGACCCAGCTCTGATTTCGATCTCTCCGCGTGCACTGGTGTTTCTGTGGCACTTTTCTGAGGGACGTCTTGGTTGCTTGGGGTTTGAGGTTTTGCAGATTTGCTTGAGCCGATGCTGATTTTGCGTACGTTTCCTGAGACCGGGGAGAACTGTCCGGACATCATGGACTCCTTGAACAGACCGGACAGCCCTGCGATGTCCGAATCGGATTTTAACGTAGACACGGAGTAAAGGGCTTTCTTGATGGTTTTCTCAATTTCCATGAGCCTTGATAAGGTTTGTTCTTTTAGAGTATTTATCGCTGCACTTGCTCTTTCAAGGTCTCCATAAGCCACCTGCATGGACGACAGCACTTCGGATTCACTTATGGTTTCCACCTTCCCTACTTTCTTTTCCACCTCTGCGTTCTTGGGAGCGACCCAATCCGGTACACTTTCAAATATCTTCCTAATGTCACCTTCATGTTCCTGACTCGTGTCTTCTTCAATCTCCTCGACTTTCAGCAGAATGCTTTTGAGCTCGTCTTGCTTCCTCAGCTTGTCGATGATTTCCATGGCGGTGCTGGTGTTTCCTCTCATGATTTCGTCCATGTGCACGGATAACCTCTGCCTACGTTCTTCTTCGCTCTCTCGTCTGCCTTTTTTCTCCCTCATCGTCACGGTGCTTTCCGGCTGTCCCTTGGGTTCGCCTTCGTCTGGCTTGGTCGTGTTTTGCTGTTCTGTGCTATCTGTGGCCATTTTGAGTCTTTTGGGTTTGACGGGTGGCATCGCCGGGCCTGTTTTCACCCCGAAGTTTTGCAGGGAGGCGTGGAACCCTGGGCCAGCACCATTCTGGTTTCTTTGACCTTCTTGCTCTGTGAGTACTTGTCCTTCAGGATGTAAACCCTGGCTTGGATTGTTATCTGGATTATTTCCGTTTAGCGGTGGCACACCGGCAGGTTCTGATTGTTCTTCTTTCTTGAACAGGGCATCGTGTAGTTCTACAGGTTCTTCACATCGTTGTTCAGGTTTGTCTGACTTTGTTTCGTGATTCGACGTCTTGCTGGCACAAGGGATCGTCTTTAAATGGTCTGGTTTGAGTGGAATGGCCGGTTTAGATCTAAGTGGTGTCTTACTCTCCGGTGGCTGTGTTTGGTTTATCAGAGGTGAGCATGCCGATGGTTTATTTGCAGACTGGCCTTGACTCGCATGCTGTGTCTCTACAGTCACCTGTTCAGTCATAAAGGAAGACGGGCATGCTTTGACAGTCATATCAGCGCTCATTTTGACAGCCTTGACGTCTGTTGCCTTTTTCTGCTCCGTGTGAGATTTTCCAGAGTTTCTGTAAATCATGGCAGCTTTAAAATCCCCTTTATTGACGTTAAAGCTGGATTTTCCGAGAGAATCGAGAGCCGACTGGACGCTACCCTTTAAGCTCTCGTCCATTCCTGCTTGTTGTCCGGTCTCAAAGCTTAATACGGACTCTGTCTCGCTGATATAACCTTCACTCATGATCTCCGTCAGGTACTGATCATCCGGTGGTAACGGAAGGTTGTCCTCTTGCTTCTCCTGAACACTTTGTTGGAGACTTCTTGCCTCCATTGTGGCCTGGTGGAGACTCTTCATGGCCTCCTCGAGGTTTGACTCCTCTTCTCCTGGATGAACCAATTCTGTCAGAAATACTGAATCTAAACCATCTGGCTTTACTTCTTGACATGAGACATTCATGTTGTCGGCGATGCATCCTTCAGTCCCTGCGTGTTTATTCTTGAGCGTTTCTTGGACAGGTTTGTGGAGCTGTGCAGATGTTGACCCAGAGTCTGAATTTGGAGTAAACATGGCTTTGAGAGTCTTAAGATTCCCTTTTGAAATGACACTTTGCTCCTCTTCTGCAGTTCTTTCACGTAGATCTTCATCTGAAGGACTTTTCTGAAGATTTTTTAAATAATCCAGATCTCCGTTCTCAATGCAGCTTCTGAGCAGCTTCACGTTCCCGTTTCCTTCAAGCCTGTCTGAGCGCGGAGCGTCCGTCTGGATGGAAGGTGGTGGACTGCAGGCGTTCGGGTTGTCGTCATCTTTTCCGCTTAACAAAACGTGGATGTCTTTTGACTCCATCATGTTTAGAACTGTTCCATCATGGACATCATGCCTGAAGAGAACGTAAACCACGATTTTGACTGATCCCGCTTCATGTTCTTGTAGTAAAACTCCCTTTCCGGGGCAAGTTTCCTGCCCAAGCAGGTCTTCGATGACCTGGACCATGACGGTAGTTCTGTATTCTTTGTCCTGGTTTACCGTGAATGGTAGATGGTAAGTCGGCACGTCAACCGTCTGGATCTCCACGTTTCCTTGATCGTCTTCTTTCAGCAAGGCTATGAGCGGGTTGAGATTCACTTTGGCTAAAATCTGAAGCAGAATGCTCTTCATGCTTCCCATGACGACCTCCTCGTGTAGGATTTCAGGACCCTCATTCTCGGTGAGGACGTAGTTTGCTCTTCTCACGTGCCCGGCCTCGGTCGCTTCAAGAACCGTTCCCTGAGATTGAATCACGTTAAAGGTGTAAAGTGAGGACAGGGTTTTGCACATGCGCTCCTCTGTGGTTTTGGATTCTTCCTCTTTTTGCCAGTTGATTCTGTCCAGAGGCGTCGACTCGAACATCTGAGTTCTGTTCCTCACGTTTGTTTTGACGGTTTCATCATCTATAGTTTGGTGCTCATTTGCACATGAGATGTTCTCCTTGAAGAACCCAGTTTCAAAAATCTCTTTGGCTTTGGAGATGCCTTTATACACCTCGCAGACATCTTGATCCACCTCTGTAATATCAGCGATGCTAAACGGACTGTTTATTCTCCCAGAGTCGTTTTGATACGTCTCAAAGTCCTTCTTTTGCTTCAGGACCGCTCCTTTTTCTTCATCTGCGATGACAACCCTTCCAGGAAACAGGTCTTCCAGATTATCTTTAAAACTGGCCGCTGACTGACCTTCAAACATTTTCCGTGTGGCTTTAACATCCACCCTGAAGTTCTCCTCTTCATTAAGTGCTTCACCTTGTTTCTGTGGGGCCGTGTTAAGTTCTGGGTACGACGTTTGCTCTTTCTCGCCATCTACGGAGCCTTCATCCTGAAAGCAAGACAGAAGCTGTCCGAACGTGTGTTCACCTTGAACGCTCCTCTCAGTCTGCTTGTGGTTTGACTCCCCGGTGTTTACGGCACCGTTCTCAAATAGCCAGCGCCTCGACTGGACCTCACCCTGGTATGCGGCGTCTGCGGTAATGCCAGAGTTTAGTATGTCGGCGAACTCCTCCTCCAGCGCGTCTCCCAGGCCCTTCAGCTCCGGACAGGTGTGTTTCAGGAGCCGCCTCAGCTCGCATTTCTGACGCTGTTCGTACAGCGTGGACAGAACCTCTTTCGGAGGAGGGGTCGGGACGGGGGACTGGAGGTCAGCCCTGGAATCCGCTGGTGGAATGGGACTGGCTGAATCATGGTTCGAGCTCGGAGAATCGAGCCGCTCGGAGGCGTGCTGTGCTACGTCGGCCATCTTAAGATGTAACAAAACAACAAACTTTACTTTAGCTTGTTTATTTTGGAAGACACCCTTCAAAATCCAAGCAAGCATGCTTTTAGGTGCTCACACACGTACCTCACGTTGTTAGGATGCAGGTTGTTTCTGTTAAAGGTTCCAGCAGGTCTGTGTGATGCTCGTGAGTATAAATCTTTAGTTTGGCTGAACACAGTCGAGCATTTTAAATAATATAACAATATAATCACTAAGCACTTTATTAGGTACACCTATCTGGTATGTACTGTATATGGATAGTGGTAGCCTAGTGGGTAGAGCAAGTCCCTTAACCCTCTCTGCTCCAGGGGTGGCATACATTTATATGTATATATGACAAATAAAGGCATTCTATTCTATTCTATTCTATTCTATTCTATTCTTGGTTATTTATGAGCTACACTCACCATACAGCCAGCTTTATGGGTATACACTAACTGACTGGAGCCCATCTGTTGCCCTGTCACCCCCTTTACTCCAAAAGGACCCCCCACCAATCAGATGAGTTAGCAGGTGCAACAGTGTTGCTGGGACCTGTTTTTAAGACCAAGACCTCACTGTCAATGCTGGGAGGAGATTAGTTCTCCAGTCCAAAAATATAAGGTCAGCAGCATTCTGTTATAAGAAAGTGTCCACGGTGTCCACAAAAGAGTAAAGGGACCTCACACACACACTACCATGTTATTACCATGTTAGTAGATTAATGAATACGGTACAGGGGAGTGATGATGTGTACAGATCAACATATACAGATCAACTACATATATAATGGTTAGCCATCATAAATAGGCTGCTTTCACACCCAAGGTTAATCCACAACCGCAACACTGTTGGGCCCTTTAGCGAGGCCCTTAACCTTCAATCGCTTGGACAATATACTGTCTCAGTACTGTAGGTCGCTTCAGATGAAAGCGTCTGCTAAATGCTGAAAACGTAAACGTGATGCATTGAGGAGATGTTGGTGTAAATTTCTGTTTACATTTCATAGCTTTACTTCACAATTACCCATAAATCAAAGTCTAAACTGCTTGTAAATGGTAAATTAGAAAGACGTTTGGGTGTGGCGCTCACAACGCGGTCCCTAGAGCAACAACCTGACCCATGGCTCACTCGGAACAATACCAAGAACCCCAAAATTTAGAGGTGTCCACTGTACAACAGGTGGAGGGTTTATCTGTCAGTGGTAGGTGTTTCAATCCTATTAATTTCAGGGTCATGAAAGATTATGGTAAAACAAAGTAAAAGCAAAAGCAATTTAGTAAAATAATGACTCGTTTTTAAGTATGCTGACACACCAGAGTAAGATGTTTTAGACACTAAATCCATGCAATAATTAAACACAAACTATTAAAAATAGAGAGCTTTTCAACTTACCATGAAAGCTTTTGGTCTGGTTGTAGATAAAATGTTCTGCTCCTATAAATGATAAAAAATACTTATTGTTATTTATATACAGTTTATTATTGTATGACCAATGCACATCCAGTTGCTTTGAATTTGCAGAAATCAAGAACGTAATCAGATCAGCTTGTGATGGTTTATCACTGATTGGTAATGATTATTTCCACTAAACCAGGTCTGACAGGTTCGGCCGTGCCCCGACCTTGGCTCCACCAACCGCAGCAGGAACAGAAGCAGTACTAACTGGTTTTAAGAGGTTTCCTGTTGGCTCTGCAGCTGTCACTTTGGACAGATATAGTGCAGACATTGCTTTGACAGAAATAGGGAACTTCTCCCATCCATGGAGCGTCGCGCTATCTCTGAAGTCCGCGATTGATTTCCGTTTATCATCTACAATTCAACAGAAACAGTAAAAACAAATGTGGTTTTGTTTAGTGTGTGTGTGTGTGTGTTTGCAGTTCTGCTGCAGTGATTTGGTGTCTGTATGAAAGATTGTCAAGTAAACAAGCTTATTAAAGTCGAACAGGCACCGTTAGCAAGTTTCACAGAGGAAATGAGGTCCAGTGAGTCAGTAACATTTTTTATAATTTTGTTATTCCATTTTCCCCCCACAATCTCGGCCGCTGCAGGCCGAGGAGAGCCACAGACTGTCATGGAAACTCCTTAGAACTCCTTCATTTCTTCCATTTACATTTGCGGTACTAAGCAGACGCTTTTATCTAAAGCAACTTACAATTATGACCGAATACAATTAAAAAAATTAAGAGCCTCATTCATGTGCCCAACAGTGTCAATATGGTAATGGTGGGGCTTAATTCAAGTCAAATTAATTTATATAGTGCTTATCACAATGGACATTGTCTCAAAGCAACATTACAGAATCCAGGACCAACAGACCAAAAACCCCTACTGAACAAGCCAAGGGCAACAGTAGCAAGGAAAATCTCCCTTAAAATTACAGGAAGGAACCTTGAGAGGAGCCAGACTCAGCAGGGACCCCCATCCTCTTTGGGTGGCCTGGAGGAAACTTTAAAACCGGCAACCTTCTGATTACTTGTCTAGTACCCTAACCACTGAGCTACCTGTGTTCCATTGAACTTGATTTTAATTCTAATGTCTTTTAACGTGTGTCTGCATGGGTTCCCTCAGGATTCCTTGCAGTACTATTACAGTATTTGAAAAGAAAATGACTCTTATATCTGGATGTAATTATACGAGGGTCCTTCAAAATGTTTCCACACTTTTTTAAACTCTATTTATTACATTACATTATTCTATTTATTATTATTACTTTTCATTTTTACTTTTATTACGTTTTTGCTTGACCTTGTAGCCACTGAAGCGCTGCTGCTTTCACATCATCATCACATGAAAATCTTCTTTCCCTTAAAGCTTCTTTGAATGTCCAAAAAGGTAGAAATCAGATGGAGCTAAATCCGGACTATAAGCGTCTCTCAGTCTCTCAGACACGACCGATTACTCCTCCTCCCACCCTCACCGCTTATAACCAATATATAAAAGTGAGGAAACTTGTTGAAGATCCCTCGGATTTTCTGTTTTATTAACTGGAACTGACTCATGAATCAACGTTAAATCTGATGATGCAGTAGGAACAAATACTCTCATGATTCATGGTGAGGATGAGCGTGGTTATCAGTCACAGCGTTGCGAGTGAGACGTATGCGCGAGTTCTCCTTATAGCAATAAGAACAGCTGTAGTGACTCAGCTGGTTTGGGGTGTGATGGAAATTGAGGGTGAGTGATGGTTTTGACCCTCTCTGTCACCGGGGCCCCGTGAGATCAGATCAAAACCCAGATGAGGTGAAGTGACTAATAGCAGCAGGTTCAGTGTGACGATTTTTAGCCATCACCTTTTATTTTCTGTATATACATTTACATTTACATTTTCAGCATTTAGCAGACGCTTTTATCCAAAGCGACTTACTATTATGACTGAAAACAATTTTGAGCAATTGAGGGTTAAGGGCCTTGCTCAGGGTTGTGGCGAGGCTTGAACCAGCAATCTTCTGATTACTAGTCCAGTACCTTAACCACTGAGCTATCACTGCACTGTATATAATGCTGGCAATTGGGGGTTAAGGGCCTTGCTCAAGGGCCCAACAGAGGCAACATGGCATTGGTGGAACATTAACCACTGAGCCCCCACTGCCCTGTAATGTCTATAAGTAAATCTTCCAACATTTTAACATTATTTACATTAATGTAACGTTTACACCATCTAGGAGATACTTTTATTCAGTGATTTCCAAAAGTGGCCGAGTGGTCTTTTTGTCTCGCTTTATAGTCTGCAAATGCAAATGTAGAAAAACACTAGAGATAAAAGTTGATCACTTATAATCCATTGATGAATACATTTACATTTTCAGCATTTAGCAGACGCCTTGATCCAAAGCGACTTACATTACAGTTACAGTCTGAGCAACTGAGGGTTAAGATCCTTGCTCAAGGGCCCAACAGCAGCAACCTGGCAAGGGTGGGGTTTGAAACAGCGACCTTTTGATTACTAGTCCAGTACCTTAACCACTTGGCTATGACTTGAATAATGATGCCTGTCTCAAGCACCCATGAGATTAGATGAAAATCAGAAGGCAAAGCATGAGGCCACGTGTCTGTAATAATGAATTTACATTTAAAATTCTTTAAGCTTTTAGTTTAAAACTGATATGAAAGACGTTTTTACAGGGCAAAGATAACTTTTGGTCTCTCTCTCTCTCTCTCTCTCTCTCTCTCTCTCTCTCTCTCTCTCTCTCTATATATATATATATATATATACTGTATATACTGTATATATATATACATGAGCTCATTTGTAAATGCTATACGTCTTTTTCCCTCGTCTCATATTGTTATGAGAGCGACCCCTCACACACAATTAGTTTTAAATTTGACCCAAATGTTTTATCTTTAAACCTTTTATAAAATAAAATAAAAGTCCAAGGGCAGCAGCTATCCCAGCAGTCAGTAAACTACACAAACACATACTGTATGTAACAACAATATAAATGTAAATAAGAATAAATACTTAATTTATAGAAATGTGTATGTTTTAAATCTGTAAAATTAAGCAAGTCCTTTGTTATTTAGAAGAAAGGATTCCTGGTTGTGTGTTAACACGTTTAACACGTAGGTCTGATTACAAGGAGCCAAAAGTTGTTACTGTAATGCTCTATTAAGTGTATCAGTTCATTTAGAGATAAATAATCATCATTTTTGTAATTAAGTATGATACTGAATATATTTGACAATTATTGTCCATAAGCCTCACATAAACACAGCATGTAGTACATATAAAAAATATTTAAGTATTTCTTTAATAGCAGCGTGTTTATAGACGTGAAGCAATACTTGAATAATTTAGTATTGATTAAAACAGGTGAATCCGCACTCACCTGAGAAACCTCGTTCCCCTCTGTCCTTTCCGTCTCTAATTGGAATCCTTCTCTACAGTCTCCCAGCGTCCGTGGTCAAACCTGGTCCTCAGTCTCGTCTCTAAGTGTGTGTCCTCTGTGTGTGTGTGTCAAAGTACCCAGAGCTCCCAGTGTTCGGGCGACAGCTGACCCTCTTATCCCACTCCCACACAGACCGTAATACCAGGCGACTATTTTTGGACTATTTCCGCACCAGGCAGAGTCAATCAGATCCTGGAGCGTGTAGAGCTGAAACATACCATACCCCCCACCCACACCCACACCCACCCACTCAACCCCAGAAAGCACCGCAGCTTTATTTTAGCCGCGGTGTTGTCACGTCGAGCACCTAGCTCGTCTGTTTTAGGAACTGTGGTATGCCGTACTTTGTTTACTTTACAGTCATGTCCACTATATTCTGAACATACAGAAGTCGTGGCATGTCTGCTTTAAAGGGTCATTGTTGGTTTGACTAAAAATATGATTATTATACAGACTCTGTGTATAATCCATGTACTCACCAGTCTGATGTGACACACGTTCAGTATTTGCCCCTGTGATCGTCTTTCTCCTTTCTTCTCTGGAAATTCTCACCACCTTTAAGAAGAAAAACAATATTTAATTACATTTATAGACAGTCGGATCTTTATGTTGGATGAGAAGAAAGTGTTTCGTCCTCGACCTTTGTGGTCACCGTGTCCTCCTTCGGCGGCGCCTCTTGTTTCTCATGGTTATTTGCACCATCTGTATCTACATCAATCATTAGATCATCGGTGCTTTTTTCGTAGATCCTGACGTTCTCGGTTACCGGATTGTTACGCTTCTTGAGGATGCTTTTGGGTTTGCGGGCGCTCTTGGGATGGGTGGTGTTCTTCGACTCGAAGAGTTCTCTCAGGGAGCTCGTGCTCACGACTCTCTGTCGAGGTAGAACCTCCATCGACTTACTGCGAGTGAGAGCAGGTCTGGTGCTCAGGTTGTCTGAAGTGAACCTGTCTTTGCTGACATTGTTTTGTATTTGAGACTCCGCTTTAGGCTCTGTATAGGGGGTTGGTGTAAACTGCAAGGACACCTGAAGGAGAAGAGATACTAAATACATTACAATAAAAATGGCATCATGTGTGAAACCACATTACAGATTTATATTATTTATTGCTGCAGAAAGGGAATGAAGTAAAGTTAAAGGATTTTACCCTTTGCTTGTTTTTTATTAGACCTGCGACTTTAGATTCATCACCAACAGCTTCCTGATATCTGAAAATAATATAATGCATATAAACGTCATCAACTATTGTTCATAGTTAAGTCATACATCCCATAATTATGAGATTATTATTTAAACTATCAGCAGCTTCTTACCTATCTATCTATCTATCTGTCTGTCTGTCTGTCTGTCTGTCTGTCTGTCTGTCTGTCTCTGTCTATCCATCCATCCATCCATCCATCCATCTGTCTATCTATCCATGTGATGAATGTGATGTTGGATGGTGGGTATCTAAAAATTAGTTCTTCAGCACCTCCCTTCCCAGTATAGATTAATCTGATGATAAGGAGAAAGGACCGTCTCCCAGTCTGCATGTCACACACTTATAAGTCTTTAAAATAACAGTAATAATAATGTAATGATTAGGAATTAGGAAATACTCTTAATTACTGTAAATGTACTGTAAGTGAAAATCAAAATCAAATCTGTTGTATTTGGAATTTTCCACATCTGTAAATCATATTTCCCAGTACGTCACTGGTAAAGTCATACCATTACTGCTATAGATTTTGAGTGTAAATAGTTCTTACTGTGCCACAAGCTGAGAGACTGACTTCTTCTTGTCTTTTAGACTTAAATCCGCCCAGGAGAGATGATGCTCAGTCGAGAGATTCTTTAGAGACTGGGCTCTCCGCAGGTTACTTATCGTCTCCATCTTCTCAGCTTTCAAACCCACCACACACCACTGCACACACCACCACACACACCGCTACACCTGCACATACAGAACACACACTACATGGTTTACAGTAAAGTGCAGGATTTACTACATCAGGTCACATGATCTGGTTTGTATCCTGTAGGTAAGAATCACGAGTCGAAAAAAATGGAAGAAAAGTAATAATAATTAAGTAAACTTGTACGCAAATGCCCCCCTTGTGGAGGCTTTATGTTACATCCTAGATGTAAACCACATAGAGAGTAAGATGCTTTCATTAATCTTTTATTACTCACACTTCATTTCTAATCTGCTTTTGACAGCAGGCCCAAAGTTTCACTCTTTGTTTTATAGTTTTTACCAAAATGTGCACTGCAAATGTCCGTTTATATGTCCGTAAGTTCAATTCATAAGTCTGTGACTGTAAGTTTACAAGACATTTTGACAGCACTCCTGCCAAATCAAATGAAACACCAACTAAACTTTACTTAGTTGGACGTAATAACTCATTTCAGCTCATCAGAAGAAATACCCCACAGAAGCCGTGCTTTGTATAACACAGTTAGTATTCAGTAAAGTCATTTAAAGATGTGTTTGTAGAATAAAGTACAGTAAAATTTACCTCAGTTAGGGACGTGTGGTTACTTCCATTCAGAGTGATGCACAGAGAAAACTGTTGGTGCATCACATGATCACGAGGTGCAGAAGTTAGGAACAAAGTCCTGCTCGTTTATTACCTCTAACTCTGGATCTTTACTCCAAATAAACTTCCACTCTCTCTCTCTCTGAGTGCCAGGTTTAAATTACCATCAGTAAAACACATGATGGACCAGTAATGTAATATAACACAGTGCTGTGAAAGGATTATTTATCATCTCCCACTGCTTATTTGTCACAATGAACTATTTTAAATATATAATACGTTGGATTTCTCCGATCAAACCCAAATATGCAGACTATACAATAAATCTTGAAGAATTTTACCTGAAACAATCCAACAAATGTAATAAATCTGATGAGTCTAATGGATTTTCCTTTGCCGTTAGGATGTCTGTGACTAACGTGTAGAAACCCTTAATTAATATTTGCCAGTGCTTGCTCATGGCAGCTAAAGTCATTCATTTCTGTAAGCATTTGGAGTGTGTGCACTTTGAACCCTAGTTGTATTACAGGCTTCTGTTTTAAAGAGCTGATGATCGGAGGGCAGGAACCCAAGAGCAATAACTACCCACACTGGCATTTTTACTGCCAATGTTAATGCAGAACTTGATTCATAAATGTGGAGTGGAAAGATTAAACTGATGCACAGAGAACCTTCCAGTATAAAACTTTTAAATGGATTGGCACCCTGTCCAGTGTATTTCATCATTGTACTCAATATGTTTAAGTGTCACCAAACGCATATTAGGTATTAAAAAGATGTGTAATATTGTACTTGTCGCCTTCATTACATGAAAGCCTGATTGCTCTTACTTAAACTGAATGCAATTATGTCAGAACACAGTTCAATATCACATTCACCAATTCTACATGTTCATTATTAATGACTATAAAAATAATACTTTAACTTTAAATAATCCTAGGTATTTAATTACCTGTACTTTAATGCTTCGGAATAATTGGCATTCTCCTTTCAGCTTCTGTGACTGTACCGTGTCGTACGTGCACTGTTGTGTTGCCTTTAATTGGTTCTTTTATTGTTCAGAATCTCCCTTCAGGCCCTGATGGAGGGTCGAAAGTGGTCTTTGAGTCTTGCTCTCCTCCAGTGCTTCCCTTTGAAACGTCTCTCGCTGAGGCCTACCAGGACAGCACAGACATGAAAGAGAATCAGTGATGCACCTCATCAAAGCCTTTAAACTGGAGGACGACTGCTGGCGTTTCAGGCTGTTAAAGACTCCCTGTTGCTAACGGGAGGTCAGGGTTACACCTAAACATACAGTCCTAACAATGTAATTTAGTGGATTTAGAGAGTATTCACATCCCATTATCAATCATTATCTGATTATTAATGTATACTATACTACTACCTACAACAATTAAGTGGAATGCATGGTTTTAGAATGGTAGAGTTGTTCAAAAATTATTAAATTAATAAAAAGCAATATTATTTATAAAAGTATTTGTGGTCAGGTTCATCCTGTTTGATTGAATTATTCTTGAGATGTGTCTAGAACTCAGCTGGAAATTGAGTCCAACATATAGAAGTATATTTTATATAGAGTATAAACAGAGTTGTCAGGTAAAAGTTTGTTCCTATCACCTGGATGACCTTCCAAGTGTTTTGATAAAAGAAATACAACAAGTGCCACCCTCACTTCTAGGAGTAATCTGATGAAGCTAATCTACCTTCTGCATGTTTTAAGGAAATGGAAAAATACTATGTGAATGAAATGAAACCCATGCAAAGGAAGAACATGCAAGAATCTAACCCAGTTCCACAGGACCCTGTTCCCTTCCCACTTAAATAACATGTTTAATGATAACACAACACTGTAAATATATTAATTTAATTTTAAATAAAGTTAAAGTTCCTGTCTGTTAACACAGTGACAATAGAGTGCAAACTTTGGCTGTGTTTTCTTATTTAATTTCACACATTCTTTAAAAATGTTATTATTACATTGATAAAATGAAGCATAAAAGTATGAAATAGTACTAAATATGATTTAAATGTATTTTATTACATAATTCTTGTTTAATACGCTGTTAGCCTGTTATGCTAACATGTAAGTACGAATTGAAATCGGATCACGCGCACGACAGTTGATTTATTAGAGACCAGACGGTTTAAATAGCGGGATGTGTCTCAAATGGCTAGAAATTAGTAAAATAGTGCACTAGGTGGAGTGTATACGTTATTACATTTACCATACATAGTGCACTTATGTAGGGGCAATTTGAGATGGACCCAATACTTTTATGTATTGTTTTAGGAGACCGGCAGATGGCGCTAGGAAACCGTTTTAAGGTGCATCAGAACTTACAGACACAGGAGTTTGTTTTCGACTCTAAATTGTAAAGTTTTGACAGAAAGTATGATAAACTAGTTGCTTGTGTTTAATATTTGTGTGTGTTTCATTTTAGTTTAACTTGTCCGTTTTGCGAGTTTTACGTTTTAATAATCTCATTTAACAGCTATGGTAACAGTGTTCCGTGCAGTTTAATATCGACTCTTGTATTAATCTAAGTAAATGTGAATCTCCTAATTGTAAACAAAAAGGATGAGACAGAATTTGTACTTGTGTTTAATTTATTGACCTAGATTTATCCTAAATATAAGCTGATTATAAAATGAAACTGTACGGAATACTGTTATTCTGCCTTTGATCATACATACCTAGTTTCTCCTCAGTTTGATTATAACTTTCTGTTTTTTATTGTTTGTTGTAATGTTTATAGAAGATTTGGACCCTAAAGACAACTAAATTTGGGGGGACAGGTCATTCTGCACATCTCTAACTGCCCCATCTTGACACCAAGGTTTTTTGAAGGTCACTGTGTAATTCAATCATATAGAGACACAAAAACATCACTAATATACACTTACAACAGAATATTCCATTTTGTTTATATTTTGCTGTAGCATAAACTGTGGTTTATTGCATTTGGAAATTTTGGGTCAGAATCCAAATGTTTTGGGTGATAATTCGCTTTTGCTTTAACTATAATGAATAAAAGGAGGCAGAGTTTGCAGTAGTACACACACATACACACTCACACACAGAGATTAATTAACAACACTCACTGTTAAAACAAGTCTGATTACATCTGTGATTTTATTTATCTCTTTTAGGTTAATCAGAACCTGGAAAACAACAGATTTGGCCCATCAGCTCACCTGGCACGTGCCACACTGTCCAAAAGGTGATCTTGGCATCGAACCATTTACACAAGCTGGAGCGGAAGACTGAAGGTCAGTGAATAATTCGAGTGATCCTGTTTTATGGACACAGTGCATACACACCCGCTCTATTACATTACATTTATACTCTCACCAGGACCTGCATTCAGGCCATTTAAATAAATAAATAAAAAATCAAAGCCATTACAGGCATTTTATATAGTTGGTTGCACTGGGTTGTTTACTGGGAGCTAGAGAATACAGGTCAGTAAGTAATTGACCTATTTTTTAAGAGATAGTTTTATTTTAATTTAGATCTGGCCTTAACTGTGTCTGGCTACAGATGGGCCACATTTGGCTGACAAACACATGCTTGTGCCATAATTGCCCCCTATGTGTCTAATTGTCACTTTGCCCTTGGTTTGTCTGCTGTCTGGTTCCCCTTCTTCCACTTTCTCTGTCTGAGCATGTGCAAAGTACTGAATGTCATTTTAGCAGTTTTAGTCCTGTGTTGGCGAAAGGAAGGTTGTCTGTTTACATCCTAGAACTGATGTTTTGGTACATGCCTGACTGTAGCTTAGTGGTTAAGGAACTGGACCCGAAATCAAAAGGTTGCTGGTTCACTGTTGGGCCCTTGAGCAAGACCCTCAACCCTCAATTGCTTAGACAGTATGCTGTCACAGCTGTAAGTCGCTTTGGATAAATGCTAAAATGTAAATAACTGCATTGTGCCAACTGTGAAGTTTGGTGGAGGATGAATAATGCTATTTTTCAGGGGTTGTCATAACCCCCTTAGTTCTAGTGAAGGACAAGCTTACTGATTCAGCTTGCCAAGACATTTTGGACAATTGTATGCTTCCAACTTTGTTTGAACAGTTTGGGGAAGGCCCATTTTTCCATTCCAGCATGACTGTGCCCCAGTGCACAAAGCCAGCCCTATAAAGGCTGGGTTGGGTGAGTTTGACAGTGTTTAACAGTTTAAGCTGAATGCAAACTCACACTCACATACCAAACCCAACATCGAGCCTCCCATTCTTTTGTTTCTGGGCTGCCGTCGTAAATTCTTTGGACTGAGTGCATGTACGGCACGTGCGAGTCACATTCTCTGCATTCCTGCCTCCGCTTCTCTCCCTCCTCTCTCAGTTTTTAGTTTAGTTCGAATTCAGTCATGCTTTATTAGCACGACTGTATCAGTTCTGATTGTGTAAACGGAGATTGATAAGGTCTGTAGTTGTATCTGAGGCTAAACAGTGTTGTGTAGCACCCTACCGGTTGCAGATGGGGGTGTGAGAAGGTCAGATCCGTGTAAGGGGGCTGATATTTAGGAACGATAGAGCACGGGGTAACAGCGTGAGTCAGGGCTGAGTCACATTTCACTGTAGGTAGGCTGTGCTTACTGTAATCCGAGCTGCAGCACTGAACCTCGGGGCTTCACGTCAGACTGCGAGGTGTTGTGGAATGCAGCGATGCGTCTGAGTCACAATGGCCGGGGTTGCAGTGCTGCATGCGGTCAGTCACATGACATGGAACATGACATGTTGTATGTATTCAGCTGAGTCTGATGACAGTGGTGTCACTGTCGGTAACAGAGGTGATGAGCGTAACAGACAGATTAATTGCATTATTTTGAGACGTGCTCACGGGGGCAGAGCTCACCGGTTCGTGTGAGTGTGGTGCTGGTGACAGTGATGAATGAAGAGGTGAAACTTAGGGCACTTGTGCAGGCATGTGGGCCGCCGCTGAAGGATGGAGGGAACGTTGTGTAACCTAATCTGGACCAGATGTGTCAGTAACACTCGCATGAGCACTCGGCTGATGAATATCTGCACGTTTCACTTATAACACGTGCAGGAACAGACCATCTATTGAAAAAAAACTGACATGACCAGCATTTATGCCACATATAATTGCTGTAAATCCTTAAGAATGGAATTAGATATTTAACTGTACTTTTTGATAATCATACAGTACAGTCTTGAGTGCATTTAGAGAAACATTTTTGCACAATGCCTGGGGAGAAGTGTTTTTTTCTGAGTTTTTAAAGGGCTGAACTCTTTGGCGTTATGTCGTGTGTACTGTGCGTGTTACGTTCACTCCTCTGTTCTCTGCTGGGAACAGGAATATCAGGTTTCCTGTGTGTGTGTGTGTGTGTGTGTGTGCAGTGCAGTGCGTACTCGCCACTTCCTCCGTTGTTCACTCACTATCAGCATCCAGCAGCACCATGACAATCAATGTGCTTCACTGCCCCCCTTTCCTTATGCTCGAGTGTGTGTGTGTGTGTGTGTGTGTGCATGCTGATTACAGAAGCTGAAGGTAGACCTCTAGATAGGTGGAGAACTTTATTTTGGCTATTGAGACAAACACACAGTGACAGCATTCTAAATACACTATATAGCCATAAGCCAAAAGTATTTGGACACCTGACCATGAGCTTGCTGGACGTCCCATTACAAAAACAACTGCTTTTAAAGCAGTTAGAGCGACCTCTGTGTGTGATCTATTCGGCTAAAACAACAGCCGCGCCTCTGAGAAGGCTTCTCACAAGACTGGTCTAGAAAGCCTCAGTCGATGTTCCAGTTCACTTCAAAGCTCTTCATTAGGGCTAAGGTCAGGGCTCTGTGCAGGACACTGGACTTTCTGGAGATAAACCAAGCTTTTCTTCATCTTTTATATAGTTGGAGGCATATAATTACCTTTATATAATAGATTTATTACACATATTAGTAACTGTTGTCGCTAAAACACACATTCAAAAATTAGAATTATTTTTTATATAGTACTGTAATAGTTCATATACCTTGAGCGACTCATTTCTTAATATATAATATGAAACAGTGATATTACTATAATAAAAAAGTTAAATAAATAAATAATTAGGTTAATAATTACATTTAGTGATTGTGTAATAATATCATAGGGCCTCAGCTTGCAGGACGCAGCACTGGTCGGTTTTCCCTCCAATTTTACATGTATTGAAAATTGAAGTGTGTTCTCAGGGCGCATTCCTGCACGATCAGAAGCGCTCCTGAGCTCCCTGAGACGACCGGGGCAGAGGTCAATGTTCCTCGCTCTCCTGGGCCCCTGACCTCCGGAAAGAGGGAGAAAGAAAGTGAGCAAGAGACAGACAGATGGAGGGAAAGAGCCGGAGCTGGCGTATTATCCCATTCTCCTGGGCCTCCGACCTTGAGGGTGAGGGCTAGACAGACTAGCAGGTGGGGCGGAGAGGGAAACTCATCATTTAGCATCCTTTTGTCGACTTAAGACCAATGTTAGCAAGCAATATGCATGCATTTTGGTGAGTATATTCACATCCACACGTGTGCAAGGTTTCCTTTCGTTATTGGGTTCAAGCCACCTGTGCACACGACCCCACAGTGGAGTTTATTCCAAACTCTTTATTAGATATTGACCTGCACTTTTGTTGAGAATCAGGTTGTATTATCAGGTATTTGTGTCCCTGAAGTCTTTTATTCCACTTTGGTTTAAGAATGGCATGCATTTTAAATGCTTATTTCAGTTCCCACACACAGGAGTGTGCATATTATAGTCGTGGTGTGTAGATAGTCGTAGTAGCTCAGTGGTTGGGGTACTGGACTAGCAGTAATCATAAGGTTGCCAGTTTAAGCCCCCACCATTAAGACAAAGCCCTTAGTTTTTAATTGCTTGAATCGTATTGAGTGATAAATAGAAGTGGTTTTGGATAAAAGCCTCAAATGTAAATGTCATGTAAATGCACTAGAGATGAATAGGCTCATTTACTAAACGCAGTTCCATCTCTGTTTTGTAGGTGGCAGTGTAGGTCTCATGTTCTCACTGCTATAAACAAGCTGGAATGACTTAAACTTTGACAAACTATTAATTCACTCTTATATTCAGGTTCTATATACAGTAGATGATACAAATAAGATGAACGGATAACAGGGTGGCACAGCGGGTAGGGTTGTGACCTCATAGCCCTAGGTTAGGTTAGGTTCAGGTTTTAATTATGAGCTTGGCTTGCTGTCTGTGGTGTTTGGCACTCTCGCTTTCTGTCCTCGAGGTGCTTGGTTTCTTTTCTCTATCCACTCTCTACAAACAAGTAAGTAAGTGAATTGCACACTTGAAGTTGCCCCTAGGTGTAAACTTGTGGGCGCGGTGCCAGGTGATGGACCTGCGCCCCGTTCAGGAGAGCACTTGCGCCCAGTGTTTCTAGCTTAGGCTCTGTATTAACAATTAATCAGAGCTGAATACTGGATGAATGAGTAAACTAAGAATGCACTGATTGATCAACCGAGTGGCTGAAAGTTTAAGACTTGTGAGTTTCAAGTTTTAATATATAATCAATTACTACTTAGAAAATGTAGATATGCTTAAGGCATGATTGCCAGTAGTCATATTTATATTTTCTTAGTAGTAATTGATTATTAAAATGTCCAAATTAAACAAAACTATTAAAAAACAAATGAAAACACTGATGCAGGTTAAATGATTAAGAGCTGTAAGTGCATTTTTGAAGGAATAGTCCAATCCCCTTATTCCTATTGTAGCTGTCCACTTTGATATGGACGCTCGGGTGGATTCAGGGATCTGGTCCAGGGATCTGCACGAACTGATTGGCTAATGCATAAATAGTAGCTTGGGCGCTCGCTATTTGGAATCATGACACAACTACCAATGGCATCTATTATTCAGACGCCTGTGAAATCCATTCTCTCTCCGTACGTGCATTTTTATCACTATTAGCTGTTAGCTGGCGTGGTGACGTAATCGGCGTAATCGCTGCCTAAGTAGAGCGTCTAAATAATCTGCCGTATGAGTTCAGGTAGGCAGCTCACCTGGGCGGAGGGAGGTTTTTGAACAGACCCTTGTTAATGGGAGGTTAAACCACTGATACGACCCTGTGGGCTGGTCTCAGGTGAATCACAGTGCTGGACGACGGAAGGATTGTGGCTCATGCTGCGCACTACACAGTAAGACATGGTGCTGAAGTGACCTGTAATGCCCACTATTAGTAAACGCCAAGCACACATCATGATCTCATGATCTCATGCTGGTCGTGACAGTGGTGCCTGTGGATATTAATAAACCCTCCGTTCCTCTGTGTGTAACATCCACGCTTGAGAAAATCTGTCAGGGGCTATTTATAGAGCTGCAGAAAAAGGGAATGGGCTCAGATTCGGTACCAGCTCATTCGGAAAGCGCCGCTCAGAAATAGCAGTGGCACGATGAAGAAGAACAAAGAGGAACAAAGAAACCTGACCACGCTGCTGTGCTATTTATAACTCGGCAGCAGCAGCAACTGGCAGAAGACGAGACGGGAGCTCCACACGCGGCGCTGACAATCAGACGCTCACGCTTCTGTTCGTACGGTCTACATGTGCTCAGCCTGGACCAGATTTTATACAGCTATGGTAGGGCTTCTCACCTGAGTCTCGACGTGTAGCGGTTGAGTTACAGTGACTACACGGGCAACCTTTACATATTAACACTTAATATGTAACACATAATAAAACTTTCAAATCCCCAGCGGTGCTATCAGCCAGTCGGGCATAGGAGAACACCTTAAGGGCCTTGCTCAAGAACCCAACAGTGGCAGCATGGCAGAGCCAGGGTGCAAACTCTCAACGTTTTGATTGATAGCCCAAAGATCTACCCACTAGGCTACCACTGTCCCATCTACATACAGACATAATTGGGTTTGTCTGGGAAGGGTGGGGTGGTCCAGGGGTGTGTTACTGCATTGCACCCCGATATTTAGGGAAAGTCGGACCCTTGTCGCAACCCAAGCCGCAACCTGGACCAGGATAAAGTGATTGTAGAACATAAAATGAATCAATAAATTAAATATTACTTAAATTAAATAATGTATGCCCACCTTGTGCCCAGTGCTTTTTGGTGAAACCAGACCCTCTGCCACCCTGATCAGAATAAATTGGTTTATTAAAATGAAATGATTGAAAAATAGTTCAGTTGTAGCCTAGCGGTTAAGGTACAGGACTAGTAATCGAAAGGTCTCTGGTTCAAGCCCCACCACTGCCAGGTTGCCACTGTTGGGCCCTTAAGCAAGGCCCTTAACCCTAAATTGCTTAGATAATATACTGTCACAGTACTGTAAGTCACTTTGGATAAAAGCACTCTCACACACACACACACACACACAAAACAAACAACACTACAGATTCATCCTTCTAATATTCATATATCATAAGTTTAACACAAAGTGTTTGTGTGGGTGGCACGGTGGGTAGTTCTGTTGCATCACAGCAAGAGGGGTCTGGGTTTGATTCCCTAACCCGGCGACCAGGTTCTTTTATGTGTGGAGTTTGCATGTTCTCCCCGTGTCTGCATAGGTTTTCTTACCACAAGTCGAGACATTCAGGCATTCAGGTCAACTGGAGCTACTAAAAATGTGTGTGTGTGTGTGTGTGTATACATGTTTGGGTTGTTTGCTGTCTTTCGCCCAATTATTGACCCTACACACATTCACAAGTATATAAATGTACACATTTCTCAGAGCGTGCTGTAGGATGCATTTAAAACAAAGCGTTATTTAAATAACACAGTAGTGTAATAAAAGAAATTTGGTTAAACTCGACCATGACCTTGAGACGATTCCCGAGCGCCCTTCCCGTGCCGCCATCCCTAACGAAGAAGAGCCGTATAAAACCCCACGAGCGCGCCGCCCGTTTCATCACGCCGTGAGCTGCAGGTGACGAGCAGATAGCAGAGAGCCGCGCCTCCCCATCTCTCAGAGAAAGTCCTGCCGTGGAGCTCGCTCGTTTGGAGCCATTCATCAGAGCTGACACTTTAATAAGAGGCGCCTCCAATAGGGTGTGAGCTCTCTGCTACCTGGCAGAAGCAATTTTCTCCACCGCATGCTGGAGACAGTGAAGAGCCCGAGAATGAAGCCAGATCTGCTTAACCAACTTGCATAATAAGCTCGCCAGCGCTCGTGTGGTTCATTATGAAGAGATGTTTAGTCCAGTGTACCAGCTGATGAATTTGCTTAAACGTGATGTCGTATCCTGAGTGGAAAATCAAACCTACACGTTTGAGCTATAAAACAGGCTTCACTTACTTATTGTTTGTGCTGCTTGAAAGAAGAGCGGGTCAAAAAAAATCAGCGGTACCTTGAAACTTCAGTTTCAAGCTATTTTTTCCAGTAAGGATGTTTGGGGAACCTGATAATGCATCCATGGTCCTGTGGAACCGCATATATTTTAGGCTAATATAAAATAATGGGGTAGTTTTTGACACTTAGTCACTTACATTCAGCATTTAGCAGACGCTTTTATCCAAAGGGTTAAGGGCCCAACAGTGGGTTTGAACCAGTCACTTAAAATAACACAAATATAATATAAAAACCCTGAGATACAATTGAAACATGCATTTGAGCTTTACTTCTTTATTGTTTCCTTATGCTTCCTAACGGTGGAGCTGCTCGATTTTGGAATACCCTATTCCGTTCAGTACCGGCGCATTCATATTGCTGTGCCGTTATTTCCTATGAAGTTGTAAATTTCTTTGTATAAAAGTGAGCAAGGCTCTTATTCCCCAAATGATTGAATTTGGTCCCAGTCGTGAGTCTCTTTGGATAAAAAGTGCAGGCTGAGTGCTGTAAATGTGAAAGCAAGCTGTGCCATCACACAGAGACTGGCTGTGGTTTTGGGCGAGTGTAAGGGCATGTTTTCACATCAAAGAGAATGAGTAAGACCTGAAAATGCTTACATTCTTTTTCTTTGCGACATTAGCCTCATAGCTGCAATGCAGAACCAAAACATTCCACGTATGATGAGCTACACTTGAAAAAAGTTTTTCTGCTCTACTTTTTACTTAAACAATCACTGAATAAACAAACAAGCATCAACGTTTTCTTCCTGAATACAGTAAAAAACAGAACGAACCATCTGAGATATGTTAATGGGAACAAACAAGATGTTTATTATACATGATGTTCTAGTAGATCGTAACTTTGTCCTACTGAAGGATCAATGCCAGGTGTGGAGAAATGAGGTGTGGTGGAGGAAGCAGCTTCTGTTTAGATGACACATCGGAATGAAAACAGCACACGGAGCTTTTAACTTTGAAGCGAACAAAGCTGCCGATTCTTCAGCCGTGTGTGTTTACACGAGAGCTCAGCTGGAGGGCAATAAGCTGCTATATACACCGGTTACATACCATTAAAATCACATTTCACTTTCACGAAAACGCACCTCAAGTAGAGCTTTAAAATATGTGAACGATATAAATTTTACAACCCTGAGTCCGCCAGTGAAATCGCTCCAGCTGCAGGGTGCCGCCATGTTATTTTCTAATTAGCCTTTTATGTCATTTATGTACTTATTATTTTATGAGAGACCTCGGTCAGGCTGGTATTTTTGGAGCTACTAATAAACGTCCTAATTGCCCAAAACAGACAATGAATTAATGAATTAATATTAGCCTTTAGGACACAGACGAAACAATTATTGATTAATATTTGAGGCCCTACCTAATTCACGGCCGTCAAAATCATGTCACGGACTGCAAAATGAGCTGTTTTCTGTGTAATATTCAATTTGCTGTGAAATTGAAACTATAATGTTTGTGTTCAGCGATTTACCGTTTTTTATTCGTGTAGCGTTCAAGTGCCTCACGTTTACTGGTTAATCTGCACTATGAGGCGTCCTAGCAATCCTACGGCAATTCAGTTAGCAATCGCTTAGTCAAAATGTCCAAGATGTCGAAGTAAAGCAGCTAAACACACAACTCTGGTAACTGAGTTTGGAACTAACAACCAATTCTGTGAACACGTGGGTGGTGGGTATGGGGTGGGGGGGTCAATGCAAGTTCTCTCAGGTTCAGATGATGTTCTCAGAAACTTTGTTTGCAAACACACCGCCCCGTTTTAACCCCAGCGCTCACGGTGGGAAGGATCAGTTTCTATAAATGCATGGAATTCCCGGTGCACGCTTTATAAGGCCGCGCAGTCCTCCACACCCTAAACGATGACTTAGCAGCGTGAAGGCCATGTTCATATCAGGAGCGGACTGGACTGCAGCTGCTAATTTCGGGGCCGCTCATTACAAGGACGCTAAAATTACCCCCACCGAACATACCCCGGCGACCGTGTATGCCGTATATACCCCGGGCTAAAAGTAGCCGACCCCCTGCTTGTTTTGGCCGGCGGCACGAATCACTTCCGAATCGCGATCCAGTAACGTAAGCGCGGCTTTAAAATAGCAGCGGCCGCCCCACAGAAACCACGAGCAGCCTCGAGTGACCGCGGGTGGGATTTTTCTGAGCTCTGAAACCCGACGAGGCCGAGCGCGACACCCCGGGGCTAACGGGGCGTCCTGGATGCTCGGGCCGTCTCTTTCTGGGCTTATAAAAACAGACACAAACAGAAATCTATTAATAAATAATGCAGAGCGGAGAAGTGCATCCAGGCCCGTCATCTATTATGGATAAATAGTCACGTGTAAGCCACAAGCTCAATAAAATGTGACAGTTCTGCTGACGAGCCCGGGTAATGATGAATGTTTGAGACTCTGCAGTAAAAGCATGTTTTTATTTCTTTATACATTTATTTAAACCGTGTTTTACGGTGCAGGAGCAATTCTTTACCAGGGGGGCAAAAAAAAACGCTACAGGTCCGGTCTGTGCATGCTGTATTTTTGGCTGCATCAGGAATTGTTGGTACATGATCAGAAAACAAATAGGGAATCTTTTATTGGAACGTTCTAGCCACAATAAATGCTTTACCACTGTGTTATCCTGGTCAGGGCCACGGTGGGTCCCTGAAATCACTGGGCAAGGTGCAGTAACACACCCCAGACAGGTCATCAATCCTTAAAATCTAACAGCACCGATGGGGATTGGAACCCTGCATCCCAGCAGTAGTGGACTAGTCCAATTTACTGCGGTGCCATCGAGGACCTTAATAATAATAATAATAACAATAATAATAGTGGCAGTGCTAATGTTAAGAGTAGAAACGCCATTATCAAAGCACAACCCGCTAGCGCGACAGCTAACGTCTCCCTCCGTGTACCGAAAACGCTTAAACTGTCCCTGACGCCCCAATTTACAAATAAACACACTTGTATAAATCACCTTTATACAGATTACATTTGTAAAGAACTCCATTGGTTGCTCCGCGTTCACATTCGTCCACCATGTTTGTAGTTTTTTGTGAGAAAAGTCGTGCCGCACTGAATGCTGGGATTGCCTTCAGCGCTCGTTATTTAGTCAGATTATCACTCAGAATTAAGGCGCCTCAGTAGGAGCATTTTAAAGTATCTAAGAATTTAGACACGCCCTCTTCTCAGGAGAGTAAAATGCGTCTGCCCCCCTTCCTTCCTTTGCTCAATCCTCCCACCCTGATGCACATAATCCCCTCCCGCCATTAGCACGTGCTATTAATCATTATACCGACTGCTGGACATGAAGCAGCGGTCGCTCCACATGTCCTGTGTGTGCGCGTGCATGTGTACATGTTTGTGACGAGCCTACAGGGGGCACCGTGCTGCTACCTGGGTTCGACCTTTAGCGTGACCGCCAGCGTGAGATCCGTCTGATGGACGGACGTGCACGTGTCCGTCTCGCTGCGCGCCAGTGTGTGTGTGTGTGTGGAACGGCACATGCTCCACCGTGTGTTTCCCAGCCTGGCTCTTCACCTGGCCGTTGCTATGGGAACAGCCAGACGGCAGCAGATCTCGGCCCGGTCTCCGGTGGGCGTCGGGGGAGCGGGGCATGTCTCGGAGCACCCTGCAGACTGGAACGTATCCCCCAGACGCACGTGCGATCCGTCTGATGTCGACCGGTGCTGCTTGTTTTTTAATTATGATTATTTGTTCTGTCCTTATTGTTAATAAAATAAAGATTTAAGCTTTTCTTCAGGTCGCAGCTTTGAAGATGAATAAATAAATAAATGCTGCAACTACAGTATATGGCCACTTTATGGCTTCTCGCAACAATTTAAAGTATGTCTGTGGGAATTTGTGGCCATTTAGACAAAAGATGACAGCATATGTACGGCTTGGTTAAGATTCCTGTTAATACCAAAGCTGTTGAGTGGGACTGAGGTCAGGGGAACAGTAAAGGACCTTCCCTAAACTGTTGCTGCAATGTTATAAGCATGTCATTGTTCACTTGAAAAGAACTCAGCGCTGAGGAGGTGCCGGACTCCTCGTTATTCAGTCAGATCATCACTCAGAATTAAGGCGCCTCAGTAGGAGCATTTTAAAGTTTCTAAGTATTTAGACACGGCCTCTTCTCAGGAGTGTAGGATGACGTTTTGGGGTTTTTCCCGGGAAATGTGGACCTGCCACGACCCTGGTCAGGATAAAGTGGTTGATAATGTGGCTGTGAGATCCAAAAAAAAAGAACAGTACATAATAAACAAGGGCTTGTCGGCGTGGCAGCCTGGGTTTATTTAACGCGTAGGAGTGAAGAGTTTCCCAGCTCAGGACGAGCGGAGGATTTGCTGTGCTGGGAGTTTCTCTGCGTTATGTTGGCGTGTTTATCTCACCGGTTGCACACTTCTTTCCTTTGTGATTTGTCAGCCGCCGCGTAACCAGAGGAGGACCGGGAGTTCGGAATAGGGCGTGCGCTCATGTCGGGGGTGTGCGCGTCTGTCGCGGAACAGAAGCGTGGGCGGAGCGGGAGGGAACGGCTTGGACACGGGCCTAAGTCGGCGCCTCGTATCCCCCTCCACCCACTCAGATCCACCCTCACACACACACACACATGTACACACGGAGACACGGAGGCGCACCACTCCTTCTCAGAGCGTCGGGGTGAGGCGCGGAGCAGAGGCAGGAAGGAAGGGGGTGAAGGGAGGGCATCCCATGTTCAGCGGCATGTGAGCCGGCTCGACCGCCAGACGCTTACATAAAGCCTCTCTCTCTCTCTCTCTCTCTCTCTCTCTCTCTCTCTCTCTCTCTCCCCGACTCTCTCAGTCTCACGTTACCTCTCTCGCTCGACAGGAGCCGGACTCACATGGTGCCGCATGTGAGACCGCGGCGTCCTGCCTCTCCCACAATCCTCAGATACGTTTTCATTAGCGTGATCTCCAGCGCCACAGGAAGTCTTCATTCTCTTCCCAGCGCCGGTTCTGTCACAATCAATTTACTAACGAGGACGGAAAGCTGCGCTAATGGTTAACGTGCAGAAGCGCCTCAGTTCCTGCAGACGCAGCACAGCTGACCCGCGTTAGTAACGTAATCCCATTTCCTCGTACTTACGTCGGCTGTTGATATTGACGTAAGCTTAGCGGCCGTTATGAAATCACAGCTTCCGTTTTCCTTTGACTCTCAAATGATCAGCATGAGGTACAAGACTTTTCCAGTGTAATCTGCAGTTTGCTGTGAAATTTAAACTTTAAGGTTTGTGTTTAGTGATTTAAAGCTTTAATTCGCCTCACGTTTACTGGTTCATCTACACTATGAGGCGTCCTAGCAATCCTACAGCAATTCAGTTAGCATTCGCTCAGTCAAAACGTCCAAGATGTCGAAGTAAAGCAGCTAAAAACACGACTCGGGTAACTGAGTTTGGAAAACTAACGACCAATTAAAATGCGTGGATGCATTTTATGTCATCCTACGCTCCCGAGAAGAGGGCGTGTCTAAATTCTCAGATTCCTTAAAATGCTCCTCTTGAGGCGCCTTAATTCTGAGTGATGATCTGACTGAATGACGAGGGAGCGTCCGACGCCTCCTCAGCGCTGAAGGCAATCCCAGCATTCAGTACGGCACGACTTCTCTCACAAAAAACTACAAACATGGCGGACAAATGTGAATGCGGAGCAACCAACGGAGTTCTTTTCAAAAGCAGCCTTTTTTATATATATTTTTGTTTATGCTTTTTCTCCCTTTTAGCGCGTCCAATTGCCCGATTGCGTCACGCTTCCTCTCCACCAATGCCGATCCCCGCTCTGATTGAGGAGAACGAAGCTAACCCACGCCCCCTCCGACACGTGGGCAGCAGCCGTACGCATTTTGTCACCTACACTTTGACGAGTGCAATGCGGATCAGCACTGTGTACGGAGATACACACCCTGATAAGCGCACTCTTTCCCCACCTCTGTGCAGGCGTCATCAATCAGCCAGCAGAGGTTGTAGTTGCATCAGTTATGAGGAGTCCCTATCCGGCTTTTTAATACACTTTTTAATACCCCACCCCTATCTGAACAACAGGCCAATCGTTGTTCATGTGGTTGCTCAGCCCAGCCGGCAGGCAGAGCCGAGAGTCGATACGATGTATTCCAGATCCCAGCTCTGGTGTTCCAGCGTGTGTTTTCACCACTGCGCCATCTGAGCGGCCCAAAAGCAGCCTTTTAATTACTAGTCCAGTACCTTAACCGCTAGGCTGCATCAAATGCCCCTAAAAAGTCTAAACTACACAGTGAAACTAGCAGTTAATGAAAATGAACTATAAATAAAGTGAATGTTTTGTTTCTTGAGGGTATAAAGCAGCTTTATTTTCTTATATTGATGCTATAACTATACGTTAGGATGGATGCCGACTCGTGCTTTAATGCTTCAACCCGACATAAAGACCAATTCTGAATTAGTAAGTGATATTCTGGAACCCAGCGTGGTGAAGTAGCTAATGGAGCTGAACACGTACGTGATGGTCGCGGGAGGCTCGGTTAATGTGAGGTGCTTACATATTATTACTGTAGTTGATTAACACCGCCGGTGGGGGACAAATAGGAGCGAGTAATTATTTTCCTAATGTGTACAAAAAGATTAGCAGCTAAGAGCCGAGTGTGTTTACACGAGTGCAGGAGCCGACCTGCGGGCAGCTAATTGAAAAGCCTGGCTTCTGATGGCCAGAAGAGCTTCAGTGTGATTAACACTCGATATATATACATATACTGACATTTACAGGATAACAATTTTAGTAGTGTGATCAGAATTATGATACATTATATTCACACTAAGCTTCATGTCCTGGACTAGTCCTGAGACCCTGTCCGACCTTCCTTTGTGTGGATGCTGGGGACCCCGATGGTGTCCAAGGAGGGTGTATATTCGCCTGACACACACTCCCTCTGACGTGTGCGCAGTCCACCAATCCCTTTTTATTCACCCATACTTCTGTGGATTTGCCACGCCCTGATCTCTGCGCTCTTCCACTTTCTGTACATTTTTATATTAAAATTCTCTGCATTTATCCAAAGCGACTTACATTTATGACTGAACACATTTTTTAAGCAATTGAGGGTTAAGGGCCTTGCTCAGGGGCCCAACAGTGGCACCTTGGCGGTGGTGGGGCTTTAACCGGCAGCTTTCTGATTACTAGTCCAGCACCTTCACCACTGAGCTATCACTGCCCAGTGGTTCTGTACAGGCGCCCTGGGCAACCAAGGTCCTTACACAGATAACAAACCCACCCCGCCTTAGTTTAGTCGTCCCGGTCCGGTTATGCCTGCCTGGGGGCGCCCGGCCAACCCGTAGCAGAGCCGAGATTTGAACCCGGTAGTTCATAATCTCAGTGCTGGTGTGCTAGCGGATTGTCCCGCATGAACTGTCCCATGGCTCTTGTTTCACTTTGCACCACCTGGTTTAAGTGTTTAGCTGCATAGCATCACCGTCAGCGGAAATCCAT